>NC_064562.1:133882056-134187620 GCF_937001465.1 Orcinus orca
TATTTCTCAAATTCTGGTGTTGGACAAGCTGTGTCAACATTAACTTGGGTGTCTGTTAAAATTGCCCGTTCCTGGGCTCTACTTCACAACCGTTGACTGAGGAATGTTAGCGCCTTTCAGCACGCATTGTTATGATATCTAGTTCTTCATTATGTTCTCATTTGCATTGAATTATTCTTCAGTACTTGATTATGTGTGTAGTACACAGATCGTTCATTAAGTGGAATTATTTCTCAATAAAATTGTAAGCTCCTTTTGAAGGCCAGGATACTGCTATATTCTTTGTATGCTGGGAGTATCATAATGCATTAGAGATGGAGGATGTTGAATTTGAATTTCTTTACATCTTTATTACTTCTTTATATCCCCTCTTCCTTAACTTGATCTCAATTCTTTTTTAACCCACTCCTAATTTAGTAGAATATGTTATATTTCATACCTTACATACTCATGTCTTTAAAATTCCAACTAGATTTCACTTCCTTTCTTTCCTTCCTGCTTTTCCTAATGATTCCTATGCTGCTTCTCTCACTTGGATCATCTCTTCCTTAGCTCTTCCCACTGCTTTTCTATTTCTATGTCTTTATACGCAGTGGTGGCTAACCAGGTAAATATTAAGAGAAATGTCAAGTACTAAATAAGGTGGACACTTCAAATATTAAATTATCATCTGTTGTCTGTGCATTTTGTAATAGTGAAATTTTGTCTCAGTTACTATCACTTTTATTAATATGCTTCTATATAAAATAGTAATCTAAATTAAAATAATGTCATTTTTACTCACTTTAGTGTGTGGTGCTTAAAAGGAATCATTCATTCACATATACTAACATCTTTTGCAGAAAAGAATTAAAGAAAGATGTGTATATGTGTGTAGGTAGAGATATTTGTTATTTGTTCTATCATACTTTGAATTTTGTGTCTTCTTTTGCTTTTTAAATCTAGCTGATGCTAAATGCTTCATTTTATTCCGTCACAGATTAAGAGGGAATTTTTTCAACAAAGATAGGCAGAAATCTCAAAAGAGGCAACTAGGAGCCTTTTAAAAAAGGAATTGTTGGGCTTCCCTGGTGGCGCAGTGGTTGAGAGTCCGCCTGCCGATGCAGGGGACACGAGTTCGTGCCCTGGTCCGGGAAGATCCCACATGCCGTGGAGCGGCTGGGCCCGTGAGCCATGGGCGCTGAGCCTGCGCGTCTGGAGCCTGTGCCCCGCAACGGGAGAGGCCACAACAGTGAGAGGCCCGCGTACCGCAAAAAATAGATAAATAAATAAATAAATAAATAGGGAATTGTTGAGGAAAAGAGAAGAATGAAGGGGTCACAGAGGTGAGGAAGAAGTTATGCTCTTGACTATGCTATACCAGTACAGACACTGAATAACCTGAGCAGGCTTAGACAATGAGAAAGAAATATCTACTAGTGATTCCCAGTTCCCTGCCCCAGCCACAGGCCTATGTAAACCATAAGAATTTCTCTACCACATAAAACAGTTTATACTTAGTCTCAACATATTTTCCTGTCAGTAGCACTTTAGATATTTAAGAAAAAAAGTTATTCCTAATGCCAAATTCTAAGGAATAGCATTACTTTTGAAGACCAAGTTAATTTAATTGATATACAGTAGCTAGCACTCTCACTTGTTAATTAATAAAAAAGATTGTTAATAAATGATTAAAGAGTGTTGAATATAATGAAAAAATTAAATCAAGAAGATTGGGTGTCTTAAGAATGTTTTTAAGAAAATTGATAACCAAAGTTTTACATTGGACCTTTACCAGAGGGAGACACTGTGACCAGTAGGTCACTGTGAAGCACAGAAAAAAGGGTGTCAAAGAACGAGAGAATTTTACAAAGTTTAAGTTAACACTGTCTCAACACTGAATATGGTGGATAGGAATGTGGTTTCCAGAGTAGTGTATTCTGTTATGTGCCAACACCCTTTGCTTAAATGTGTTACTCACTAAGCAATGGTTTGTTGTGGATATACAGTAAATGCTTTTTGAATGAATGGTGATTGAATGAAGAAGAAAATGAGTCAGTAAATAATTGAGATATGTCCATATTTAGGTATTATGGTGGCTACTTTAAAAATATGAACAGTATTGGGCTTCCCTGGTGGCGCAGTGGTTGGGAGTCCGCCTGCCGATGCAGGGGACACGGGTTTGTGCCCCGGTCCAGGAGGATCCCACATGCCGCGGAGCAGCTGGGCCCGTGGGCCATGGCCGCTGGGCCTGCGCGTCCGAAGCCTGTGCTCTGCAGCGGGAGAGGCCACGGCAGTGGGAGGCCTGTGTACCACAAAAAAAAAAAAAAAAAAAAAAATGAACAGTATTAATCACACAATAATGTCTTCACATTATATTTAAAAGAGGTTTTAAAAGAATTTATTTAAATTGTCACATTTTCTTTAATAATAATGTATCTTAAATTTAAGTTATATATAAAATTTAAAAAAGAAAATACATTGAAAAATATATTTCCCTTAAGTTTTCAATGTTTTAAATAATTCAATGAAATCTGAATTGATATCCTAGGATATACATCCCTAGTTACGTGCTAGGATAAAGTACTGTAAAAAATCAAAGGGTTTCTTTTTCTAAAGGTGTTTCATACATATTTGTTAAGTTTGCTTCATGAAAGGTTAAACCGATTTACATTCTGAGTGTTTTGCAGCTCAATTTTGCCAACACAGTACTGTATGAAGTCTTCCAGGTACAGAAAAAAGCTGTTTCATGTATGAGCAGGATGGTTTTTGTTTTGTTGTGAACATCAGCCTTTTTGCTTTCTGTCATTTGGATGTTTTTAAGTCTATATATTGCACTGATGTTCTCAGTAAAGGTTTGAAGTCTTTGTTTGCTCTTAGATGAATGTTCTAGCCCATCATCCTTTACACATGGTGTGAAACTTTTCCACATATACAATCTAATTGAAAATCACCAGACCACTCCTGACTCATTTATACCACTTCAGGTATATTTCTTTCAGTTTGGCATTTAGTAGCTGTAAATTTGGAGCATATGTTCTCTTAGTCTCAACAGCATCATTTTAATATATATTTTAAAATTTAAGACCAGTCTCAGTATTCATCTCAGAGGACCTCACTATTAATACTTCCTTCCATTTATCACCTCACTAAACTTATTCCCTACCCTGGACATATCTGCCCCCTCAAGTAACTAATAGATTATTCCAGCATTTTTTCCTCATACAGAAACAGTGTTGCCTTTCAGCTTCTCAAAATTGAAAAGGAACTAACATTTATTGAGCATTTTTTATGTGAAGCCCTCGAGTCTGTACACATTATTTCATTTGGCATTTTCAACTGTCTTGTTATATAGGTGTCGCTTACTTAATATTTTACAGATGATAAATTTGAAGCTATAACTGTCTTAAGGAAGGCTCTTCTCAAGTCCAAAGCTCATGTTCTTCTTTGTTTACATCTTTCCTTGTTAATACTGTTTTCTTTTTGTATTCATTTTTAGTTACAAAAGTGACCATCACAGTAAAAAAATAATATAGTATATAAAGTAGAAAGTGAAATCCATAGTAAACCAGTATTTGTGAGTTACTACCTAGGCTGTGAACAAACAATAGTGAGAAGAAACAGATACCGTTCCTGATCTCAAAAGAAGTTTCTTAATTTCTTGTTCACAAAGAGAGGTATTAAATAATCCCGCTAACAAATACGTAACTATAAAAAAAGAAGTGCTCTAAAGGAAAGTAGCAGTTCTGCAAGAGCAAATGGCTGATGGGTGAGTTGGAAGTGAGATAGATGTTATTCTAACATGTATAAGGCCTTATAGCTGAAAAAAACAAGGCTTTTTGAAAAGTTGAGAGAAAGGCATAGAGAGTGTTATGATATAAGCCTGAAGTGATGGGTGGAAACCAAACCATGTATTTAGTAACTTCTGGATTATGTTAAGGATTTTGTTCTTTATTCTCAGAACAACAGGAAGTCTGTTACAAGTTTTTAGCTGAAGGTTTGGGGCCTGCAAAAAGGTTACTGTGACTACAATGCAGACTGCTTGGAGAGAGTTTAGAATGGAATATGTGGATGCTAATTGATAGTGAATATGTTTGATGCACATTTAGAAAGAAAATAGGTCAAAAAAATGATGAAAGATTGAGTACGGGAGGTGAGGAAAATGGAGTTATCAAGGATGATGACTAGGATTCTGGTTTATGGAATTAAATGTCTGCCAAACCAATGACTCAGTTATGGAATATAGGGCAACGTCTATCTTTAAGTAAGCAATCTTAGGGAAGAGTCTGAAGGCCAGGGGAGAGACTTGGACTGGAAATATATTTGTGTGGGAGTGTTACGTTGTGTGGGAGTGTCACGTGCACAGAAGGTGATTGGAGCTATGGGAGTTGATGAGATTGCCCGAGGAGCAAATATAAAGAGCCACAGGAAGAGAATCTTGGACTGAGTTTTGAGGACTTCCAACATTTAATGATTGAATAGGAAAGCCAGCGTGGAAGGTGGAGAAAGAGAGGAGGAAAAGCTAGATGAAAAAAGGTTTCCAAGTTGGAGTAATAAAGACTAGAGAGGTGAAAAAACAGTGACTGAAAAAGTATATTAAATTTATTGCCATGACTATCACTGATGACTTTGTTGAATAGCACTTCAGGAGTGATAAGGGTGAAAGCCCAATTGGCATTGTCAAGAAGTGAATGAGAGTTGAGAAAATAGAGAGTGAATATTGTAAATAGTGCTGCAGTGAACATCGGGGTGCACGTGTCTTTTTGAATTATGGACATGGAAACCACCTAAATGTCCATCAACAGAGGAATGGATAAAGAAGATGTGGTACATATATACAATGGAATATTACTCAGCCATAAAAAGGAACGAAATTGGGTCATTTGTAGAGACATGGATGGACCTAGAGACTGTCATACAGAGTGAAGTAAGTGAGAAAAAGAAAAACAAATATCATATATTAACGCATATATGTGAATATAAAAAAATTGGTATAGACGATCTTATTTACAAAGCAGAAATAGAGACATCGACATAGAGAACAAACATATGGATAGCAAGGGGGAATACGGGGGGCAGGATGAATTGGGAGATTGGAATTGACATATATACACTATTGATACTGTGTATAAAATAACTAATGAGAACCTACTGTGTAGCACAGGAAACTCTACTCAGTTCTCTGGGGTGACCTAAATGTAAATGAAATCCAAAAATGAGGGGATATATGTATATGTACAGCTGAGTCATTTTTCTATACAGTAGAAACTAACAGCATTATAAAGCAACTATACTCCAATAAAAATTTTTAAAAATAGAGAGTGCATAGAGACAACTAGTAGATGAATTTTGATTGGGGAACAGAGGCGAGACAAGGCAATATCTGGAGAGTTACATAGTTTCTTAGTTATGTATGATTATTATGTACAGCCTAGGAAGACTCTAAGGCCCAGGAGAGGGATTGGTCATAGAAAGAAGGAGGGACAATTTGATGTTTTGCTTTGGAGACTTTTTTTCACACATTTGTATATTATAGCTGACTTTATGGTCTTAACTCCTAAACTGTGACTATACTACTTTTTAATCTTCAATGATATTAAGATTAGACACTTAATAATAAAATCAACAGAAAAATGCACAGAAAAATTTTAGAAGTTTTTCATCCATCTTCTTTTCACCCAGGGATGTAGTCATTATCTTAATGGCAGAATAAGTTAATGCCCAGAAACCTTTTGTTTTGTTTTTTCCCTTTGGTCAGCCCCAGTGGATCTCAAACGTAGATGTGCAGAGAAGTTACTAAAGAGGATTGTGTATGTCCTATCATACCCTCCACAGCTCTGGATATTATCATAGTTGTTTTTTAATTTTTGTCAACTCAATGGACACTTTCTCATTTTCATATTAATTAATCCATGCTCTCCCTACTTTAACATAGAGAATTTAGAGTGGGGGAAGCATTATCTATTCCTCCTTTTATTTCTAAATAATAATTAACATGTCCAGATTTTGCTTATATTGGATTAACAATTTTTTGTTTTAAAGTTCCATCCTTGGCCAAGGTAACCCTATATTTCATCCCCTTTGCATGCACGTACACTAGAGAAACAAAATGTAAAAAAAGAAAAAAGGAACCCTTTCATGTGAAAAAAACCTTTCACAAATTTACTTATAAAAGTCTACATGCTGGTGAGCTGTGACAGGGCGAGAGAGAGGCATGGACATATATACACTAACAATCATAAGGTAGATAGCTAGTGGGAAGCAGCCGCATGGCACAGGGATATCGGCTCGGTGCTTTGTGACCACCTAGAGGGGTGGGATAGGGAGGGTGGGAGGGAGGGAGACGCAAGAGGGAAGAGAGATGGGAACATATGTATATGTATAACTGATTCACTTTGTTATAAAGCAGAAACTAACACACCATTGTAAAGCAATTATACCCCAATAAAGATGTTAAAAAAAAAAAAAGTCTACATGCTTAAAATAGCTAGTAGGAAGCAGCCGCATAGCACAGGGAGATCAGCTCCGTGCTTTGTGACCACCTAGAGGGTTGGGAGGGAGAAGCAAGAGGGAGGAGATATGGGGATATATGTATATGTATAGCTGATTCACTTTGTTATACAGCAGAAACTAACACACCATTGTAAAGCAGTTATACTCCAATAAAGATGTTTAAAAAAAAAGTCTACATGCTTTATCAAGAAGTTTGATGTCAAGGTCCATGTTTTATTCATATTATTAGTACCCACAAGCCTAGTGATATTCAACAATGTAACTCATATTACATGAGTTAATGGTTTGTGATTTGTTATATCTAAATTGACATGTGTTCTTCCAAAATGAACATGTTAGTGTTGTTTTAGATGATTATTTTTATTGACCACTACCATAATTACTTAAAATACAATATCACTAATCTTTGCAACATTCTATAAAGTAAGTATTATTAATCCCATTTTACAAATAATAAAATTGAGGCCCAGAGATTTTAAGTAAATTATGCTAGTTCACACAGATAGTAACAGGTAAACCTGGGAGTCAGTTCCATGTTTTGACCCGAGAGTGCATGTTCTGTCTGCCCTGTCATGAATGGTGATATATTTGTTTGGGTTATAAAAACTTGCAATAATCAGTATATTTATTTCCTATCATAAACTTCTACCCAGACAGATGTGCTGGGCAGAGGCCCTGTAATTTTAGGCATTTCACTTTGATCTGTCCTCTACACAGAACCATGCAGTTTTCTCTATACAGAGTATTCTATAGAAGTATAAAAAAATAGATATTCAAGTAAGCTTTTTTCTTGAAAAGAACAGAACTATTTGTTCAGACATTTAAATATCATTGTTAGCTAATTTTGCCAAAATTTTAATAAGTGAATTGGAAAACATATCCTATTTAAACATTATAATATTAGAAAATTTAGTTAGAAGCAGATACTTGTCTGATCTCAAATACTTAACTTTCTAAAAATACTTAACTCTGGTTTTATTCCATGGTGCTCTGGGAGTAACTCACCCTGAGTTCTGCTATTAATGGTGTCAAAGTTTTCCAGGGTTCTCTACCGAATACCATCCTGACTTGGGATTTTGGGGTAACTTGGCAGTGGACGCATCCGCAGGCAACTTTCTGATCATCCGATGACCTTCCTGTGACCTAGCCACAAACACTCTATTAATCTCCTTTATCATGGGGATTAGTAAAGAGAGGGCCACATCCTTTCACCAGGCACATCTGTTCCTAAGTTTTGTTATCTCTCCATGTCCAATTCATACAGTACACTTATTCCTCATCAGTCATGAATGTCTATGCTTTTGAGAAGAAATCATTTTCTATTTGCTGCCTTTAACTTCCATTACAAAAATAAAAAGTTCCTATTCTGTCCTTTCCTGTTTTATATCTACTTTCAAATACCTCAAATTTTGAGTTTGCTTATAGAACACAGTGCAGAGTACCCACTGTTCCCATCAGGTTTTACAGTTTTGCTACTTTTAACAAGAATGATCCTTGTTTAAAGCTGTGAGTGATACCCACCAGAGCACCACTTTGATATTTACTTCGTACAAATGCATGAGTGGTTCCTCCTAGCAAGATCAAGGAGGTGTTGCACAAGATGAATCATGCTAATGGCAGTCTCCCTGTATCTCTGACGCAGCCACATCTGAAAGAAGAAGGAGATGCATTGGGCCTGGTTGTTGGGGTGTCTGTCCAGGTCCCCTATTCTGGGACCTGTGGTGTGGGAAGCAAAGCAAGCTCATCAGCAAGCACCTTCCTCCCAGGTTCAAACTGGGGATTACACAGGCGGAAGAAGCTCCCTGTTCCTCCTCCCACTCTGTCCCTGAATGAGAGGTGCTCTTGATTTGGTAGAAATCTTGTTACTTTAATTATAGCATTATGTAAACAGATAATCCACCCAAAACAACCCCTAACCACTTCTGAATGATATATTTATCTTTAAGTTTCAATTTTTTTAATTAAATACCCATTTTCATTAGCTCTTATAATTATTAAGAGACATATAATAGAACATCATTTACTTGTATCTTAAATTTTGTTTTAAAGATTTAGGAATATGTTTTTCTTTCTGTATTTAGTAATAGTATAAAAAAAGGAGGAAGTCATCATGGAACACATCTATGCTCCCATGGTTCTGATTTTCATACCCTTATGAATAGCTAAAAATAAGGTGTACAATGGAAATGCTGGTGAACTCTTGGCCAAGTGGTTCATGTGATATATGAGATTACATATGTGTATGTGTGTATAATGAATTCATATATACTATAAAATGTAAACTACAAAGTGGATTTTGATTATTTGTTTAATGGACATTAATTAATAAAATATTTCCTATGGCCAGAACAATCTTTTATACATGCATGCGTTTATCACACAGTCATCAACATACTCTATGGTAAGTTTCCACTATTGCAAGGCAGGCTCACAGCTGAAAATGGTTTGGGGTTGTTGGGCTGGAGCATTTTGATAAATGGAGATAAATGATTAAAATCGTTCAGTCTTTCTAAACCCTAGCAAAATATGGCAGCATGTAAGTCTCCAAAGAGATTTATGTTTGCTCTTACAGCTGGCTGTCCATAGCTGCACCATTCCCTGGGGAGCTCTGCAGATCTAGTGGATGATGGGAGTGATTCACAGCTGTAAGAGATTTAGGTCCCTTTAAAGTACTGCTTGAGCTACAACAAACTGGTGTTTCAAAAGAAAGTGAGCAAGGCCAGAGGGTGTTCATGAGATTCCCAGCCTCAACCTGGGGAAGCTCACCTGTCAAAGCCAGCTCACTACAACCGTCAGTGAATCGTTAGCTGACATGACAAAATATCTGAGATGTCATTATGTGTTGCAAACAAATCCGTGCATATCCACATGTTGTTCCTGGGGCCAGAGAATAGCCAAACAAAACATTGTGAATAAAAGCATGTTTGTGGAAATGTTCAGTTGTCTGTGAGGAAGATGTGATGTGGGAGAAAGTGGCGATGTCATGTATCATAGGAGGGGAAGGCTGGGGAAGAAGAAGGAGAGGGAGGAAACTTTGTGGGCTGCCTTTTATGTACTAATGATATTGACTCCCTGTTCTACACTCTACTCTGGTGGGCCCAGCCCTGTGTGGTGACAGCAAGGGAAGGAGAGATAGCCAAAACAGGTTGCCTAGATCCATTGTACCCCTACACAATCGTCAGAAGAATAAGCATCCACATTTTCCCAACCCTGATTCCGCATTTCTGGGATTTCCTTTCAAACAAAGAGGCAAAGGTGTGGATCAAGCAACTTGAATATAGGACTGTAAGGTTTGCAGTTTGACATTGACACTGACTGGTGAAGCAATGTCAAACAAAACTGGAAGGATTTTTATCTTTGGTAGAAGACTCAATTTCACCAGTTTATACCAAAGTCATATTTTTGCCTCATGATCTCATTCTTAATCTGTCACAGATACTTCCCAAACTGGTATGAGAATGTCTTCTCCACCATTTATTATTTGCAGACTTTTTAATGATGGCCATTCCGACCAGCATGAGGTGTCACCTCATTGTTGTTTTGATTTACATTTCTCTAATAATTAGCGATATTGAACATCTTTTCATGTGCCAGTTGGCCATCTGTATATCTTTTTTGGAGAAATGTCCATTTAGGTCTTCTGCCCATTTTTTGGTTGGTTTTTTGTTTTTCTTTTTGATATTCAGCTGTATGAGCTGTTTGTGTATTTTGGAAATTAATCCCTTGTCAGTAGCATCATTTGCAAATATTTTCTCATATTCTGTGGGTTGTCTTTTCATTTTGTTTATGGTTTCCTTTGCTGTGCAAGAGCTTTTGAGTTTAATTAGGTCCCATTTGTTTATTTTTGCTTTTATTTTCATTACTCTAGGAGACAGATCCAAAAAAATATTACTGTGTGATTTATGTCAGAGTATTATGCCTATGTTTTCCTCTAGGAGTTTTATAGTATCTTGCCTTACATTTAGGTTTTAATCCATTTTGAGTTTATCTTTGTATATGGTGTTAGAGAATGTTCTAATTCCATTCTTTTACATGTAGCTATCCAGTTTTCCCAGCACCACTTACTGAAGAAACTGTCTCTTTTCCATTGTATATTCTTGCCTCCACTGTTGTAGACTAATTGACCATAAGCGCATGGGTTTGTTTCTGGGCTTTCTATCCTATTCCATTGATCTATATTTCTGTTTTTGTGCTAATACCATATTGTTTTGATTACTGTAGCTTTGGAGTATAGTCTGAAGTTAGCATGATTCCTCCAGCTCCATTTATCTTTCTCAAGATTGTTTTGGCTATTCAGAGTCTTTTGTGTTTCCATACAAATTAAAAGTTTTTTTGTTCTAGTTCTGTGAAAACTGTCATTGGTAATTTGATAGAGATTGGATTCAATCTGTAGATTGCCATAGGTAGTATGATCATTTTAACAATATTGATTCTTCCAATCCAAGAAGATGGTATATCTTTCCATCTGTTTGTGTCATCTTCAGTTTCTTTCATCAGTGTCTTATTGTTTTCAGAGTACAGGTCTTTTGCCTCCTTAGGTAGGTTTATTCCTAGGTATTTTATCCTTTTTGATGCAGTGTAAATGGGATTGTTTCCTTAATTTTGAACTCTTCTACACTGTTGATAGGAATGTAAATTGGTATAGCTGCTGTGGGGAACAGTATGAAGGTTCCTTAAAAAACCAAAAATAGAGTTACTATATGATCCTGCAATCCTACTCCTGGGCATATATCCAGAGGAAACTCTAATTTGAAAAGATATATGCACCCCAGTGTTCACAGCAGCACTGTTTACAATAGCCAGGACATGGAAGCAACCTAAATGTCCATTGACAGATAAATGGATAAAGAAGATGTGGTATATATATACAAATGGAATGTTACTCAGCCATTAAAAAGAATGAAATAATAATACCATTTGCAGCAACATGGATGGACCTGGAGATTATCATACTAAGTGAAGTAAATCAGAGAAAGACAAACATCACATGATATCACTTATATGTAGAATCTAAAAAAAAGGAAACAAATGAACTTATTTACAAAACAGAAATAGACTCACAGACATAAAAAACAAACTTATGGTTGGTTACCAAAGGGGATGGGGGGGAGAGATAAATTAGGAGTTTGGGATTAACATATCTATACTACTATATATGAAATAGGTAAACAACAAGGACCTACTGTATAGCACAGGGAACTATACTCAGTATCTTATAATAATGTATAATGGAAAAGAATCTGAAAAAGAATATATATATATGTATAACTGAATCACTTTTTGCTGTACAGTTGAAACTAACACAACATTGCAAATTAACTATACTTCAATTAAAAAGAATGTCTTTTATTTTACAGTATTTTATTGAGATATATAAACTTAGCTGTATAAAACAACACAAATTTCTTAGCTCACGATTCTGCAGGTCAGAGGTCTCTGCACTGCATGGCTGGGTTTTCTGCTAAGGCTCTCACAAGGTGAAAAGAAAGATGTCACTGGCTGTGTTCTCATCTGAATGTAGGGATGTTGTTACAGATTCATTCAGACAATTGCAAGAGTTCCATTCCTTGAGGTTGCAGAGTTGTAATCTCTGTTTCTTTGCTGGCTGTCTCTCATCTTCTAAACAGCTGCCCACGTTTCTTACCATGTTGCACCCTCCAGCTTCAAAGCGGGCAATGGAGAATCTCTCTCCTTTTGAATTCCTCTCATGCTTCAAATCTCTTTATCTAGGGAGATCTCTCCCTTTTGATGAGCTCACTTAATTAGGTCAGGTCCACCCAGGATGACCTCCCTTTCTTAGAGTCAACTATGTTATATAACATAACGAATAAGAGACTGAAGTCCATCATATCCCCAGTCCCAGGGATTATACAGGACATGTACATTAGGGAATGCGGATGTTGGGATTTTCTTAGAATTCTGTCTACCATATCTGGAGACAAGATCTGTGTAGTGAATCATGCAGCAGCTTCTGGGCTGTGTTATTGATTTTTAGGAGTTCTTTATATATTCTGGATATGAGTCCTTTGTCAGATATATGTATTTAACTTGATTCTCCCAATCTGTGGGTCGCCTTTCATTACTTAATGGAATATTTGATGTGCAAACCTTTTAAATTTAGATAAAGTTGACTCTTCTTTTTTTTTTAATAATTAGAACTTATGCATTGTGTTAAAGTGTTAATAAAAAAAAATTTGCCTGCACCAAGGTATGTGGTTAGGCCATTCAAGATGGCTGTTCTATTGCTCTCTGTACATTCCCCTGCTCAACTAGTCCCTGCTTCACTCACATGACTATGGATTCCTCTTAATTATAGGGCTTAATTAGTCCCTGGTGACTGATGAGCCCACCTGAGGTTAATTCTCCCTATAAATGGTAGCCTCCTTCTCCTCTGAGTAGCAAAGACTGCTGCCTTGTCCTGTCTGCTGTCTGCCGCAGGCGGTGGGGTGTCACTCCACGATCCTTCATGTGAGATCTCCTATCGAGTAAGCCATTGATGTCTCTGTTGCTGTCTCAGGGCTCTTTCTTTGGTGTTTGAGACTGGGCAACTACAAGGCTTGTAGGCCTGGAGGGTACAGCCCAACAAAGGTCATGAACATTTTTGTTTTTTTCTATGGACATTATAGTTTTTAGTTTCCACGTTTATGTTTCTGAGCCATTCTGATTATTTTAGGGGGAGGGGGATATGGTGCAAGGCAGGGGTCAGAGTTAGATTTTTTTCCTATATGGATATTTAGTTGCTTCACCACCATTTAGTATGTACTTATTTATTTTTGATTAGGTATTGTATGTGTTTTTCTCAATATCATGTCATCACCCTTGGTGATCCTATTGCGAGGAAACTGTGCAAGTTTGGAGGTAATCCACCACGTGCTGCTTGCATTCCTGTGCACCTTGCAGGGCATAACAAGAATGCACGGTCCTGACCACTCTTTCCCTGGGCGATTTCTCAGGGTTGTGTTAGCAACTAGTGACCTTGAAAGGTAAAGTAATGTTCCTCTCTAGGACAAAGAGCAGGCTTTCTTATTGCATCTTATGAAATCAGTGGATTCCCCCAGTTCCGTGTTCCTCAGCTGTGATGCCAACCACTGTGTACATCCGCCGTATGCATCCTTCTGGGCCATATCGCACCACTCCCATTGGACTTCTGGGCCAGGAGATGTCTTGTAAACATGCTGACACTCGTGCTGCTTACTGTGCCACGAGTGATGAAGTCCTTTGTTTGTGACCCTAGAATCTTAGGTCTGCTGCCGGCATCCTTGAAATAGTAACTTACTGCCTTGTAAAGGATAAACTGTCTTGTAAAAGGCTAACTTAGTATCTTGTAGAAAGGACAAAATCAAATCCAAGACCTAACTATGTCATCTGACTCACTCATCAGAACATCCTATTAAACGGCTATTTTTAATCACCATTTCATAGATTAAAAGGCCAAGACTATAAGAGGCTAAGGAAATTGCCTAATTTTGTTGAACTACATAGCCAAAACTCATTTTTTAACATTTTAAAATTGTGAGATGTAGCATAAACATAGAAATGTGTATAAAATATGCATAGTATTTAGGGAAGAGTTACATAATGAACATCCATGTAACCACTGCTTAGGTTAAGAACTGGAACATTGTCCCTACACCAGAATCTCTGCAGGAGTCTCTTCCAGTTTACATCTCCCCTTTTCTTTCCTATAGACAGTCTTTATCTTAATTTTCATGATAGTCACTGTGTTGTTTTCCTTATAGTTAATCATGTATGCTTCCGTAAACAATATGGCATGAGTTTGCTGGTTTTCAACTTCATAAAAATGAGTATATAGTCTGTGGATTATTTTGAATAGGGCTTCTTAAGGTCAGCATGTTTCTAAGATTTATCATTGTTGCTTGTTCACTTTGCAACATAGTGCATTGTAGTAATATGCATAAATTTCTTTATCAATCTTGTTTTTGAGCAAGTGAATTGTTTCTAGCTTTGAGCTATTACAAAAAGATGTTTCTGTGAGTATTCTTATAGAAGTCTTTTGTGAGCATGTGCATTCATTTCCCTTCCATGTACTGTGTACCTAGGAGTGACTTTCTAAGGCATTGGGCAGAATAGTTTCCTTTGTTAGAAAATGCCAGAAAGTTTTCCAAAGTGATTCCACTGTTTTACATTCGCAACAGCAGTGTATGAAAGTTCCAGATGCTCCGTTCTCGTCAGTGCTTGGTATTGAGGATCTTTTTAATTTTAACCTTTCCGTTTGTCGTGTAGTGGTATCTCATTGTGGTTTTCATTTTCATTTCTCCAATGACTAATGAAACTGACAGTGTGGCCATATGCTTAATGGTCACTTGGATATCTTCTTTTGTGAAGTGCCTGTACAAGTCTTTTACCCAATTTTTAATTGGTTTGTATTCCTCTTTTTCCTATTGATTTGTATATATAGCAAAGATTTTTATCTGTTTTCAGTTAAAGGACCTGACCTGTAAATTTATCCTGTAATTTCTTGCTCCCTCCCTATTGGCCGGAAGCATCATATGGACACAGATAGCTTGAAGGAAGTGTGGGAAAAGTATTCTTACCTGGGTGGCAGTGTACCTAGCCAAATCTTTACCACAGAAAAAGGAAAACACTGATATTATGGAGGACAGCTAGCTGCTTCTATTCAACTAGGGCTTTTCCTAAAAATTTAAGTGTTCATTATTGCTGTGTGATGTACATGGAACTTTGCGGAACTAACTATAGAAGCATTAAAAGCATCAAAAATTTTTACTAAAACTCTGTTTGGTTCAAGGTGAATCTTGACTAGACATAAATGGGTTTTTTACAGAAATTTATTCCATGCATCAGCTCCGACTACAATACCAGGCCAAGCTGTACCTCTATAATGAATGTGCAAGTATGGTATTGGAACACTAAGCTCTAGCATGGCATGATGGTGTTTTTGTGGTATTTGGCATGACCCATACAAGTGTGCTAACTCCTAAAATTATCTACCAAGGCCACATCAGTTAAAATCTGACTACACAACAATAAAAACCATTCACATGGACAAATAGGCCATCGCAAACTTACAGCATTAAAAAGCCACATGGTCTGCTTCCATCTGCAAGTATTACGCTGCTAGCTGGACCCACTCCTTGTCGGTCCCTTGACTAAGGTTCCAAATATTGGTGAACTGACCCAAGTAGGATGCCATAGTTCGACAACTGGAGTTCAGAAAGTCAGCTTTTACTGATTGTTGGAGAATGTGACCTAGGTATGCAGCAAAAATAGCTTCCAAACACTGAGTCTTGAATTACGAAGATTCGACCAGCAGGCAGCGCTCGATGATCACAGGCCTCCTGTTGCAGTGGCAGTGCCTTTACCACCCAACTTACAACAGGGCTAAGAGCAGAACAGAGTGCATAGTCTGTGCGGGCGAGCAGAGTCAAAGAGGAAAGAGGATGTGGCTGACTCACGTATCACCATGCATTAACCATTCCTGTACCATATTCCTCTTTTCATGAGAAACAGTGAGTAAAGGAAACGTCAGAAATGACTTCACTCTTCCCACCCCCAAATACACTCTTGACCGTAGATTTGGTTAAAATAAAATGATACGGGAAGACTGAGTATAAACTGTTGAACACTAATGTATCAAAGAAATACAAACAAAAAATAAATCAAGGTGATACTATTAATATTATATAAAGCAGAACTAAGGGAAAAGAGTTTTACCTTAGACAAAGAGGAATTTTATCCTGCTAGAGTATTCTGTTCAAAATAAGAGTTAAAACTGCTACCTACCCAATAGCATAAATTGCAATATATAAATTAAAAACAGATTGAAATATGAGGACAATTGTCATGAGCATGATAACAGTATATCAGCCTGCCTCAATCATTCACCAACTAAATACGTAAGATAAAGAAATATAGAGGACTTTGAATGTATAAAAGGATGATTTAATGGATCCTCAACAAAGTATATACCTCTTTTCAACTACCCACAGAATCATTATAATTAAAATTTTTTTCATTTATTCATCATAAAAGTCAACAAATTTCCATACTAGCAATAGCATAGGCCATATTACCTAATAAATTAATGCCATTAATTAATAATTAACATGAATATTTTCACAATAACAGTAATAATAACACCTCAGTTAATTTGGAAACTTTACAAAAGAAACTTTCTGCAAAAGAACATTTGGGTCAAAAAGCATAGCAAGGTGCAAGTTGAAACCTAGTTAGGAAACTATAGTGAGAATAGCAAAGGGAGAACCTGGAGGGAAAAAGTAAACAGAGAAAAAAAATCATGGTCTTAAATGTTTATATTTTGGCTCAAGAAATAACTGAAATAAATGAAGTATAATTCAACTCAAGAAATCAGGGGGGAAGCATACAACAAATGTAGGGACCACAGGAAAAAGGATATAATGGAAGTAAAGATAAATGATTGAGATCCTGGGAATGTAATGTGATGGGCTATAGCGAAGGATGGGGAGTCTTGGGAAGGATGGGGAGTGTTTTTTTTTAATCATTATTTTCTAAAAAACAAAACCAAATATTAAAAATTTTAAGAATATTCTTGTTCCCAGCATGCCTGATTATTCTGTTAGTAAAATTTCTTCTTGAATAAAATTAATTGATGTTCTGTTAATGTGTGTGTCTGTGTGATATGTGCATGTGTATATGTGCGTGTGTGCATTCCAAAATGTAAATGAATATAAGGACACAAGTGCTTTTATTCCTATCATGCATTATTAGGATTATCTAGACCAATAAGAACTAGTAATGCTTTAGCATTTCATATATGTTTGAGGTACATGTTGGGTTGAGAGTGGGAATAAGAGTAATATTTCATTTAAAGTCAAATTAAGATCATTAGGAAATAATTTAGTTAAGAAAACAATGATTATTTGTGTTTTTATTTATTACTTGTGTTGTTAGAAGAATATGGAAAAGATTTTATTGTCCATATAAAATCAGTAAAATTTGTTTTGTGCTTTTCCTCCTGATTTCTTGAGTTGAATTATCACTTCATTTATTTAAGTTATTTCTTGAACTAAAATGTAAACATTTAAGGCTATGAATTTTTTGGTAATTATGATTCATGCAGCAACTGTTTATTGAGGAACTACTGTGTGCAAACTACTAGAGAGGCAGTGACGAACAAAAGCTGATGTAGTTCCTGATCTCATGGAACTTAGTCTAGAGGATAAAAGAGATATTAATCAAATATTATATAAAGAAATATAAATATAACAAATGTAAATATAATAAATGAAAGGTATTACTTGAGTATGTACTGTTTGAAGATATAAGATCATATAAGAAGAAGGAGATTTGATATAGCTAAGCATATCAGGGCAGTCTTTCTTAAGGAAGCGACAGTTTAGCAAAGATTTTGGAGTTAATGATATCAAGTCAATCAGTCAATTGGCAGACAAAGAGTATTCCACACAGAGTGGCTAGCATATTCATAGGTACCCTGGCAAGGACAGATAAGATCTTTCAGGAACCAGAAAAATGGTAAGTGTGGCCAACATCCAGGGAGGGAGTCAGTCAGCCAGTGAGTAGCTTGTGTATAGTGGAAGAGATGAGACCGTGCAGGTTCTGCTAGGAATTTAGATTTTTACAGAAGAGCTGTGGGGATTCATTGAGGTATTATAAACAAAATGTGTGTGTGTGTGTGTGTGTGTGTGTGTGTGTGTATGACACGTGCATGGTTTGATCAGGCTTGTATTTTGAAAATATTCTGGCTACAGTTTGTGAAGAGAGTTTGGTGGAAAGCAACAATGGGACTAGGGAAACCAGTTAGGAAGCTATTATAAGTGTCCAGGTGGCAGCTAATGATAATATGGGTTGAGCTCTGGTGGCTTAGTTATGGAAGCATCTATTAGCATGGTCTAGCCAATGTTCTAATCTTATCTGGACCTCTTTATTTATGGTTTTACAGAAATAAATAAGGAATTAATCACTCTAAACAATTCATGATAAAAACAAGATAAAAAGAGTCAAAGAGAGTAGTCAAATTTGAATTATAAGTAACCATCTCCAGAGATACATTTCAATAATGTTGTTCTAGGACAAGAATTCTGAAAAGAGTTTGGCAGTAGTATACATAGCAATCATTAAACATCACTATATTATACTCCATTATGCAAACTAATGAAAATTTGGTTATATTTTATGTAGCAGTCTTCCACATCTTGAAAATAATACTGTATAAATATTTTAATAACACTTCCAGCTTATTAGGCAATAATTATTGACTCATTTGTTAGTTTATTTGTAGTGTGATAACACTGATTTATGACACATTTATTTAAAAAAATTAACAAAATCCTACCCATTCACTTATTTTTTTCAAGTGTTCATACAAAAATGAGTGATTTTGCAATCATATAGTCAATACATTTAGTCTACCCCCAGGGACTTGCAGATTCTGTCAGATTATAATTTGAGACCCACTATTTTTAGGAACATCACCTAAAGGATTACATGATATACAGTGTTAGCAACACTTAGTCAGATATAATTGGGAATCACTGTTTAGTCATATGCTCCTTGCCTTCAAATAGGGTAAGCACTGATCTTATTGGTTTCAGGGTAAGGACAAAAAGAGCTGTGTTAAGCTGATCTTTTTTCCACAGTGGAATATAAAAGTTCTCCATCACTTATGTTGAATTTGAGGTTAATCTATGTGCAACATCTACCATTCTATGAATTGCCTGTCAGTTCTGTTGATTTGACTGTTACATGTTTAATTGAAAAGGATCATTTTCTCAAAGTAAGGGAAATCTTTTAAAGATAATGATTTAAAGATATATTGTCTATGAAGAGCATCTCCCTAATAGAGGTACTTACCTCAGCTATTTTTCAAAAAAAATTATTCTTAACTTACTTACAAATGATTTCAATTATTGTGTTATTCATGTATGTAAGTACAGATGCATTGATTTCAGTGAATCAGAAACCATCTGATTATAGATATATGCATATGCATATATGCTCAAATTTGGTTTGACCTAGGTTACAAATTGCCATATATCAGTTTTTTAAATGGTGTGTAGCAAACCATTAAATGACAATATTCATAAAATAATTATCTTTGCCAGATTTTATTATCTCTTACCTTTTACCATTTATTATTTTTATTAATTTTGGTTTTTAAGAGTCTCATGTTCTACCAGCTGAATTAGCCAGGAGGATATAATTTTGGTTTTAATCTGCCTAATTCTTTTAATCTTACTCGTATCTATGAAGATACTATTATTTGCATATTTTGTAAGAATCTCATAAATAATTTTGTTTAATGGCTTTTATGAAGCATTTTGAGAATTTGAAATGACAAGTGTTTAGTGATCTGAGAACCTACTCTTGCATTTGTTCCTCATCCCCAGATTCTCCCCTAATCAGCTCTTTCTCCACTTAGAAGAAACCATAATCACTCTTAATGCAGGAAGTGGGTGGGGTAAGCACTGAGGGGCAGAAGAGAGAACTCACAGGATGTCAGATCTGGCAAAAGTAAGAGCTAAAACAACCATACCCCTTAATTTATATTTTAGAAAGCATGCTGTCCTACAGAAGGTTATATAAAGACTTTTCTAAGTTCTTTAAAAACTTTGGGACCCTAAACAGAACCTACAAATTTGAGTATATTCAATACTTCACTTTTCAAATGTTTACTAAATTCTACCAACTACAGTTTAGTTTCTTTGTTTTTCAGCCCACATTTACAGTGTTGGCATTTATTGTTTCCCATTAGGATTGGACACACACACACACACACACACACACACACACACACACACACACACACACACACACACACACACACACACACACACACACACACACACACACACACACACCCAAATAAATAAACAAAAGTAAAAGAGTATTACCTTTTGCATTATTTAGGGATTATATCTGGCTACCAAAGGTAAGACCTTAAAACAGTGACTTATGTGAATTAGAGTTTTCTTTTTTTCCTCAGGTGAGCAGCAGTCCAGAGAGGCAGGCCAGGGAAGTATAATTGGTGTGTGCCGTCGTTATTGCCCCCAGATTCCCTCTATTTTTCTGCTCTGCCATCTGTAGAACTTGTTTCAATTCACAAATTGCCTTGTGAGTTATAGGATAGATACAGCAGCTCCAGCAATCATGTCTACATTGGTGGCAGAAAAGAGGAGGAAGAGAGGCAGGGAGGGAGGCATTTTACAGTTAAGTTCTTTGTTGCTGCTTCTAACAATAAATACATTGTTAAATATAAAATAAGGGGCAAATGGATTTTGAGCAGGCAACTCACAGTCTCTGCCACATCTTTCTTTTATATATCTCTTTATATCTTTTGTAGTTCTCAACTACTTTTAGCCATAAAACTTTCTTAGGATTTCTCACAAGCCTGAGTCACCGTGGGGGTCAGTAAAGTAACAAACTCCAGTGCGTATGCTGATTCAACTAGTTGAAGTCATGGCTATGTGCACATGTTTGAATATGGATAAAAATAGTATCCAAAAGAATTATGCAGTGTTTGGAGAGGGTTGGTGTCAACAAATACATATCCCAGTGTTAGGATGACTACCGACAGGGGTAATATCCAGGTGCAAGGTTCGCTTAGTTTACAATTTTTTCTTTTCTCTCTACATCTGGTTAAGCAGAAACACATTTATTTTTACTGTGTTTGGGGAAAGAACCAAAACCACTGCAATATTTCTGCTTTTTTTCCCCCCAAAACTTTCTGAAACTTGATTGTTGGATTGGTAACATCGATTAAATGAAATTCCTTTGAAGCGTCACTCCGGTGGTGGCTATCAAATAGGTTAATTCTGTTTTTCACTGTTTACATAATTTTCATGAAAATATGATCATCTATTTTCACTTTATTAGATTGTAGTTGAAGGCATCACCACATAATGTATAAGAACATGGGTTTTGGAGATAGATATAGGTGGGTTTAAAACATCTGAATCTTCTCCTACCAGCTGCGTGTGACCTGGGAAATCTCTGTAATCTCTGTCAGTCTAATTTGTGACATGGAGATAAATACAGCCTCAAAGTTCTGATAGAATTAAATGAGTAAGTGAATGTAAAGTGTGCAGCTGAGTGCCTGTCACATTGTGGACATTCAATAAAGAAAGCTACTATTGTTACTGCTATTACTCCTACTTTTCTAAATTGACCCGCCATTAAGCATTATGCCGCTGTTAATACAGACTTTTTAGATTAGAGATTAAAATGTCAACTCAACTCTCATTACTCTCAAGAAACCCCTTTATTTTATGTAAGGTCTTTAATTTGAATCTTATCATCCTTTATGGGAGTTTAGAGTCCCTGATATTTTGCTTTTTCTCTTCCAAGAATGTGGCTGTTATTTAGCCAGGGGCAGACCTGTACTGTGTGGTTACCTCTGGCATCTGCTCTAATTACCCTGGTAGCTGTTCTGATCGGTAATGCCTGCCTGATAGTGGTTGGTCTCACTCTTATTCAGAATTATTACTTCAGAATTCCTGATTAAGATTCAAAACAGAAATGAATAAAATTCTACTGTGGTGGAATCTTTACAAAAATGAGCTGTTGTGAAAAGATAATAAATGCATAATAGTTTTGGAAAATGTGGTATCGGATTAGGCAGGGCCTGAAATCATAGTTATCATTTATTTGACCACCTGCTATATTTTAGGTATTAACTATACTGTATGTTTTAAATACATTCCAATTAATTTTCGCAACCACCGCATGATGTAAGCATCATTTGCTCTATTTTCCAGCAAGAAATGTGAGTTGCAGATAAGTGATTTGTCCAAATTCACATGGCTAATAAATGTTGAAGACAGAATTTAAATTTCTACCCTGCTAGACTAAAAACTACCACGAAGAATTGATATTCTTCTCCTAAAAAATGATACAGGGAGACATTTGGAGTAAAGCTGAGAATTGTTTTCTCATTCATAAAGGAGCAGGTTAGATTATTATTTTGTGAAAATCTAAGCCATTACTTTGCTTCCTCACACTTTGGCACTCTGCTCTGTCTCTGTAGAAAATTTTCAAGTGAGTTTGACAATCCCACTAAACACTAAGACAATAAGGTTTTTCCCACTTGGGTACACATGGACTCCTGAGAGAGAGAGGGAGATAGTTCAATACCTTAAAATTTTGCCTTTACACTTAGAACGTGCATATTCATATCTGTGATAAGATTTCAGAAATGTAGATAATCTTGCATTTTTCTGCTCTTGAAATACCCTCTCTAAATGTATTATATATATTTATTGGGTCATATATAGTGTCACTTTTCCTGAAATCTTCCCATGAAGGTTTGCTAAATTTAGCAAATAAAAATATGGGATGGCCAGTTAAATTTTAATATCAGATAAACAACACATAATTCTTTAAAATAAGAATGTCCTATATAACATCTGGGACAAACTAATACTAAAAAACTCTATTGTTTTTCCAAAATTCATGATTGGCCATCCTGTACTTTATTTGACAATCATAAGTGGAAGAAGTATTGTGAAATAGAAACAACAAACATCTACAACAATAAAAATAAAAAGATATTACCTTCAAATTTGAACAAACTAGACTTCAAATTACATGTTTACCACCTAAGTATGTGACAAATCAGTGCCTCTTGGAGTGGGCAGGGTATGTAGAAAGAGTACAACGTCTCCATTCACCCTTGGGGAGAATTAGAGTGTGGTCTTACAAACTCTGGCATTTTAAATGCTTAGGGGTCTCTGGAGTGCCCATTGGGATGCTCTGTAGGATAAGCAGATCCATATGGATATTCTGTAACCTGATAGAAATATTAAAAAATATTTCCACACTTTAAAAATAATTTGAGGGCTTCCCTGGTGGCGCAGTGGTTGAGAGTCCGCCTGCCGATGCAGGGGACACGGGTTCGTGCCCCGGTCCGGGAAGATCCCACATGCCGCGGAGCGGCTGGGCCCGCGAGCCATGGCCGCTGAGCCTGTGCGTCCGGAGCCTGTGCTCCGCAACAGGAGAGGCCACAACAGTGAGAGGCCCGCGTACCACACACACACAAAAATAATAATAATAATAATAAATTTGAAAACCATTACTCCTGTGCATTTCCTATCTGAACCAATTATTTTATATTGATTTGTACTAAATATGGATTAACATTTCTGTGAATGTTTTTCGTTTCCTTGACTCAATTCTAAACTCTGTATAGGCAGATGAGTAATCCTAATGGAGCATAGAATCTAGGGAAAAGTATACTGTGTGTCAAAATTTTCCCTCTTCTTTTTTATATATGACAAATAAAACAAAATTATAACAGTCTTAAAACCTAATTAAGAGCAAGGAAAGTATATGTGGAGGAAGCAATCCCATACTTTTTACATTTTCTTGATGATAATGAGCTATAGTAAACATTCTATAAATAATAACTTAGCCCTTAACACCATCAACCAGCAACATCTTCATTCATTAAATTCTCAAAAATTAAGAGTTATGTGATCAACTGAATTCTTTATACAATTGACAAGATATGGCATAGGCCATTTCACACATATTTCTGTTAATGGCTTAGAAATATAACAGAAACTCAGTGTGATAGATCAACTTGATAGAATCATGTGACTAATTTTGCAGAAACTTAGAGGCATCAGTTATTTCTCTTTAACAGTCAAGTTGAGGTTGGATGGGACTCATGACATTAATCAAATAATATCTCTCAGCAAAGATGTCTTTGATTGTGTTTGTATAACATCCTTAGTAATAAATTAAAGAGATAAGCAGTAATCACCATTCCTTCCTTTATGGCACTTTGATAAGAGAACCAACCAACACACATTTTCATAGGACGGTGAAAAGAATTAGTCTTAAATTCAAATGAAAACAGTGACATCAGCATGATTTTGACCGTCAATAATAGGCAACAGGGTCCACAGGAAAAAAATGTTGATATGACTGATCATTTGTGGAGCATCATCGTCTCTGGTAATCATTTGTATAATTTGATATGGAATGAGTAATTTGTATATTCAAAGCAAGTATCCAAGATAGTCATAAAATTCCCAATTCCACAAATCACCTTTTTCTTAGAAAGAAAATACATATCATCACAAGGCACTTCAGTGATTCTTTAGTCTGTGTTTTTCATAATTCAACACCATAAGAATTGGAATTCACCGATATCCTGAGGTCTTTACATCTTGAAATAATTGTTGGCCAATTAATAGCAGCTAACAATATTAGCTAATATCTGGGATTTTTTATATACCAGATAATGTTGTAAGCACTTTGCATATATTATTTAATCCCCAAAATAACATTATAAGGTAGGTGCTGCAAGAACTATGAAAGGTCTGAAATTTTACCCGAATTGCAAGCTAACAAATTAGCCTACCACAGTTTCATGGATGTTAGCAGAAGATATGAGACTACTGGTTCAAAAGCAAAGGACAGTTTTATTACTCATAGTAATAGTAATTGCCAAAGTATCCACATTTTCTTTGTAAGTTCCCTTAGCCCAAATTCCCACAGAGCAACATGAAAAGAGCCAGGTTACAATGCCTGTGCGATGGGTTAAATTACAGAACAGGAGCCTTGAACTTGGGGAACCCAAAATTTCTGTAATTGGCAGTAAGCATTATTGCTTGGGAAGGAGACATTATTTATCTTTCCCAAGGCTGTTGCATCCTTAAAAATATAATCCATAACAAATGTAGTCAGTGACTCTGCTCAAAAGGCATGCAGACAAATGAGTTATGGTTAATCGCCTTCCAATATGTACCAGTATTATTTCCATTTTACAGATAAGGAAACCGAGACACAGTAGAGCCAAACAAGGTCACATAACTAGTCATCAGTAGAGTTAGGTTTAGAACTGAAGTAGTTTGACTCCAAAACTCATGCCCCGAACAAAAATATACCTGATTAAAAAATGATTGTGGGTGACTATCTTTGAAAAGAATTCAAGAAACTTTGAGCAATCCATTACCTTTCTACAGAATCACACTAGAAGTTAAAATTCAGTTAGTGTTATTGTTTGCCTAGATTTTTCAAATTATAGTTGGGACACACTTACACCCTTTTAAAGATTAGGGTACAAATCACATGATAATAATGCTATGTAAAATCATGTATCTATAAAAGGTAACATTTCAAGGGATCTGATGCATATAAAATATCCTCTGTGATGTTCTCAAAATAAGTTCTTCATTGAGGAGATAATGAGAACTTCTAAACTGTTTGGAAACTACAGCCTCCTCATGGCTATTTTATTTCCATTTAATCAGTGAATATTAAAAAGCATTAGTCCACAAGAGACTTATCAAGGCAAAAAGTTTTAACAAAGCCCAACTGCCATCAGCAGTAAGTGTTTTCCTCATAATAACTGTCTTGGTGGCTTGATCTCTTCCTCTGTTGAGAAACTATCTGATCCTAATCAGTGTCTCCCATTAATATTGCAACAAAGGCCAGCGTCTTTCCCAAACACTTTACTCCATCTTTATCTCAGAAAACACTGATTAACTTTTTATTTTAATAAAGAATAGTAATGAATAAATGATCCATGAAGTTGAATCCCAAAATATTTTCTAGATGATGCTTTATCAAGTGCTTTTATTGGTAGTTTTTATAAGAAGAGTCTGTTCTCTTGAAAGATCCCCTCTGTTTTGCCCGTCATCCCAAGTACAATTTTCACAGGTAGCTCTCAACTTTCTGCATGCTGATTACTGCACTGTATCTTGCTTAGGTACTCTGGTATAAGAGATCATCCCCAGAGACCCAGACCTCGAGTCACATTCCCACACCAAAATCCCCAGTTAGTCTTTGCTTAGTTTATTCCTGAGGGCTTACTGAAAGGAGAAAATTGAGACAATAGGAAGGCAAAGAGGCATCTAAATAAACTCGTATGTGTTCGACTAGACATTGACAGAATCTGTGCTGGTTTTGAGCATTTATCTTTAAAAAATAAAATCCGGGCTTCCCTGGTGGAGCAGTGGTTGAGAGTCCGCCTGCCGATGCAGGGGACACGGGTTCGTGCCCTGGTCCGGGAAGATCCCACATGCCGCGGAGCAGCTGGGCCCGTGAGCCATGGCCGCTGAACCTACACGTCCGGAGCCTGTGCTCCGCAACGGGAGAGGCCACAACAGTGAGAGGCCTGCGTACCTCAAAAAAAAAAAAATTCCATACAGAGTATTGAAGGGAGTTTAGTTTGAGAACTTCCATAAAGAACCACTTAGAATTAGAAAAATTAGTTATTAGAAACTAATTAGAAAATTAGTTACTTTAACTGTTAAAATCTTGGGTATGTCTAAAATCTATATCTGTTCAAGAACTAGCACATTATATCAGTTATCTTTTATTGACTGCCTTTTGGTGGGCTATTCCAAACAATTGCATAATTCTCTATAGTTAATGAGAAATGTGGCTGAAATTCCTGGATTATTTCTAACTTCAAGAGAATGATAAGATGCACAGAATTCTTGGCTTGCTATGATCCTTTACAAACTGATCGAGCTCTCCAGCATATGCACCTTGTGGGTAGTGGTGGGAATAAAACACTTCTCCTTATTCGGAGTAATACATTTAGTTTCCGAGGATACCTAGCTCATCCTAGAATCAGAATTGGCCCAGCTATAGGGTTACAAATATTATGTAGTATATAATGACAAAATACTTTTCAGTGCTTTGATCGTTTGACCTCTTTCAAAGCCTTCTTTCGTTATGTAGTGCACACTGGTCAGGGACGTACACCCATGCATTCTGTTGTGGCTTGTGGGTGCTTGAGAGTTCATCAGTCACATAGAGAACTGAGGAATATAGTTTTTATTCTCTGATTTGTGATTTACTTAGATTTCTGAGGATAAGAGCTTATAGAAGGAAATCATCTAACATCAGTAAAGCAAACAAGCAACTGAGAATAAAAGAACAACAGGCACAAAGCTTCCTTTCTTTTCTTAATTCTTTAGTAGAATTCGGAAATAATTGAGGTCAGAGGCACTGTGGAGGAGCTGAGATCAGAGAATGGTCTGTGTGGAATAAGAGCCCTTAATTAGCCTGTTTTCTTCTCCAGAACCTCTGTTCTTTCTCACAGTCACGTACTAGACCTCTCCAAGTTCTGGACAGAAAATTTTAACTTCAGGTATTTATTTTTAGTGCCTGGGATTTTAAGCATCCATTTCTTCCCATGCCACCCCAGAAGCTCTGGCTTCTTGGGTGGTCCTAGAGTCCAAGTGAGTCTGAATGAGTCATGGACCCCACACACCTGGACCCTACCTGGGACTGTGTAAACTTTGGGCGTATGAAGGCAGTGATGGGTTATATGTTGTAGGCAGACAGATGTGTGGAAAGACAGAGGGGACAGGAAGAGAGAAGAGGTACACACTGCTTATTCCCAAGTAAATACCACAACACTAGCTGGTTAAAATTTCCATTGCTCTTATATTTTAGAACATTTAAGACTACTAAAAGATGCTAACTCCCACTGAATTTTCACTGTAATAGAAAGATGACAATGAAATAGTGGCTGGACATATGTTAACATGTTAGTTGCCTTCATGTAGATTTCAAACTAAAAAATAGGTTTGATTCCAAATCACCGGTGAGAGTGTCTCAGCTTTTACCCTTAGAAGGAAGTAAACGTGTCAGAGGCAAACAGTCTTTATTTATGTGTTTGACATTTGTGGGGCCTCCCGCGTGCCAGGGATTATGCTAGGCACTGTTACCCAGCAGCAAGTTAACAGACGTTGTCCCTGCCCTTGGGAGGCTTCCCATCTTGTGAACTAAATGCAGAGAATAAAACTGATTGAGCTAAAATACATATAATATCCAGAGTCCCAGCTGCCAAACCACATTTAAGTTAAGGAAAGAAAAGAGAAGGAATGATCCACATGTGTGTCTCATATGAGGATTTATAACCTCACTCAAAAAGTGTTTTGAATCAAATGTATGCATGAGCTCATATCCCATAGTCATAACAAATAATGTTTGTATTGCTAATAATATCACTTTCTGTATGAGGAAACTGAGGCTCAGAGACATTTCAGTGACTAGTTCAGGTCACACTAGACCCATTAAGGAAAGAGCTGGAATCAAACAGTCCTCTCAACACATCCTCTCCTCTCTCTTTTATGAAATGAGTCTTGTTAGAAGTGGCAGGAGGCAAGAGGCCCGACATAGTTAAGTCCCTTCTGACACAAGTAAAAGAAAAATCTGCAAGTCTTAACTATACATGTCTGTCAGAGCAAAGAATTTCAGAGATTGTTATGGAAACTGGTATTTCAGTTTCTTGGATCTAGCAACCACATGGGGGGGGAAGGGAGGGAGGACAAACATAGAGCATGTTGATTAATTTCATGGAGTACAGTCTTTTGTAATAAATCCCAAGATTAATGGTGAGCTGTGTGTTGAAATAAAGCAATTATTGCATTCCTGTTTTGCTAACTGTGTGGAGTAGGACTAGAACAACATTTACGAAACTACAAATCACAGACGTGCATTGAAGTGCTTGTTTTTCCCTATAGAAGCTGGAATGCTTGACTGTTGGACCAAGCAGCAAATCTCAGCTTGCCTCTGATATTTACTAATTATTGAAGTGTGGTTAGGACAACAAAGAAAACTGAAAATACTTAGGAGTACCATTAAGCAACACAGAGACTGTGTCAAAGCCAGGTGCTGAGTTTTCTCTGCTTTTTAAGTTTCTCATTCATACTCTATCTTATTTCCTAAATGTTTTGTTTTATGTAGTGAAGCTTTCTTTCTCAAAAGGAGTGAGATAAATTCTGATTTATCCTTCTTTTCTTTCCTTTTTTTTTTTTTTTTTTTTTACGGCCTTGACACTAAAGAGCAGTAAACAGACTGCGATGTTGGCATCACCTGGTAGTTGGTTACAAATGCAGAAACTCTGGTCCGACCCAGACCTACAGAATCAGAGTCTGCATTTTAGTAAGATCCCCATATGTTTGAAAGCACAATAAAGTTCCACAAAAAAATCTCTCAGGACATTAGAACAATTACATGAAATTAGTTGTATAAGGGAGCTAATGCTGATTTACAAATCTAATAGTGTAAATGACTTGGTCTCTTACAGAGATTGTCAAGTGATCATGGATTGAACATCTGTTTGTAGAGCCTCCACCATGTACCAGGTGCAGAGTGAGGAGGATAGATTCTACACTGTATTGCATTGGCCAGCTTTCATATATGTTTTGTGACTTATTTTTCCCTCTTAAGTTTCAAACATCTCATGTCCCAGTGGGGAGATGACTGTTTACTTTTAAATTGGACACATCACAGGTCCTATGAACACATACATATGTGCAAACGTTGCATTAACTGAAACTAATTTTGAGTGGGTTCTTTGTTTACAGATGGGACCTGTCAACAAACTCTTATTCAACTGAAAACATAGATAAAAGACTTCAGTATCGATGCTGTAAAGTTGAAGTGATTGTAACAGAAGCCCTGTGGAGAGAAGTGTTTTGGCTATGTCCACTCACCATATTCCGCCTGGCCCAGGTGGCATTTGTGTCCACTCCCAGGGCACATAAACAGAGGCTTCTCTAGATTTCAGGTGATGCCTTGTTGCGTGTATCATTCTTCCCCATTCATCCCTGATGTTGGTTTCCTGGCTTCAACATTCACATTTCTTCCTCTATGTAGGTTTTCTTTTCATTGTCTTTTCATGACCCCACCATTAATCTAACAATTTTCATTCATAGAACTCGGTAACACTGAAAGCTATGAAGAGACTGGGTAAAAGAGGGAAGACCCTCCATCATTTTGTTAGCACCATCAAGCCCACCACAGTGAGAAACAAGAAGGTAAGTCTCTATCCACCACAGTGAGAAACCAGAAGGGTAAGTCTCTATCCACCACAGTGAGACACCGGAAGGGTAAGTGATGCCTGTTTTCATTTCCTAAGAGGCAGTGGAAAAGTTGAGTGAATTAGTTGCATCAGATGCATCAGATAAGGTGTTTAATATTGCCATTGGTATTGTTCTTCTCATCTGAATGGAGACATAAGGGCCAATGTAATTTAAGTGCATTTAGAATACCAGCTACACAGAAGACTTTCAGATATATTGAGTAGATGTGGAGCAAAGGTTCTCAGTCCTGGCTGCACATTAAAATCACCTGTGTAGCTTTTAATATGCACTAGTGCTGCAGCTGCACCTCTGTGTATTCTGACTTAATTGTTCTGGGATGGGGTCTCATGCAGACTTGTGTGTACCTCAATGTATATTCAAATATACATACATATATATGGATATATGTATTCATATTTATATATCATTATTTCATTTAATATATATAATTATTTCATTATTTTATATAGAGTTGTAGCTCTCTTTTTCTGTCATATATATATATATATATTTATTTATATACACACACACACATTTATACAGAAACAGTGATAGTTATTTCTTTGGATCAGAACTCTGAACCATTTGTGCTTAGGTTTATCATAAAAATTGCCACGTTTAATACTGCACATAATTTTGGTATGTGATAAGAACTTCTAGATTTCTGAGGTTATGAGATACAGTTTACAAAGCGTTTCTTAGTCTTGGTGTCCATAATGTTAGATAGCAATTTAAGAACTCTTAACAAGAGTATAGGTTTTTGTATATAAAATAATGAGATGTGTGTATATTATGCAGTCCAGATTACTGACTCAATATTTTAGTTTCCAACTGGATTGTTGGCATCAAGACAGACACAAAAAATCTGATAAGAAGTTAAAATCAATGCCACAGCAGCAACTTAATTGGTTTACTGGCTCTAGGTAGATAAAATCGGCAAAAAAGATTTACAACCGTGTAACAGGAGAATCGTAACCTCTTATAAGATGATTTTTAGCCTATATATAGTTTAAGTTTACTGTTGCACTTATTCCTAATTAAATCATCTGAGGTCTGCCTTATTTTGAGTTTACTATTGTAGCAGCTCAGGTTGTGAGACACTATCTTGTGGGGTAACAAGCTGGCTGACTTGGGATCCTCTGCCCCTAGTTCAGAGCTCCTCACATTACTCACGGCCCCTGCCAGCCTAAGACTTTCAGCTGAGTGTCTGTAACCAGGGTCTCAAAGAGCAAAGCCATGTTTCACATTTGGCATGATTCCTGAAGTATTGTTTCTTTCAGTTCCCTATACACCATGAGCCATGTTGTCCTTAACATAAAAACCAAACACAGAGTCCCGTTCTTTGTCCTCTTCGAGGGAATATTACATCTGATATTGTTTAACTGGCAAGTGACAAGGCTTAGTCAACTTGCAGAAAAACAACGTCAGGGATTTTGCTACAGGAAACAAAATACATATTGGCAGAAATTTAGCCCTGGGTACAGAGCAGCTTTAGTTCCTTCCACCTGCCATGCTGATTTTCTTCACACTTAACCAAAATCGTAAAGTGAATCCAGCTCAGAGCAGATGAAATATGGAAACAAGTGTGAAGAGAACAGGTCAAAGGGGCCCAGTGACTCAGAGATTAACCACTGGCGTCTTACTTCTGGGATTCAGGACATCATGAAAAGTTCCTTGTTGCAGTTCATAAACCCACCAAAGATTTAAGGCCCCCTGTCAGCATTCAGAGCATCACCTGAAGGAGGTTGAGCCATGACTGAGCCTAAAAATGAAATACATTTTTATGTCACTCTGGTTTACATGCTGGGGAACTAGGAACAGATCTTTATTCAAAGCCCTGTTGCACAGGCTTGTTTCCTTAAGATAATACAGTATTTTTTCATACCATAAATTCTAGTCTTTTCAGTAAAAAAAAAAAAAGATTCTTAGAAAAATGCTCTATCTTCAAAGAAAATCACAGAAGACATGGGAATTTGGAATTTTGGACTTCCAGTGTTATCAGAATCTAGACAGATGTACCCTTTGACCAAATTATGCAGTGGTAATTTATATTTAATTATGTTAGGAATGCTGCTCTTTGAACAACTATATATCATTTTGTGTTCATGTTGAGAATTTTTTTTTTAATTCAGAGAAACAACTTGGCTTAAAGTATTGTGAGTTTTCAATTACTTGCTTATTCTTCTGTAAATCTTGTTATGCAAAATAGATCACTATTTGGAAATGAATAAACTTATAGAAAGTAGTTTGGGGCAGCGTTAATTGTAGATGAGTTGGATAAGAAGGTATGCTGAAAACACTTTAAAAAAGATAAGGTCGGTTGGAATTCCTTGGGCTTTTTGGAAACTCCTTATCCCTGCTCAGTTACCATTCTGTCTGGTGGCCTCCAGCATTGTAATACTTCTAGCAGGTAATAATGTTCAGGATATCTACTTGGCTTCAAGCTCTGTATAGTCCTCAAGATTGCATACCTCTCTGTAAGTCATAAATTGCTTCATATGCTGAGTGGACAGTACTGATGAGAAGATAGATCATTTATATTGAATGAGTATAAGTTATCACAGTTTGTGAGTAGAAATAGAATATAAGAATTTAGTGAATTCAGAAAAAAACATGTACAGGCCAATAAAATCTTGAGGCTAAACAGGCAAAATAAGAAAGGGGAAACTGTGGAATGTTTATATTTTTGCAATCACAAAAATAAAATGAGCCAAAAAGTAGTGAGAATTTAACTAGAGTTAGTCTCATTAACAGTGACAATACACATGTATAATCCCTGGTTATACTGCAAATAAGATGCCCACTTTTATGCTTATGAAATGGCCATGTAAATAAAACATACAAATTAAAGGAAGAATAATTGGAGTAATTGGAAAAAGTAATTGGTTAATTCCATTTGGGGGAAGACCTAGGAAGAAGATGCGAGGGGTTTGTGCCATAGAAAGTATCAGGACATATTGTCTTGGGCTCATGTGCTAGTAAGAGCTACTAGGTATGATACTTACCAACTGTTCTTCCTGTCACCTTGGTCAAAGTTAATGTAGGTAGTAAACCGTGTGCTTTCATTTCCTCATGGTTTCACCTGTTTCAAAAATTCATATCACTGAAGAAACTGGGGAAAAGGTTGAAACACATTCTCCTGGCTCAGCCATTGGAGTAATAGGGTTGCTTGTTAATTAAAATTTGCTCTTCTGATACTATGGACCTTATGATGACTGAGTTAGTGGGGACATCGTTAATAGAAGAGGAGGGCAGCACAATGAATTATTTTGAGAACATATCAAATAGACACAGGGGCCACCTTAATTGGGCTCCCACTAGGCAATCTGGGACAATTTGTTCTCAGAAAAGATAATGAGAGTATGGAACTATAACTCATTAAATACAAAAGAAAAACTTTGAAACCCTACAGATATAAAGAAATGTTGGAGAGAATGGAAAGCTTTCTTTTTCACAGTGAGATGCCAACTATTAACTGTAGAAGGAATGATTGAAACAGATAATGACCGTTGGATATTATCAGAGTGGTAGTTGATATCACTAGGAGTCATCAATAGATGCTAAAGGATGGTTAGAAGTTTGCCGAGGATATTGGTGTAAGAATATTTCTCCACAAAATACTAATCAAATAAAAAGGGGGAAATAGTGACTTATGGTGGAAAAACCTGATAGGCACAAACTTAACTAAATGATGAGGGGCAAACTCAGCAATTGTGGGACAAAATCACAGCAGTGTGCTTCCTGATAAGACACGCCAAGAAGCAGATTGAGGTCATCCTATAGAATGGTGTCTGTACTCTTTAACAGCATCTAGCCCATGAAAGACAGGGAAATATTTAGGCACTCTTCCAGATTGAGGGAGCCTGGTGTGACATGGCAGTTGAATGCAATCCATGTTCTTAAACAGATCCTGGACCAGACAGAAAAAGAGGCACTATTGGGACAGTTGATGAAATTTGAACTATGTCTGTGGATTGGATGGTAGACTAGAATCAACGATTCTTTCCTGATTGGGAGGATGGCATGGTGTAATATGAGAAAGTTCTCCTTGTTTAAGGAACATAATAAAGATTTCTTGGATGTGAATTCTGGCTGGAATCTTTCATGCCAGTATAATATTGGACACATTAAAGAATCTCTCTTAAACCTCATCTTCCTTATCTGAAGGATTCTGATAGCAGAGTTATCGTGGAGATTAAATCAGGCAACGCGCGTGATGCTCTTTGTGTGTTGTACGTCATACAACCAAATATACTTGGCTTTCCTCCTCATCTCATTCTCTTACCCCTAATTCTCAGGACGTTTGTCTCTCTCTCTCCCTTTAGACTCCGTGCTCTTCTCAGGCCAAGTGGCACTTCAGTTGTCTTTTTATATGCTGCATGTCACACAGGTCTGGCACATGTCGAAGCCTCATCCATCTTATCAGAGTGCATTGTCTGATCACCGACTGATATGTTCCCTCAGGGAGAGCTGACGGGACATGATATGTTTGCAGAGTATGAATGCAAAATTACGCTGGACACTGTTTGAACTTTTGTCTTAAGTCTTGGTCCATTTAGAATCATAAGGGAAATATAGAAGAATAAGATTTTCTATATGCCGTCTACTGCCTGCCTTTCAGATCCCTGCCAAAAAATGTCACAAGGGCAGCCTTTCCTGACAAAGTTTGGCACTTTTGCCTCTGGTGTGGCTGGAAACTATCAGTGGAAAATGATCTTTTTAAAACTCTCTTATGCACTTTGTTTAAAGACATACGTTTTAGTTTAGAGAAAAGGATAAGAAGAGAAAAAAATAATGTGTGGCATCGGAGGATTTCTAGATCGCCTGAATCCTATTCTAATAACAAATTACTTCAGTGTGAAAGAAGCAGCCAGAAAATAAATCTCAGTTTAGCTGGATTTACTTAAAAGTTTAAAATGGAAATAAAGTAATGGAACGGTAACCTCCTCCATCCTGCTTTTGCACTCTGTTCCCAAGGAACGGACTAAAGGAACAGATAGAAAACTAGCCAAGCTACCCCATTATGATTTAGACCACAGGGCTTTTTCAAACCCCTCTTTTCAGTAGACCCCGCTATTATTGCTTGTGATTCAAATGATCTTAATTTAAATAAAACTATAATAAGCAATTTGATGTTATCTGAATTTTTGAATATATAAGAATCAAGTGAAACATTAAGAACATTTAAATCCTAATGTCAGAACTACTCTACATAAAAATAAACAAAATTGTGGAGTAGCAGTGGATTGCTTGGTGCTTCGATTGCTTTGCATTATTGTGGGAAAGCTATCCTGCATAAAATAAGCGCAAAGGGGTTTCATATAAGTCCTCAACTTGAAATAAACCACTTCACCACCCACTGGCCAAAAGCAGATTACAAAACGCTGACACACTGAGCACTTGATAGCCTCTCTTTCTGCTATCGTGCAGATATGTTACTTCCGTTTTTAAGTGAGGAAAAGAAGTCTCAAAAACAGTTGAGGTTTAGATTTAATTGGAAAAAAAATTTCTCTGGACGAGTTTGCAGTTTTGAGGAGTCTCTCTAGATTAATTCTGCATGTATTTAGCACGCTCACATATTCTCTATTTTGTAGGGTTTGGGGAGGGGGAGGGGGGAAGACAGAGAGAAGGCTACATCTTAATTTTTGCATAACATTCTTCAAGTCGAGAATTTACATGTTTTGATTAATGTATGTAGAATGTATGTAGACTGTCATGATATCCAAGATGCTTTTTTAGTACTCTCTTAGGAGCCTATGTGGGTCATTTAGTAAAGAGAAATGAACACTTGGCTAGGAATTAAGGAACTTGTGTACTAGACCCAGCTTGGCCACTAAGGCACTTTGTGGGACTTACCTAGTCCTTAGACCTCCTTACGTAATCTCAATTTCCTTCTATAAGGAAAGGGAGTCCCTTAAGACCCATTGCCATACAAAGATTTAATATTCAATCTTTAACGACTTTTGTGTACCATTTCTTATTTTAATTCCCAGAGATACAGGGTATATTTTGGTGTATTTTCTTATTCTTTCATAATGAATTTACCATAATCTTTTGTAGTAGTTTGGTGTGGGTCTGCTCAGACAAAGTGAGAGCAACTTGAAAACAAAGGCCATGCCCTTTCGACTCTTGGATCCTTACAGGCTAACACAATAAAGAATCGTGGTAGAGTAGACACAGCTCAGATTTTAAAGTCAGAGAGACCTGGGTTTAAATCCTAACATTACTACTCTGGCATGGTTACAGAGGACACACTGAAAAAGTTTAATGACTAGACAACTTATAGAAGTGTGGGTAGAATCAAGGGAACCAGAGGATTCGGAGGAAACCGTTACTATTCATCAGGAAACCATTACTATCCTTAGACCAGGAGAAGGAAGAAAGTGAGTGGTTTTCCCAGAACCCTGGGAGAAATCAGGGCCCAGGGAGAAGGGATCCCCAACAAGACCTGGAATTGTAAAGAACTGCAGCAGTGGTCAGAACCCATTGTGAGTCAGGGGAGAGCAGAGGGAATAAATATGCACATTTCCTCTTCCCACCCATTGATCAGCTGGTGCCTTCCATTGGCTAAACCCAACCAGAAGCCAGAGGGCAAAGGAATGTGGGTGACGGAACCTGTAGAATTTAGATTCTTAGGGTACGGGACAAAGCAAGGAAAGGTAGAGAATAGGTCTGTGTGGAAAAAAATGGAGTATAATAGCCTCCTAGCTTTCAAGTCATGGGGACATTTATAAATCACTGAGCCTGAGTTTACAGTAAAACATTGATGCTAATATCTCTCACGACAGTATGATAATTAAAAAGAAAGCATATATGAAAGGGGCTACTTTGCAGAGATGCCTAATAAGTAAATACTATTTCCATCCACTTGTTGAATCAGTGGACAAACAAATGAGTAACATGGGGCAGACTAACTTTTGTGCCTGTGAGTCTGGCAAAATGGCTCTGTTAGTATACACATACACCATGGTGTGCTAGGTAATCGTATTTCCACAGCATTCTCTGAACAGAGAATGCACTGGTCTTCTATAGGAATAACTTGAAACTCATGGCACAGAGGTATTCTCAGCATGACTTGTGATAACACAGACTGCTCTGTTGCATTTTGCTGTCTGGTTGGACTGTTTATACGCTGTGACTTGCCTAAGGACTACTTCCTGTGTGAGGGGTCTGCCTTTTTTTTCCAAGCCTTCTTATTAATTGCTAAACACTTGAACACTCACTAACAAAAGAAAGAAAAGTGTCATGATCAGGTTGGGAATTGCCACCTAATTAAAAGGGATAGCTGTATAGAGCAGGGAGAAGATATTGAACAACATCAAAGAAATTTGCTGGTCCTACTGATGGAGGAAAGTACATGGAAATAAGATTTATAGGAGCATCAACTTCATCTAAGGAGATTCGTTCAATAAGCATTTCTCAGCTATCTGGCTGGTTAGTAATTCCAGTAATGCCTCATGAAATCCTTCGTTTTTAAGGTTTTATTAATTGAAAAATAAAAGTATAACAACAATAAACATTTTAAATGAGCAACTGTAAAAAAAAATTCTCTACAGAATCAATTCCAGCCATTTCATAGGGAGGCTTAGCGTTAGGGAATCTTTTATTCTATTTATACACTGCACGAAAAAGCACACTTCCGATGTATAAGTTTATTTTGATTTACTTTCCATATCTTGAAACAATTACCACCTTTTAAAAATAATTCAGTTATCTAAACTAGGGTTTCTCAACCTTGAGATACTGACAATTTAGACAAGATAATTCTTCTTGTGGGGGCTGTCCTACACGTTGTAGGATAATTTAGCAGTACCTCCAGTCTCTTCTCACTAAATGCTAACAGCACCCCTCCCCCAGGTGTAACAACCAAAAATCTCTCCTGACATTGCCAAATGTTCCCTGGAAGCAAAAAATTCCCCCTTGAGAACCACTGATCTAGGCTGCCCTATTACTAAATGAGTTCAATGTCCATTTATTCAGGGTGCTTTCCATGCCCATCAGCAGATGATTGGATTAAGAAGATGTGGTGTGTATGTGTGTGTGTTGTGTGTGTGTGTGTATTTTATATATATATATATATATATATATATATAATATACACACACACAATGGAATATTACTTTGCCATAAAAAGAATAAAATGCTATTTGCAGCAACATGGATGGACCTAGAGAATATTATGCTTAGTGAAATAAGTCTGACAGAGAAAGACAAATAGTGTATGATATCACATTTATGTGGGATCTAAAAAATAATAATGAACATATGTGCAAAGCAGAAACAGACTCACAGGTACAGAAAACAAACTTGTGGTTACCAAAGAGAGACGGAAGCGGGGAGGGACAAATTAGGGTATGAGATTAACAGATACAAGCTACAATATATAAAATAGATAAGCAACCAGGGTATACTTTACAGCACAGGGAATTATACCCATTATCTTGTAATAACCTATAATGGAGTATAATGTGCAAAAATACTTAAGCACTATGCTGTACACCTGAAACTAACACAATATTGTAAATCAACTATATACTTCAATAAAAAAGTGCTTTCCATTAATTATAGGAAAGAAACAGTGTATTTTATAAAGTTTTTATGTTAATGTCTCTATGACCATTAGTTTGGGAACTAACAAGAAAGGAAGCATGATTTAAGTCCTAGTGCCAGGGGTGTTAATATCAATATAATTTTGTGTTCAGGGCCCAGCAGGGAGGGTTAAGGTGTAATCTGTGCTTCTAAGTATAATTTTGACTATGATGATGATTACCTAACTTTAGATTTCTTTCCAAAATGGAGTAGAAAGATTTCTCCACATCATTATGATATGGATTAAGTTGATTTTTGTTATTTTGATTATTCTACCTACAATTAGAATTAAAGATACTATGTTGGAAGTTGACTGCTGCTCGGGCAAGATCTTACAGGATGACATCAGCTATGGAGTGACATGATATATAAGTGTCTTGAGCATTTCAAACCCAGATATTCAGGGTGCGTTGATCACTCAGAGTTAAGTAGATTCAGAAGATTGCCTTATACTAACCAAGTCCTGATGAGACTGGTAGATAAACCAAAGAGCCCATTTTAAAATTTATAACACATACATTTATAAGATTATCTATAAACATTGAACAGTACTACCACAGTGCTCAGCTTTATAGCTTCCACTTGGTTACCTTCTTGAGTGTCAGTAAGAAATGAACATGGACAGGCAGATGACTTCTGATGGTCCTTTGCTGGCCAAGGAATCAGAGCAAGAACAGTGAGATGAGCAATTGATGGCATCAGTTTACAACTATTTTGTGGGTTTTACCTTCAGATGGTGCCTGATTCTCTCCAGTTTTCTGGATTCATCACCTGTTCCCCTTGCAAGTGCTGGATTACAACAGACACACTTGGGGTCCATGACTTTCTCTTTTTTCTGCATACCGTGCACAACAATAAACACATTCCATCTTCACATATAACATCTTTGTTTCAGATACACACACCATGATTCGAATCTCTAGTCCCGCTCTTCCAGCTTCGGGCCTGGACGATACCCTTTTGAGATGCCTTCCATGGATATCTGACTTCATTCCTTGTGTGGCTAGTTTATTAAAGTCATAGAGTTATGGGGGAGACCGCTCTTATTCCAGAGTTCAACTTTCAGTATTACATAGTAAAGATAAAGAAATAATAGATAATATTAGAGTAAAATATTAGCCTTTTTGTTACCAATACCATTTTTGAAAAAAAATGAAGTCTAAGAAATATATGCATGTCACTTAATAATAATTAAATACATCAACTCACTTTAAGTTAATAAATTGAATAACATTGTAATACAAAGGAATATATTAAATGCAGACTTTGTGACTTATGGGTGTTTTTTTTTTTTTCAGTATGTGGGCCTCGCTGTGGCCCCTCCCGCTGCGGGAGCACAGGCTCCAGACACGCAGGCTCAGCGGCCATGGCTCACGGGCCCAGCCGCTCCGCGGCATGTGGGACCCTCCCGGACTGGGGCACGAACCCGTGTCCCCTGCATCGGCAGGTGGACTCTCAACCACTGTGCCACCAGGGAAGCCCAAGGGTGGTTATTTTAATAGGACATTTTAGGGATTGCTATTTTAACTTTTTAAAAGTGAGCATTATAAACAAGTTGGTTCTACAGTGCAATTTCATACTAATATATATTTATTTATATTATATTTATAACATACATTTGATATATATTTAGGAAAATTTCCTATTTTCCCCCTTAAAAAGATACAAAATTCTATTTCTTTTACAGATTTGAAAATGTTTCATAGCGATCAGAATCATTTTCAGTGCTGTTAAATTCTATTTCTGATTACTTGCTTTTGTCTCTAATACCGTTAATAGCTTCATGATGCAACACAGCTCTAGACCGTCACCTGCAGCTTATTACAAACCCGTTAAAGAGGACCCGTTCCATGGTTAACCTTCTCTTTTCAGTGAAGATTGACTCTGTTAGGTAAATTCTCTATCACTCTGTTTTTTGGGATTTTTTTTGGTCAAGTGTCAGAGGACTCATTTTGCAAAAGAATATATTCACTAGTTTTTCTTCAATGTAATAATTCATTAACATGCAGATATTCAGCACATAAGCTACTGGTCCAGTACAAATTGTTTATTAATGTGAGCCCATGGATTTGTAATCCTTATTGAAGAGAATTGCCAAAGAAAAAGAGACGTAGGCCCCTAATCTCCTTTTTCATCTGTCTATGACTTAATGTTCTTTGCTACTATGATACTAAATTCCTCAACAAATACACTGTAGATTTGAAACAGAAACATTAGAGCTAAATGTCTCATTCCTCATCAAATGGACTAGCCAGGTAGAAACAGGTGGGATGACCTACTTTACATTTTGCATGGGTGGAAAGACTTTTTCTTGTCTCAGGGATTTGTATTCCCAAAATTGGATACAGTTTAAAATAGGAAAAGTGTGAGCTTATTAGCACAGTAATACCCTCTAAATTCTCACTCCCTAGTGAAGGTAGAAAAGTGCTAATTAATCAATTGCTCAATTAGGAGAGGCTCTTAAGAGCACGTTTGTCCTGGGAAAATATAAGCAGCTGATGATCTATCTTAAAAAATAAGCATCTTAAAGGAATTATGTTCAAGTGGCATATTTGGGGTACAATTCTCCAGATAAAATTGTATTTATGACTGAGAGATTTACTCACTTGAAGTCTTCAGTTTTGAAGATGAACCTTTTCCAATTAGGCAATATTATACATCAAAAAAAAGAACATAGAGTTTATGCTTATTTATTCATGAATTTAGTAATTATTTATTGAGTGTCTATGTACCTTCATAAAATTTTGTGAGGATTTGATAATACATGTAAAGTGCTTAGATACTGTGATATAAGAGAAAGTCACACATATCTAAACAAGTATTGTTATCTAAGAAATACATAACTTCCATTCCACAAGTGTAATAATCACTACATCCACATATTTTTTGTGACCTTATTAACATGCAGGGTGTGTGCTAGGGATGGAGGATAGAGTGACCTTGATCACAGAGTGCAAGATGGGAAGTGCATAGGAAGTGAGGCTGCACAGATAGCAAATGACAAATCATCAAAGACCTGGGGGGTCATGTGTAGAAATTTAAATTTCATCAGGGGAAACAGTAAACTTTTAAAATTATGGATTAATATGATCAGCCCTGGTTTTTAGAATAAGTTATGAGATCAGTGTGAAGGAACAAGAAGAACAAGACCAAACACAGAGACAATAGATATCAGCAAATCCTCAGTAAAGAACCTGAAGCCTTAAATTAGAACACTAGAACTCCCATTCACTAGTTGTGTTATCTCATGAATAGTGCACCTCCCCTAATTGCGGTTTTCTAATCTATGAAAGGCTATAACAAGAAATATCTATTCCACGGAAATGAATTCAAGCTTACTGGGCCCCTTTGGGTGCAGTGTTCAATCTCGTGGCTGAACAGGCAGCCCCCGGTACAGCTAGATGGAGGGGCCCAGGGCACCTGCCCATGCCCTGTGTCCTTTCCTTTGTTCTAATACCCTTCCTCTGGCTCATTACCATGCTTTCTTCAACCTGAATCCTGCCCCTCTTTCTAGCCATTTTGCAAAGAGCCTGGTTAGACTGTACGTTGGCTTTTAATCTTCGTGGTTTTTTCTTTTGAATCACTTTCCATCTCCTGATTGGTGACCACCCCTCTAGCCTGCTGTGTCCTGAGAGCCAGCCCAGTTCTCCAGAGTCGCTGTCTTGATCTGTTTTTCTGAGAGTCTGGAAACAATAAAAACTAAATTAATAATTTAATGTTATTTTTAATTAAAGTTATATTACAATGTCCAGAAGAAAAAAGTAAACAGAAGTTAGAGATTTTCCCCTGACTTCATTAAAGTGATGCTAATAAATGTCATGCAACCAACATCAGCCAGTTGCCCAAATGAATTACTTAAAATAACAGGATCAAATGACGATTTTTTCACAGTCATAACTTTTTGTAATACTCCTTAGAGTTTTATTAGAACTAATTAAGTATCTTGACTTGAATATCTTACTTGCCATCTCCTTTTTTCCCTTTGATATTAAGTCAGTTGGTTACCAACCAGGTTAGCTATAATATAACTCATAATCAATAAAATAATTGAGTACTTGCCATATGTCTGGTGTCACAAGTAAATGTTTTATCCCCACTCCTGTTGTTTCCTTTCAATAGGAGGAGCTGAATCAGTGTAATATACCTGGGTTTTCTCCACCTCTTTACTTATGTCACCCTCAGTACTAAAGCACATTAGTGGTAACCCTATATTGAAATTGGTAGGAATCTCCAATGCTAAATGGTTTTTAAGATTAATGACCTAGCATCAAGTACATGTGAAATATGAAGAAAATGTGTCAAATCGAGATCAAACCCAAATACAAAAGCAAAGAGAAGTAAATAGACATTAGCTCAGCAGGAAAATAACCCTTTGGCAAATATCAATTCCCACTCTGGAATAACTGTGAACGTCTCCAGTGATGCCATGTGTGCTCCTGACATGAAGCAAGAGGTTCCTCTGCCTGGGACAAATGACAGGAAAGGATCATGAGCTACTGTGACAGGTTCAGCTACATCTCCTGAGATCCTGATGTAGGCACAGCACTGTGCTCTTGCTAAGGATACAAAAAAAATAGTTACTACTTATGTTTGAGTAGTTACTACTACTCATGTTTGCTAAGGATAGTAGTATAGTTACTACTCATGTTTGCTAAGGATACAAAAAAAATAGTTACTACTCATGTTTTTAAATACTTACAAGAAGAAAAAAATTTGAAGTCCCGATAAGTTTTTTCCCATTTTTCTACTCTTCTTTTGTATATGGTATTATAAATAATAGAAAATAACATCTACACATGAGTAGAGATGGAGAAACTTACCTAGCAAGGAGCAAGCCTTTAGACCTGTAAACAAAAGAAATATATTTTTTTTAGTTAATAATACATTTCTTCCTAATCATTTCCCAACATTTTCACTAGTTTTTTGTCACGTATGTAAAAGACCAATCTTCACTCCCATCTAAAATGAACTCAAATCTTTGATTTTCAAGATAATACACCAAAACCAATACATACACTAAAGGTAAATTATATCTTTTTGTGAGTTATACAGTATTTGTATGTTTGTTCATAGAGTCCAGGAAATAAAAATGGCATAAAGATGGTGTAGAAAATAATTTTATGAATATTAAAGTTAGATTTAAAAATGAAATATTAAGCAACAAGTTTGGTCATTTGGTCAATTTGAACTACACATGAGGCTAAATAATCACTTACTATGATTACAGACCACTAGGGCAGAGAGTGAAAGGTGGTTGGCTATGGATAAGGCATGCCACGTGGCTGACAGTACAGGTTTCTGCTCCTTTAAGCTTCTAAGAGCAAGGTTGGTCTCCTAACCCGGATGGAGCTGAGCTTGTATGTGGAGACGAAGTGATGCCATCTGTGAGGATTAGAGGGAAATAGGGACATGAACTAGGGAAGATATTACAAATACCTTGAACGATTTTTTGGCACAGCCTCCTGCTATCAGATTGCTCATACAGCATGAGTGCCTTAAAAACTGCAGACGTTCCATCACAAGAGCTAACACTTTTTATTGGGAAGATATAGGATAGTGCAGTGATTCTCATACTTAGAATGACCTGGGGAGCCTTAAAAAAAATGCCAAATTTCAGATCCCAAGAGATTGTGATTTCATTGGTCAGGGGTCAGGCCCAGGAATTGGTAGTTTTAAGCTTCCCTAGAGATTCAAATGTGCAGTCAAAGTTGGCAAGCCTCAGGCTGCTGGTTACAAGATGTAGAGTCCTACTCACTAGGTTCAATATATCCCTGCGTAGCCTCTTTCTAGCTGTATAACCTTGGGAAGGTCACTTAAGTGGTATTCGTCTGTACTACTCTCTTCCTGTCTGCAGTGTAGATAAAATAGTACCTATCCAAGGACGGATCTAAAGTTTGTAAAGTCTGAATCTTATTCAATTTTGAGAACTCTCTTTAATTGAAAAATGACATAAAATTATTAATGTAAATTTAGGTACAGAAGTAAATTTTTGTTTAGAATGTAAAAGACCTCCCTACAAACTGCCCATTCTTCAAAGCTGACAAATTCAGAACACTAACATAAAATTTGTATTAATTGCCTAGCAGTCCTATATATTTTCTCTTTTTCTTTTGTCTTCATATGTCTTTGATCATCTCTTCACATGACAATGATCTTGCAATGTCATTTTCTATAGAGAGATTATTAAAAATCTCATTTATTCTATAGCATGATTCATGAATTTTTTTATTATTGATAGCTTGGAAAAGTTTCTTATACCATCATAACTTTTTTGTTAATGATAGGTAAATATTTAGGATTGTTGTCGTAACTGGGAATAACTTCCTTCAAAGTTCTTTCATATAAGAGATGTAAGAGTTCAGGATATTTGAAGTTTTCATATGTAGTAACTATTTTTTTTAAAAAAACCTCTTTGAATAGATTATTATTTTTAACTGGTTTTCTGATTTTTATATTATCTTTGTCGATATCAGTATTTTATGCAGCAATTACCAGCACCAGTATAGATGTGATTAGGGAAGGTCGTTTAAAGCTAAGGAAGAAAGAGCAAAGATGTTGTCTGGCAAATGTAGGGAGTTGGATTTGCACAGTGTAGTGTTCAGCTAGTGCAACAGTGAGCAACAGGCTGAATAAAGTGTGTGGAGCCAGGATGGAGGTGAGAAGAGTGTCTATTGTTGACAAGTGCCTTAGGAGAGAAAACCTGCCTTTGGGTTAAGGAGTCAAAGGCCTGTGAATGGATCACCAAATGTATGAAAGGTAATAAAGTACAGAAATAAGATTATTAGCATCCTGAGTCAGACAGGCTTGAATCTTAGCTTGTGAATCCTTGCTAAAAATAACTCCACATAGAAGTGACTGTGAACCGCAGAAGTATATTCAACAGAGCCCAAATATACCATCCAAACTTGTCCTTAGCCAGATCCCCAAAATGTACAATGGAGCAAAAGTTTGGGGGCGGGAAGCAATTTTATTAAATTAATATGTTCATTTACTAAATTAATTTAGTAAAATAATATGTATTTTATAGTTTTATATAATGCATATACATAGTTAATTAAGTAAATTATTATACATATTTTATTATATAAATACAACCCCCAAAGTTCTACTTTATCTTAAGTATATTTACTACTTAATACATTCCCCTAAAGTTTTATGTATTTAAATTGTGAAAGAAAAAAATTCCTTTTTGTCTTCTCATTGGAAAAAGGAAATCAGCTTTTTTCAGGTTCATGCTATGTTTGAGCTTATGGAATAGATCTATACCTATCACAAGGATGCCATATAGAGAACAATCCTGTGATTCTGTAATTTTTGCATACATTTGCAATGATGTTTTTGCCTTCCAATATACATCATTTGGGCATTTGATCTATCTGTACATGATTAAATTGGACATGATAGAGGAAATCTTATAGCTTAAATAGGAGAAAAGTTCTATATAATGGCTGATAAGACTTCTATCCTCTTGGATCAAAAGGAAAAATGTACCTTTCTCTAAATGTTTCCTAAAATAGAATATTAGTTGAGTATTTGTCAGCTTGATAGATAGACATCACTCTCAGTGTAAAACCTTTGCTTTGTTATTATGTTTACTCTCCCATTTTAAATATATTGACTATTATCAATTGAGGCAGTATTTTTGGGCAACATTAACAAAGCAAATAAATAAGACGAGGTACCTCCACTCATTACCGTAGAAACAAGAACACAAATAAATGTTAAATATTTTCTTTCACAAATTTACACACATGTATTAGAGTAATTCATCCATAGTCTTTCAAACTCCCTTGATCCTAGGAAGAAAAAGTGGGTTTTTTTCCTCTTTGTTTTTGTAACTTATTCAGTGCCAAGTTTAGCAGCTCATCCAAACTGTGAAACCATACTTGAAGTCCAAAAGTGTCATAAGAAATGGGATCAAATTAAGAACATGATGGGAAGCAGGATCCTTAGATGAAATCAGAAAGGTTAAGAGTCCATTTCATTGTTTAAACTTGAAAGATGTGCTATCTAATTCTCATTTGAGACTTCCTGAATTGTTGGTAGGGAGATTATTTTCATTATCACTATGCTTTAAGGATATAATTAATATAATTATTTCCTTATATAAGTATTGAAACAGGAAAGTTTCTATGTCTTTCAAAACCTTTCAAAATACAGAAGCATTTTCATTCCACTTGATCAATGATCAATCAGGTACAGAGAAGAATAAAGGATTGCTAAATAGCAGTTTACTTTTTAAAAAGCTGTGTAATTAACTCTCAAAAATAAGGCATCAAGCTCTCTGGGGTACTTTCTCATTTTTCTTTTTCCATGTCTGTCCAGAGAGCACTCTGTGAATAAAATTTTCTAAAAGGAGGAAGACCTTTTCATCATATGTTTTAGAGGCAATGTGGAAAGAATAAGAAAAAAGTTTAAGGAGGCAGCTTTCCATGATGTCAGTGAAACTGCTTCATGAGACTTTCCAAAAATTAAGATGAAGCTATATAAATGCACTAAGAACATATTAGTCACTTTTCCTTCTCTTCACCCCCTTTTAAAGAACTGAGATTGCAAAGAAAATTTCATCATGTAATTTAGTCTTTCTTGAACCCTAGATTTACCATTTTTCCCTATCTCTGAGGCTCTTATTGTTCTTTAATGCATATTAACTCTAAATCTCCCTCCACACACACACAGTGTGTAATGCATAGGAAGGGCAAATAGAGCTAAAACAATAACAATTAAATGGTGTTGAAAAAAACCTTGTTTTTTTTGCAAGAATAAGCGATTTCGAGTTCAGGGCAGAGTGACAGTACAAAGTGCAGCAGACAATCTATGAGACAGTGATGCGAATGCCAATTATAATGTGATTTAGAATCCAGAAAGTGGATTGTATCAAAAGTTTGAAGAGAACTTTGGACTGATGATGTGATGCCTGCTAAAAACACCTGTGTGAATTCTACTTCATTTCAAATCTGTTCTAGATTGAAGGCGTTGTACAGTATGCGTCCATGTCAGCCTTTTCTTGTCTTTGCTCTGGGCTTCTCCTTCACGTCTTTCCTCACTTACTCCCACCTCTAACATTCTTTCCATCTCTTGGCCCCATTAAAATTCCACCAGTCTTTCACAGAGGCTTTCTTGATTTTCCCTGTTTGTTTATAATCATGATTTCTTTTGAAACTTCATGGTATTTTGCCCTTTGCCTACATAGATCTAATGCATGGTATAGCTCTACTAACCACAGAGCTGTAAATCTGATGACTCTCCAACCAGATGCAGACCTTGAGGGCAAGGTTGGATCATCACCATATTTTTGCTGCTAGCATCTTGCCTTGTATATAATATGTGCTCAGCAACAGGGTGTTTAAGTGAATGGATTTCCCAAAGCTAAGATAATTCAGCTGTGCTCATAAGCACCTATTCTGTCATTATGTAGGAGAAACATATTTGTCAGAGTACTTGCTAGTGTTAGAATACTTATAGTTCATATTTACTCTAGTTCAAAGAAGCAGTTGTACATGGAAGTAACTGGAATGGATAAAGGTGGGAATGGTGGGGAAGAAGAAATTGACAAACGGGAGAGAGGGATCTAACTGATGGATGTGTAGGTAAGTCATGCTAGGAAAACAAGTTATAAGAGAAAAGGTGACCACTTCATTTCCCATATCTTTCCTTTTTATGTTGGCTAAACTTTCCCTGTGATTCAGGAAAGTGTTTCCTGAGTATCTGGATCTCAGAAATCATAATTCTTTGGAGAGCTTCAGACATATGGCTCTCAGCAGATTCAGTATCCTGGAATCAGTAGGTTAATTAGTGATCACCTGTTATTAAGGCTTATCAAATATGGCAGCTGATATATCTGAGATTTTACTAATTCTAAACATTCTTAAAAATTTTGCATTTACTCTGCACGTAGAACTATGTTGCTAAGATAGAAGTATATCTATGATCTCTGTCTCTAATGAACTTGCAGTTTGGGGGCATCAAAGAGTTAAATAGCAACAAGAACCAGTGAATAGTCAAGTGCAAATGAATTATGTAGTAAAACATGTTGTAAATTTGTCTAATTTTAAGTGATCAAAAATATGAGATTATATAACCCAACTCTCTCTTTTTGCAGAAGCAAATGTAAGATATGCAGGATGACATGTCCACATAACTAATGACAGAGTCAAACTAGACCAGATATCCCGAGAGGGTAAAGTTATCATGGGCTATGTTGGTCAGGAAGATTTCGTGGTGGAAGTGGAATTCCAGCACAGCCTGGAAGTGGGTAGGAATGGGGCAGTTATAGACGAAGCAATACAAAATGGGAAATGGAAGGATATGATCAGGGAAGAGTATGAATAACTTGTGGATCAGAACAAGAGTTTGTGTTTAATAGCAGAATGTGATAAATTTGGAAATTTAAAAAATTTTACTATAGGGTTAGAATTTTTTCCAAGAATATTTTTTTTGAAAACTGACCAAAATAACATGATTAAAGTCATATACTTCTTGAAAAAAAAATCTATCTAAAATTTTGGGGGATAGTTAAGAGAGGGAAGAGAAGAGGAAAAGGTAGAATAGTTAAAAATGATCATAACCTGGCATGGAAGGTGAGGGTATGTACAAATGGAAATGAAGGGAATAATTAAGAAAATAAATACTCAGGAAAAATTAGCAAAAGATTTAGAATGCTTATAAAGCAGATTGCCAGCCCTAGAATACATGGAAGGCAAATCAGGATGCAGCTTTTTTTTTTCTTTGAGTAAATGGAGGAGGAGCAGATAGGTGGTGGGTAAGAATAGTTTCTGGTGAGTTTTCAGGGATCCACTGACTCCCAAGTTGAAATGCCTTGTAGGCAATTAGAAATGTGATACTGGAGTTCATGATAGCGGTCAAGATTAAAGAAATATACTGGGAATTATACAAATAGAGGTGATAATTGAAACCATGAGACCTGATAAGGTTCATGTAAAAGAGGAGGAAGGGAATTATAGATCCTGTCATTATAGTCTCTTATTAAAAATTCAAGAATTAACTTTAGTTACACTCAAAGAAAAACAGGAAATGAAAAAAATATCAATTTTGTATAGCCTATGCATAAATGGTTTTTATTAAATTTGATCTAATTTCATACACACATATAAATTCATAATACATATATACGTATAATTTTGATACAATATTCCTCTAACAACTAATACTTTTGATACTTAACACTATTATGAGTACTATTGATTCTTAGTGCATATTGGGTGCCATAGACTATGTACTATTTACATCAACATTTAAGTTGTTGAAATCCATTAAAGGTTGTTAGGTGTTAGGACATACTGTAGTGGAGACAAATTTAATATGAGGTTAAATTCTAGTCAGCACATAAGAAGCACAATGCAAAAGGCAAAATTGGCATCTCAAATGGCCCAGAGTTGTTACATTACGTATGTTTGTGATTGTACGTGCGTGTGTACAGAACATGATCTGAGAATATGTGTACTCTGTGTAATAGTATAAAAATATGAAAATGTATGAAAAATAGCTTTTTTACTAGCTTAATTATTTTATTGGGTGAGTATGGATGTACTAATTAATTGAATAAATATTTATTGCATACTTACATAAATTGCATTCTAGTTCAGAGAGAAAAACAATAAATGACATAATTGATATATGCATATAGCAAGTTAAATTGTGACAAGGGTTAGGGAGAAATTACAACAAGAAAGAAAATGAGGGACCATTTCATTGGCAGGGGTGCATTTCAAAATAGGATGGTCAGGGTAGATTTTACTGAGAAGGCAGCATTTAAGGAAAGGCCTGAAAGAAGTGAGGGAGTGAGTCATAGGAATTTCTAGGGAAGAACATTCCTTTAAGGCATTTCAGAAACCATGGCCTTCCTCAGAGTGAGAAGAAGCCACTAAGGGTTTTGGGCAGAGGAGTGATGGGATCTGACTTACATCCTATAGGATCTCTCCAGCAGCTGTGTCGAGAATTCTTAAATATGCATTGGTGTGTTGCCACTGTACCAAACACAGGTGGAAATATTTCTTAAAAGCTATGGAAGAAGAAGAAGGAGAAGGAAGGAGAGGAAGAGGGTAAAGAGGAAAAGGGGATGGGGGGAGGAGGAGGGGAGAAGGGAGAGAAGAGGAATTGGATGAGGAGAGAAAGAACTTTTCCACGGGAAAATAAAAATGCTGCCCAGGACATTTAAAGCTCCATTCTCTTTGGACATAAGAAGATAGTTTGTAGTGCTCCCTCTATCCCTAGAAGTGTGTGATGTGCAGAAACACAAAAGGCTTCTTAACACTGCAATTCCTAATGAGACCAAGACCAAAGCTGTTTATTTCTCATTTAAATAACAGACAAAGCTGCTATTTCTAAGAAGAGAAGTTTACATTAAAGTTTGATTATTATATTCTTGATAATAAATATACCTTAAGTTTTAAAAAGTCATAGGTTTATAAAAATGTAAACTCCCCCTCCAGTCTAGAGTTTAGATAACTTTTTTAAACATGAGAAATAGAGGCGGAGTCAAGATGGTGGTGTGGGAAGACGCGGAGTTAGCATCTCCCCATAACTAGGGCACCTGCTGGCCACTGGTGAGGGACTCTGATGCTCAAGGAGATGGGAGGAACCCCCAAGTGAACCAGTAGGACATAGGGGGACTGAGGGGGGAGGAGAAGTGGAGGACAGACAGGATCAGCACCCCTGAGACCAGGGAGATCAGGAGAGGCAGGCAGGAGGGACCCTCCAGGAGGAGTGGGAAAGGAGTGGAGGGCAATTGCCTGCCCACTGGGGGGCCCAGGGAGCCTGCTGAGCTCCCGGGCCAATCCCCTGTCCTCCAAACCCCCTTCCAGGCCTCGTGGGTCCTTGGGGGCATAGGAGGGAGGCCAGGGAGGTCAGGAGAGGCAGGTGGGAGGGGCCCTCCAGGAGGAGCAGGAGAGGAGATGAGAGCGTTTGCCCTGCCCACTCGAGCACAGGAAGCCTGATGGGCTCCCAGGTGAGGTCCCCTGCCCTCTGAGACCAGGGGTGGGGGGCACGCCTGGGCCCCTTCTGTTCCTTGAACCTAAGCCTCACCCCCAAGAGCCCCCAGGGCCTTTTCCAGCCCTGTGGGTCCTGAGCATTGGCCCCACCCACTTCCCAAACCTTGCCCTTGCTTAGGCCCCACCCTCCACAGCCAAGGACTTCCCCCCCTTTTTTTGTTTTTTTCTTTTTGCTCCTCCTCTTTTTTACTATTATCATACTGATGTTCCTTCCAGTTGTTGATTCATTTATATTTTTATTTTTATATTCTTCCAAACCTATCTCTTAGTTTCCTAGTCTAATTTTATTTTTTAATTTGTTACTGTTGTGGGGTTTTTTTATTTGTTTGTTTGTTTTTGCCACCCCAGGTGGCTTGCGGGATCTTGGTTCACGAGCCCATGGTCAGGCCAAAGCTCCTGTGGTGGGAGCTATAAGTCCGAACCACTGGACTGACAGAACCTCAGACCCCAGGGAATATTCTTCGGAGTGAGGTCTCACGGAGTTTCTCATCTCAGCATCAATACCCAGCTCTACCCAATAGCCTACAAACCCCAGTGTTGGAAGCCTCAGGCCAAAAAACCAGTAAGACAGGAACACAAACCCACTCATTAAAAAAAAAAAAAAAAAAAAAATGAGATGGCAAAAAAATATGTCACAGATGAAGGAGCAAGGTAAAAATCTACAAGACCAAATAAATGAAGAGGAAATAGGCAATCTACCTGAAAAAGAATTCAGAGTAAAGATGATCCAGAATCTCAGAAATAGAATGGAGGCATGGATTGAGAAAATATAAGAAATGTTTAACAAAGATCTAGAAGAAATAAAGAACAAACAAACAGAGATGAACAACACAATAACTAAAATGAAAAATACACTAGAAGGAATCAATAACAGAATAACTGAGAGAGAAGAACGAATAAGTGAGCTGGAAGACAAAATGCTGTAAATAACTGCTGAGGGGCAGAATAAAGAAAAAAGAATGAAAAGAATTGAAGACAATCTCAGAGACCTCTGGGACAACACTAAGCATACCAACATTTGAATTATAGGGGTCGCAGAAGAAGAAGAGAAAAAGAAAGGGTCTGAGAAAGTACTTGAAGAGATTATAGTTGAAAACTTCCCTAACATGGGAAAGGAAAGAGTCATCCAAGTCCAGGAAGCACAGATAATCCCATACAAGATAAATGCAGGGAAAAACACACAAGGACACATATTAATCAAACTAACAAAAATTAAATTCAAAGAAAGATATTAAAAGCAGCAAGGGAAAAACAAAAAGTAACATACAAAGGAATCCCCATAAGGTTATCAGCTGATTTTTCAGCGGAAACTCTGCAGGCCAGAAGGGAGTGGCAGGATATACTTAAAGTGATGAAAGAGAGAAACCTATAACCAAGATTACCCAGCAAGGATCTCATTCAGATTCGATGGAGAAGTCAAAAGCTTTTCAGACAAGCAAAAGCTATGAGAATTCAGCACTACCAAACCAGCTTTATAACAAATGCTAAAGAAACTTCTCTAAGAAAATGACCCACAAAAAAAAATATCCCAAAACAATTAATAAAATGGTGATAGGAACATACATATCGATAATAACCTTGAGTAAATGGATTAAATGCCCCAACCAAAAGACACAGACTGGCTGAATGGATACAAAAACAAGACCCATATATATGCTTTCTACAAGAGACCCACTTCAGACCTAGGGACATATACAGACTGAAAGTGAAGGGATGGAAAAAGATATTCCATGCATATGGATATCAAAAGAAAGCTGGAGTAGCAATACTTGTATCAGATAAAATAGAATTTAAAATAAAGACTGTTACAAGAGAAAGGAGGGACACTACGTAATGGTCAAAGGATCAATCCAAGGAGAAGATATAACAATTATAAATGTTTATGCACCCAACATAGGAGCACTTCAATACATACGGCAACTGCTAACAACCATGAAAGGAGAAATCAACAGTAACACAATAATAGTAGGGGACTTTAACATCCCACTTACACCAGTGTACAGATTATCCAAACAGAAAATAAATTAGGAAACACAAGCTTTAAATGACACTAGAGACCAGATAAATCTAATTGATATTTATAGAACATTCCACCCAAAAGTGGTAGAATACACTTTCTTCTCAAGTGCACATGGAATATTCTCCAGAATAGATCACATCTTGGGTCACAAATCAAGCCTCAGAAAATTTAAGAAAATTGAAATCGTATCAAGCATCTTTTCTGACCACAATGCTATGATATTGGAAATCAGTTACAGGAAAAATACTGTAAAAAACACAGACACATGGAGGCTAAAGAGTGCACTACTAAATAACCAAGAAATCACTGAAGAAATCAAAGATGAAATTTAAAAATACATAGAAACAAATGACAATGAAAGCACGACAACCCAAGACATATGGGACGCAGCAAAAGGAGTTCCAAGAGGGAAGTTTATAGCAATACAATTCCACCTCAAGAAACAGGACAAATCTCCAATAAACAATCTAACCCTACATTTAAAACAACTAGAGAAAGAAGAACAAAGAAAACCAGAAGTCAGTAGAAAGAAAGAAATCATAAAGATCAGAGCAGAGATAAATGCAATAGAAAACAAGAAAACAATAGCAAAGATCAATAAAACTGAAAGCTGGTTGTTTGAGAACATAAACAAAATTGATAAACCCTGGGGCTTCCCTGGTGGCGCAGTGGTTGAGAGTCCGCCTGCCGATGCAGGGGATGCGGGTTTGTGTGCCGGTCCAGGAGAATCCCACATGCCGCGGAGCGGCTGGGCCCATGAGCCATGGCCGCTTGGCCTGCGCGTCCGGAGCCTGTGCTCCGCAACGGGAGAGGCCACAACAGTGAGAGGCCCGTGTACCGCAAAAAAAAAAAAAATTGATAAACCCTTAGCCAGACTCATCAAGAGAAAAAGGGAGAGGATGCAAATCAATAAAATTAGAAATGAAAAAGGAGAAATCACAACTGACACCGCAGAAATACAAAGGATTATAAGAGACTGCTACAAACAACTATATGCCAATAAAATGGACAACCATGAAGAAATGGACAAATTCTTGGAAAGGTACAATTTTCTAAGACCAAACCAGGAAGAATTAGAAAATATAAAAGGACCTATCACAAGTAATGAAATTGAAACTGTAATTACAAATCTTCCAACAAACAAAAGTCCAGGACCAGATGGCTTCACAGGAGAATTCTATCAAACATTTACAGAAGAGATAACACCAATCCTTCTCAAACACTTCCAAAAAATTGCAGAGGGAGAAACTCTCCCAAATTCATTCTACAAAGCCACCATCACCCAAACCAGAAAAAGAGATCACAAAAAAAGAAAATTATAGACCAATATCACTGATGAGCGTAGATGCAAAAACCCTGAACAAAATACTAGCAAACAGAATCCAACAACACAATAAAAGGATCATACACCATGATCACGGGGGATTTATCCCAGGGATGCAAGGATTTTTCAATATATGCAAATCAATCAATGTGATACACCATATTAACAAATTAAACAATAAAAACCATATGCTCATCTCCATAGGTGCAGAAAAAGCTTTTGACAAAATTCAATACCCATTTATGATAAAAAAAAAAAACCTTTCCAGAAAATGAGCATAGAGAGAACCTACCTCAACATAATAAAGACCATATATGAGAAACCCACAGCAAGCATCATACTGAATGGTGAAAAACTGAAAGCATTTCCACTAAGATCAGGAACAAGACAAGGATGTCCACTCTCACCACTCTTATTCAACATAGTTGTAGAAGTCCTACACGACACGACAATCAGAGAAAAAAAAGAAATAAAAGGAATACAAATTGGAAAAGAAGAAGTAAAACTGTCACTCTTTGCTGATGACATGATACTATACATAGAAAATCCTAAAGATGCCACCAGTAAACCACTAGAACTAATCAGTGAATTTCGTAAGGTTGCAGGATACAAAATTAATGCACAGAAATATCCGGCATTCCTATACAACAACAACGAAAAATCAGAAAGAGAAATTAAGGAAACACTCCCATTTACCATTGCAACAAAAAGAATAAAATACCTAGGAATAAACCTGCCTAAGGAGGCAAAAGACTTGTACTCAGTAAACTATAAAACACTGATGAAAGAAATCAAAGATGACATAAACAGATGGAGAAATATATCATGTTCTTCGAATGGAAGAACCAATATTGTGAAAATGACTATAGTACCCAAAGCAACCTACAGATTCAGTGCAATCCTATCAAACTACCAATGGCATTCTTCAGAGAATTAGAACAAAAAATTTTACAATTTGTATGGAAACAAAAGACCCCAAATAGCCAAAGCACTCTTGAGAAAGAAAAACGGAGCTGGAGGAATCAGGCTCCCCAGCTTCAAACTCTACCACAAAGCTACAGTAATCAAGCCAGTATGGTACTGGCACAAAAACAGAAATATTGATCAATGGTACAAGATAGAATGCCCAGAGGTAAACCCATGCACTTATGGGCACCTAATTTACAACAAAGGAGACAAGAACATACAATGGAGAAAAGACAGCCTCTTCAATAAGTGGTGCTGGGAAAACTGGACAGCTACATGTAAAAGAATGAAATTAGAATACTACCTAATACCATACACAAAAATAAACTCCAAATGGATTAAAGACTTTAATGTAAGACCAGACACTATAAGGCTCTTAGTGGAAAACATAGTAAAAACACTCTTTGACCTAAACCACAGCAAGATCTTTTTTGACCCACCTCCAAGAGTAACGGAAATAAAAGCAAAAATAAACAAATGGGGCTTAACGAAACTTAAAAGCTTTTGCACAGCAAAAGCAACCATAAACAACACAAAAAGACAGCCCTCAGAATGATAGATAATATTTATAAATGAACAACAGACAAAGGATTAATCTTCAAAATATACAAACAGCTCATGGAGCTTACTATCAAAAACGCAAACTATCCAGTTAATAAATGGGCAGAAAACCTAAATAGACATTTCACCAAGGAGGACAAACAGATGACCAAGAGGCACATGAAAAGATGCTTAACATCACTAATTATTAGAGAAATGCAAATCAAAACTACACAGCCACTATGGAGAAGAGTAGGGAGCTTCCTTAAAAAACTAAAAATAGAACTACCATACGGCCCAGCAATCCCAGTACTGGGCATATACCCTGAGAAAACCATAATTGAAAAAGAGGCATGTACCACAATGTTCATTGCAGCTCTATTTACAATAGCCAGGACATGGAAGCAACCTAAGTGTCCATCGACAGATGAATGGATAAAGAAGATGTGGCACATATATACAATGGAATATTACTCAGCCATAAAAAGAAACGAAATTGAGTTATTTGTAGTGAGGTGGTTGGACCTAGAGTCTGTCATACAGAGTGAAGTAAGTCAGAAAAAAAAGAATAAATACCATATGCTAACACATATGTATGGAATCTAAAAAAACAATGGTATTGATGAACCTAGTTGCAGGGCAGGAATAAAGAAGTAGACATAGAAAATGGGCTTGAGGATGTGGGATGGGAGGGTGAAGCTGGGCCAAAGTGAGAGTAGCATCGACATATATACACTATTAAATGTAAAATAGTTGGCTGGAGGGAAGCAGCAGCATAGCATAGGGAGATCGGCTCAGTGCTTTGTGATGACCTATAGAGGTGGGATAGGGAGGATGGGAGGTAGGCTCAAGAGGGAGGGGATATGGGGACATGTGTATACATATGGCTGATTCGCTTTGTTGTGCAACAGAAAGTAACACAGTATTTTGAAGCAATTATACTCCAGTAAAGATCTATAAAAAAAAAAGGGAAATAAATATTGGGGGTGGGGGTCCAGTGTATTTGTTAAAATCATTTACTGAACTAACTTGCCCACTTTCTGCCTCATCTTGGTATCCAGAGAACCATGTAACTTCCCAGACTTCCCTTTCTCATCTTTCTAATTGCATACTACAAAGTACTACTAGGTGAATTTTCTGCAAATATCATTCTCTCATGTTACTCCCAGGTTCAAAATTCTCCCGTGTTTACTTACTGCTGACAAACTAAACTCAAATTTGCGTCCAACAGAAATTATAACCTCGCCCCACTCCCTTCACAAACCTACTTACTGCTACAACCGAGCAGATTTTCCACTTGTTCTCTAGACATGAAACATTCATTCTTGATTCTGTCTCTACTCAGGATGAAATCAGAGATATAGTGTGCTAATATGTGGTCATGCATGGAGGAAGGAAATGCTTAAATGACCAGTATTTGCTTTTAATTTGTTGCTATGGAAATGAGAGGCATTGCCCCTTGATATTTATTTACGTTCCAAGTCAGTGTTACATGAACATAATGATTCAGTTAATAACGACAAAGTTTTATGAACAGGAACAAAGCCATAGCAATGAAGAAAATAACCTCCACAGTTAAAATAGAAATTTATCTTTAACACTGACAGTCACTGAACACAAGACTGTGGAATATAAACAAAGGGAGACTTGATTCATTCCTGCTAGCTGGGAGACAGAAGTTATGATTCAGACATAGCATGGAGTTTCTTTCCCCACTATGTGAAACTCAACTTTTCTCCTACCTGAATATGCTCACCCCAGGCTTTTCTGGCCATTTAGAGACTATCTTTTCCACTCCATGGCCATTTTCCACTGTGATCTCTACCTTACTCTGAACTTTGAGAGTACCTTGTTCCTAGACAAGTCTATCAGAGTGTCTCTCGTGGCCAACCTTCTCCTCTACCATAAATTGCCCTCCCACAGCTCTCTGCTTTGGGAATCAATGAGTGTGCTGTGAATCCATTATATATATAGTATTAAGGTGACCATAATCCTGTTTTGACTTGGATAGACATAGTTTATTTATTTCATCACAATGTTCTATTAGTTTAGCAGAATTTAAAAAAATTTAAACCAGTATTATTATTTTTTTTTATGTTCCATAATTTATTTTTTTAGTTTCTGCTTTATAACAAAGTGAATCAGTTATACATATACATATGTTCTCATATCTCTTCCCTCTTGCATCTCCCTCCCTCCCACCCTCCCTATCGCACCCCTCTAGGTGGTCACGAGGCACCGAGCTGATCTCCCTGTGCTATGCAGATGCTTCCCACTAGCTATCTGTTTTACATTTGGTAGTGTATATATGTCCATGCCACTCTCTCACTTTGTCACAGCTTACCCTTCCCCCTTCCCATATCCTCAAGTCCATTCTCTAGTAGGTCTGTGTCTTTATGCATGTCTTGCCCCTAGGTTCTTCATGACATTTTTTTCTCCTTAGATTCCATATATATGTGTTAGCATACGGTATTTGTCTTTCTCTTTCTGACTTACTTCACTCTGTATGACAGACTCTAGGTCCATCCACCTCACTACAAATAACTCAATTTCATTTCTTTTTATGGCTGAGTAATATTCCATTGTATATATGTGCCACATCTTCTTTATCCATTCATCCGATGGTGGTCACTTAGGTTGTTTCCATCTCCTGGCTATTGTAAATAGAGCTTCAATGAACATTTTGGAACATAACTCTTTTTGAATTATGGTTTTCTCAGGGTATATGCCCAGTAGTGGGATTGCTGGGTCATATGGGCTTTAGTTTGTTGGAAGATTTTTAATCACAGTTTCAATTTCAGTGCTTGTGATTGGTCTGTTCATATTTTCTATTTCTTCCTGGTTCGGTTTTGGCAGGTTGTGGATTTCTAAGAATTTGTCCATTTCTTTCAGGTTGTCCACTTTATTGGCATAGAGTTACTTGTAGTAATCTCTCATGATCTTTTGTATTTCTGCAGTGTCAGTTGTTACTTCTCATTTTTCATTTCTAATTCTATTGATTTGAGTCTTCTCCCTTTTTTTCTTGATGAGTCTGGCTAATGGTTTATCAATTTTGTTTATTTTCTCAAAGAACCAGCTTTTCGTTTTATTGATATTTGCTATCGTTTCCTTCATTTCTTTTTCATTTATTTCTGATCTGACCTTTATGATTTCTTTCCTTCTGCTCACTTTGGGTTTTTTTGGTTCTTGTTTCTCTAATTGCTTTAGGTGCAAGGTTAGCTTCTTTATTTGAGATGTTTCCCATTTCTTAAGGTAGGATTGTATTGCTATAAACTTCCCTCTTAGAACTGCTTTTGCTGCATCCCATAGGTTTGGGGCCATCGTGTCTCCATTGTCATTTGTTTCTAGGTATTTTTTGATTTCCTCTTCTATTTCTTCAGTGATCAATTCGTTATTAAGTAGTGTATTGTTTAGCCTCCATGTGTTTGTCTTTTTTACAGATCTTTTCCTGTAATTGATATCTAGTCTCATAGCGTTGTGGTCGGAAAAGATACTTGATACAATTTCAATTTTCTTAAATTTACCAAGGCTTGATTTGTGATCCAAGATATGATCTATCCTGGAGAATGTTCCATGAGCACTTGAGAAAAATGTGTATTCTGTTTTTTTTGGATGGAATGTCCTATAAATATCAATTAAGTCCCTCTTGTTTATTGTATCATTTAAAGCTTGTGCTTCCTTATTTATTTTCATTTTGGATGATCTGTCCATTGGTGAAAGTGGGGTGTTAAAATCCCCTACTATGAATGTGTTACTGTCTATTTCCCCTTTTATGGCTCTTAGCATTGCCTTATGTATTGAGTTGCTCCTATGTTGGGTGCATAAATATTTACAGTTGTTATATCTTCTTCTTGGATCAATCCCTTTATCATTATGTAGTGTCCTTCTTTGTCTCTTCTAATAGTCTTTATTTTAAAGTCTATTTTGTCTGATACGAGAATTGCTACTCCAGCTTTCTTTTGGTTTCCATTTGCATGGAATATCTTTTTCCATCCCCTTACTTTCATTCTATATGTGTCTCTAGGTCTGAAGTGGGTCTCTTGTAAACAGTATATATATGGGTCTTGTTTTTCTATCTATTCAGCCAGTCTGTGTCTTTTGGTGGTAGCATTTAATGCATTTTCATTTAAGGTATTTATCGATATGTATGTTCCTATTCCCATTTTCTTAATTGTTTTGGGGTTGTTATTGTAGGTCTTTTCCTTCTCTTGTGTTTCTTGCCTAGAGAAGTTCCTTTAGCATTTGTTGTAAAGCTGGTTTGGTGGTGCTGAACTCTCTCAGCTTTTGCTTGTCTGTAAAGGTTTTAATTTCTCCATCAAATCTGAATGAGATCCTTGCTGTGTAGAGTAATCTTGGTTGCAGGTTTTTCTCCTTCATCACTTTAAATATGTCCTGCCAGTCCCTTCTGGCTTGCAGAGTTTCTGCTGAAAGATCAGCTGTTAATCTTATGGGGATTCCCTTGTGTGTTATTTGTTGTTTTTCCCTTGCTGCTTTTAATATATTTTGTTTGTATTTTATTTTTGACAATTTGATTAATATGTGTCTTGGTGTGTTTCTCCTTGGATTTATCCTGTATGGGACTCTCTGTGCTTCCTGGACTTGATTAACTATTTCCTTTCCCATATTAGGGAAGTTTTCAACTATCATCTCTTCAAATATTTTCTCAGTCCCTTTCTTTTTCTCTTCTTCTTCTGGAACCCCTATAATTCGAATGTTGGTGTGTTTAATGTTGTCCCAGAGGTCTCTGAGACTGTCTTCAGTTTGTTTCATTCTTTTTTCTTTATTCTGCTCTGCAGTAGTTATTTCCACTATTTTATCTTCCAGGTCAGTTATCCGTTGTTCTGCCTCAGTTACTCTGCTATTGATCCGTTCTAGAGTATTTTTAATTTCATTTATTGTGTTGTTCATCATTGCTTGTTTCATCTTTATTTCTTCTAGGTCCTTGTTAACTGTTTCTTGCATTTTCTCTATTCTATTTCCAAGATTTTGGATCATCTTTACTATCATTATTCTGAATTCTTTTTCAGGTAGACTGCCTATTTCCTCTTCATTTGTTAGGTCTTGTGGGTTTTTATCTAGCTCCTTCATCTGCTGTGTGTTTTTCTGTCTTCTCATTTTGCTTATCTTACTGTGTTTGGGGTCTCCTTTTTGCAGGCTGCAGTTTCATAGTTCCGTTGTTTTTGGTGTCTGTCCCCAGTGGCTAAAGTTGGTTCAGTGGGTTGCGTAGGCTTCCTGGTGGAGGGGACTAGTGCCTGTGTTCTGGTGGATGAGGCTGGATCTTGTCTTTCTGGTGGTCAGGTCCACGTCTGGTGGTGTGTTTTGGGGTGTCTGTGGACTTATTATGATTTTAGGCAGCCTCTCTGCTAATGGATGGGGCTGTGTTCCTGTCTTGCTTGTTGTTTGGCATAGGGTGTCCAGCACTGTAGCCTGCTGGTCGTTGAATGATGCTGGGTGTTGGTGTTGAGATGGAGATCTCTGGGAGATTTTCGCTGTTTGATATTACGTGGAGCTGGGAGGTCTCTTGTGGACCAGTGTCCTGAAGTTGGCTTTCCCACCTCAGTGGCACAGCAATGACTCATGGCTGCAGCACAAAGAGCCTTTCATCCACACGGCTCACAATAAAAGGGAGAAAAAGTAGAAAGAAAGAGGATAAAAGAAAATAAAATAAAGTAAGATAAAATAAAATAAAGTTATTAAAATAAAAAGTAATTAATTAAAAAAAATTTTTTAAGTATAAACAAAAAAAAAAGAGAAAAAACAAAAACGGATGTATAGAACCTTAGGAGAAATGGTGAAAGCAAAGCTGTACAGAAAAAATCTCAGAGAAGCATATACATACACACTCACAAACAGTGGAAAAGGGGAAAAAATAGTAAATCTTGCTCTCAAAGTCCACCTCCTCAGTTTGGGATGATTCGTTGTCTATTTAGGTATTCCACAGATGCAGGGTACATCAGGTTGATTGTGGAGATTTAATCTGCTGCTCCTGAGGCTGCTGGGAGAGATTTCCCTTTCTCTGCTTTGTTTGCACAGCTCCCGGGGCTCTGCTTTGGATTTGGCCCCGCCTCTGTGAGTAGGTCGATGGAGGGCATCTGTTCTTTGCTCAGACAGGACGGGGTTAAAGGAGCTGCTGATTCAGAGGCTCTGGCTCACTCAGGCTGGGGGGAGGGAGGGGCACGATGCGGGGAAGCCTGCGGTGGCAGAGGCTGGCGTGATGTTGCACCAGCATGAGGCGCGCTGTGCGTTCTCCTGGGGAAGTTTTCCCTGGATCCCGGGACCCTGGCAGTGGCGGGCTGCACAGGCTCCCCCGGCTCCCCGGAAGGGAGGTGTGGATAGTGACCTGTGCTCATACACAGCCTTCTTGGTGGCGGCAGCAGCAGCCTTAGCGTCTCATGCCCATCTCTGGGGTCCGTGTTGGTAGCTGCGGCTTGCGCCCGTCTCTGGAGCTCCTTTAAGCAGCGCTCTTAATCCCCTCTCCTCGCGCACCAGGAAACAGAGGGAAGAAAAAGTCTCTCTAACCAGTATTATTATTAAAACTGCCTTAAATAGAGCAGGATGGGTTTATTGGTCTTCCACTTTACCTACCCAGCTTCTGCAAGGAGTTGTTTAGCAAAGAACAGTTAAATCTTTAACATACTATTGGAAGTTTATCATAATTACATCTCTCATTTTCCAGCCTTTATCAAATGCAACATAAGTGTAATTAACACCTCTCTTTTAAGAAGAGCATGTAGGGTACTTGCTGATAAAATGAACAGTGCTCAGATTCAGATTAATTCCTGGGAGAAGTGTTCAGTGGTGTACCATGTAACTGTGCCATTATAGAGAAGCAAAAGTACTACCTGTCGGTCTATAAGATGAGAAACATGGGAAAGTAATGGGTTTGTGAACTAAGTGAGGGATGGAGGCTGAATGTACTTCCATATAGCGAATAGAGAGTTCACTCACTGTATGTGGGTATGTCATTTATTTATGGTGTAATCTATATGTATCTAGTTTTCTATTGTTTGCTGTTTTTTTTTGTCCATGAAATGTCTCAGAAGCAATGCTCCCAAAAAAGAGAATATGTTTAATAAATAAATTGAGTACTGAATTTCTGTTTTTCACACAGCTTAATTATGAACACATAACTCACACAGATAATTTACCAACACTTCACATCTATCAGGGGACTATCCTAATATCACTGGCCATAGGAAAACTAGAAGATCTAAATCTGCTGAAAAAGTATCAGTAAATGCTTCAAAAGTTAGTAGTTATTTCTAAAACACTATGCCCAAAGATGATTATTCAACATGGTCAGGCAAAGAAGGTGGGTTTATATATCATTTGGTGGAGCATTTTAATTTTTTCCCATGTAGAGCAAGTGACAGTTCTGTGTAAATTTTACTTATTTTTTTGTTCCAAGTTTTTTTGTGTATGTATGAAATAAGCAGCAATAGTTAATATGTTGTCTCTAGTAATGGAGGAACTTTCTAAACATAAATGATATCAGTTTTCTATTAGTATCTTCAGATACTTCAAGGAAAAAAAATGATTAAGTCCAATTATGGCTTAATTACTTTTAATCCAATTCTTGGAATCAAAGTAAAATTTTGGAAGATTATTCTGTTTAGTTAAACAATCTGACATAACTATAAATTCAACTAACATGCTTAATTTTGAAGAAACTAAAATGTGTTTTGCTGTGAGACTACACATTCACATTTGGGTGGAGTATATTGTCATGGAAAAAACAGTGCTCTGCTACATTAAGAAACAAGCAGGCAAGCATACTCTTGGGATTGGTTATTATGTACTTATAATTCACAGTTAAATCCACTACAGTTAAGATATTCTACTAATAAAACTAGAAATTGAAGCATGAACTGCAAAAGACCTCAAATAGCCAAAGCAATCCTGAGAAAGAAGACCAAAGCTGGAGTCATCACACTATCTGATTTCAAACTATGTACTACAAAGCTGTAGTAATTAAAACAGTATGGTACTGGTATAAAAATAGAAACATAGGCCATTGAAAGAATCAAGAGCCCAGAAAAAACCCCATTTATATGGTCAACTAATATTTTGTAAGGGGTCCAAGAACAGTCAATGGGGAAAGGATAGTTTCTTTAATAAATGGTGTTGGGAAAACTGGATAACGATATGCAGAAAAATGTGGTTGACATCTTACATGGCTTACAAAAATTAAGTCAAAGTGGATTAAAGATGTAAACATAAGACCTGAAACCATAAAATTCCTAGAAGAAAACATAGGCAAAAGGTCCCTGACATTTTTTTTGGCAATGATTTTTTAATATGAAACCAAAAGCATGAACAACATAAGCAAAAATTAACAAGTGGGACTACATCAAACTAAAAAGCTTCTGTATAGCAAAATAAACAATCAACAAAATGAAAAGATAACCTACAAAATGGGGAAAAATACTTGCAAACTATATATCTGATGTATAAAGAACTCATACAACTCAGTAACAACAACAAAAATCCAATTTAAAAATGGGCAGAGGACATATATACAATGGAATATTACTCAGCCATAAAAAGAAACAAAATTGAGTTATTTGTAGTGAGGTGGATGGACCTAGGGTTTGTCATACAAAGTGAAGTAAGTCAGAAAGAGAAAAACAAATACTGCATGCTAACACGTATATATGGAATCTAAAAAAAAAGGTTCTGATGAACCTAGGGGCAGGACAGGAACAAAGATGCAGATGTGGAGAATGGACTTGAGGACACAGGGAGGGGGAAGGGTAAGCTGGGACGAAGTGAGAGAGTAGCGTTGACATATATACACTACCAAATGTAAAATAGATAGCTAGTGGGAAGCAGCTGCATAGCACAGGGAGATCAGCTTTGTGACCACCTAGAGGGGTGGGATAGGGAGGGTGGGAGGGAGACGCAAGAGGGTGGAGATATGGGGATATATGTATATGTATAGCTGATTCACTTTGTTATAAAGCAGAAGCTAACACACCATTGTAGAGCAATTATACTCCAATAAAGATGTTAAAAAAAAAATGGGCAGAGGAACTTAATAGACATTTTTCCAAAGAAGATGTCCACATGGCCAACAGGTACATGAGAAGATGCTCAACATCAGTAATCATTAGAGAAATGCACATCAAACCCACAATGAGATATCACCTCACACTTGTTAGGGTGGCTGTCATCAAAAAGAGAAGAGATAACAAATGTTGGCAAGAATGTGGAGAAAGGGGAACTGTTGGGGGGAATGTATATTGGTGCAGCCATTATAAAAAAAACAGTATGGAGTTTCCTCAAAATTTTTAAAAAATAGAACTACCATATAACCCAGCTGTCACTCTTCTGGGTATATATGAAGAAAATGAAATCACCATTTTGTAGAGATATTTGTACTTCCATGTTCATTGCAGCATTATTCACAATAGGCAAGATATGGAAACAGCCTAAGTGACCATCAACAGATGAATGGATAAAGAAGGTGTTGTATATATATATACAATGAATTATTATTTAGTCATGAGAAAGAAGGAAATCTTGCCATGGATAGCAGAACTCGTAACAACAGAGAGTAGAATGTTGGTTACCAGGCCTGCGGGGTGGGGGAATTGGGGAGATATTGGTCAAAGGGCACAAACTTCCAGTTAGAAGTTCTGGGGATCTAATACAACATTGTAAATATAGTTATCAATCCTGTATTATATACTTCACATTGCCGGGAGACTAGATTGTAAATATTCTCACTGTGAAAAAGAAATGATAATTATGTGACATGATGGAAGTGTTAGGTAATGCTGTGATGGTAATCATATTACAATATATGTGTATGAAACGACACTGTTATGCACCTTAAACTTACACAGTGTTATACATCAGTAAAACAATGTTATTACACAATTACAACAAACTACATAATTGTATATCAATAGAGTTAGAAAAAGTAGAAGTTGTAATTGAGAAAATTTACAAAATGGTGGGTATAAACAGAATTAGAATAACTGAATAACAATTTTTTTAAGGCAAAGCTGAGGTTAGTTATCATACACCAGCATGACAGTGTACACTTTCTTTGCTGCCCATCATCATTTGAATTTTAAAAATGTGGGCACTCAGAAGAACTATTTTGCAAAACCACCTGTGTTCTATAATGGTATTCATCTTTTTTTGTTTTAGCAAATCCTCTAAAGTTTGTTTCCATTTTTTAAAAATTTGTTTATTTTTTTATTTTTGGCCGCATCATGTCTTTGTTGCTGCCCGTGGGCTTTCTCTAGCTGCGGCCAGCGGGGGCTATTCTTCAGTGCGGTGCATGGGCTTCTCATTGCGGTGGCTTCTCTTGTTGCGGAGCACGGGCTGTAGAGCGCAGGCTTAGTAGTTGTGGCATGCGGACTCTAGAGCACAGGCTCAGTAGTTGTGGCACACGGGCTTAGTTGCTCCGCGGCATGTGGGATCTTCCCAGACCAGGGCTCGAACCTGTGTCCCCTGCATTGGCAGGCGGATTCTTAACCACTGCACCACCAGGGAAGCCCTCCATTTTTTTTAAATGAGAAGATTTTAACAAAAGCCTTCAGCAAATGGAGAGCTAAGAGTTCACCTTCTGAAGCTTTTGTTAAATTGCAGTTGCTAAAAAACATACTTGAAAACAGGATCATTTTAAAAAGTTTTATTACAAAAGAAAGAGGTCAACTGAGCAAATTATGAGCTTACCTGGTGTGTTACATTTAATTTTGAAATTGTATAATTGTGCTTTGGAATATTTCAACTTAGAAATGAATATTTTGATGGAGCTTTAATTTCTAATTTGATAGATTTCTACTCTGTACAGAAGAAAATAAAATTAAGAAGGTCTAGAATATTACAGCAATTACTGTTTCAAATGAATCATGCATAAAGGGAACCAATTTAATGAATTCCGTCATGTAAAATCTCTCTCAAAGAAAAATATTCCATTCTCTCTCTCTCACACACAAGCACACACAATATTAGCCTCCATTTAGCAGAATTTTCTCTGATCATAGCTAGTATCTTTAGTGAGATTATTCTTTTCAATGAGAAATATCATGGTTTGTAGGAAAAAAGGCAATGAAATTTGTTACCAATTTAAAATTTATTGACCATAATGTACTACTTTGAAAAATATTAAAAGCATTTTCATGAAAAAAATTATAACTGATGAAAAACTACTGATGAGATAGTATTATAATACTTCAACAAAATACTGATGAGGTAGTTTTATAATGAGTTTTTAAGTAACATTAAATATAAGAAAATGTACCTATATAAATATAGGATTTGTATATTGTACATGGATACATGCTATTTTTTTTTTTTCATCTCCTTGCCCAGCCAACCTCTGCCCAAAATGATAGAAGGAGATTGGAGGGCAGGAGTAGAGATGCCAAGGAATTTCTGTTCTGTTCTGGCTATTTTTAATTTATAGAAATAATTTTATTTTAAAAAATTGTTCCTGAGTAGAACCATTTTATAAGTTTACCAACACAGTAAAATAATTTTTTGGTAAAAAAAATTTCAAAACTTATTAATTTAACACCTCCTTTCACTCAGAAATGTATCCTAATGTGGAAGATAAATTATATAGTTATTCTACTCATATGATTCAACTTAAGGAGTTTCATCCCAGAGGGATCATGGTAAATTTTAGTTCAATCAGATAAGCTCCTGCTACAATCTGAGTCAGGCAGACTGGAATAAGACCTCATGGGTTCCATCCTGTCTGTACTATGTGTACAGTCTGGTGGCTTATTTAAATTCTGTGCCTCAGTTTCCTCCTGTATATAGTAGGCTAATAATAGTGCCTGCCTTGTGTTGTAAAGATCGCATTAATTAAAATATGTAAAGACTTTAGTGCCTGGTACATAGTAAGCATTCAATACAATAAATCAGTGATGTTTAAATTAATTGCATGGACACATGCAAATAAAACCATAAATAGTTAAAGCCATCTAGCAGCTGCATAGCATTTCAACACCACTTATTTCTGATGTTTTAATTGTCATTTAAAACCCCTCAAATAGCTGTGAATCCTCGCCAATGAGGAAAAATAAGAGAATAAAAGAATACATATTTGTTTTTATAGCCAAAGTTATATAAATAACAGAAAAGGCTTTTTCAAATACACTAATAGTGACCCTATGCCCAATGCCCAAACTAAACACACAATCCCCATGCACCCATTCTTCACCCCTGAAATCCTACACATGCTTGTAATTCAAGAAAATCTTCCATCAAGTCACCCACAAAATTAACCTAATAGAAAACATGAGGAGATTTTATTTGAGGTCTGAATATACAAACTTCAGAGCATCATGATATCCATAAGTGATTCTTAGTAAGGAAACATTCATTAATCTTGGCTGCCAGGTAAACCACTGCATATTGTCCTTTTTCTTTTCTTGGCAGGCTTGTTTTCAAACATGTTTTCTTATGAGCAGTATGAAGGCTAAATATATATTTAAAGCACTTTGTTTAATGAATATATTGGCAATTATCAATTTTCAAAACATTGCCAATCAAATAGGAAGTTAGTGTCTGCTACGTCAAAGAACTGACGTTAGAATGTTGAGCTTAAAAAGCTGGATAATTTTTAAATGACATTTTCAATAGGCAGCATTAAGAGCAGTGGAATAATATAAGGAGTTGGTGCCTGTGTACTTGAAGTATAAAATGTTACTATTGTATATGTAGTATCATTTTCAGGTGGTTCAGTTGTATCAAATGCAGAGTCTTTTTTGATGTATTTATTTCTCTAAAAATATGAAATATATAAATGCACTCAGTGAAGAAAGGAGAGCATACGTTTCTACCTAAAACGTCTATGAGTTCATTACTGTGTAATGAAACTATGAGAAATCACTGCTAATTCCTCAAATTTTAGGATTTAGTAATTTTACTTTATTTAGGAAAAAAAGTAGCTGCTTCTTCCTGAGTAGTAAACAGCTGGAGAACAGGATAACTTCAAAGTTTGGAAGAGCCCTGAGGCAACCAAGAACAAACCAGAAGTTGGCCCATTATGGAGACTGCCAAGTTCTAGACTTAGAAAATTTTCTACTTGTTACTGATGTTTGTCCTCAGGGTTATTTTTTTTCCCTCCACCGATTTTGCTTGGTTTTCATTTATGATTACAAAACAAAACGTGACTATGTGGTAAAGCATTAGACAAGGGCAATTTTAATTATTTTTAGAAGGGTACCATTAAATTTGGGTACCAGACAAGGTATGTATAATAAAAGACAGCACACAAAAAAATTTTTAGAACGTTAACAAAAAAACAAATGCAAATGGTTATGTAGATATATCACTCAAACATATTTATACTCAGAAAGTTGTGTTCTTCGAGGAAGTGAAATAACAGCACCAAATGCTGGTGAGAATGTGGAGCAATAGGGACTCATTCATTGCTGCCGGTAATGCAGAATGGTACAGCCACGTTGGAAGGCAGTTTTTCAATTTCTTACAACACTAAAAATACTATTACCATATGATCCAGCAACTGTGAGCTCTTGATATTTACCCAAAGCAATTGGAAAACTTATGTCTGTACAAAAATCTGCACACCGATGTTCATAGAAGGTTTATCCATAATTGCCAAAACTTGGAAGCAACCAATATGTCCTTCAGTAGGTGAATGGATAAATAAACGTTGGTACATCCAGACAATGGAATATTATTAAACGCTAAAAAGAAATGTGCTTCAAGCCATGAAAAGACATAGAGGAACCTTAAATGCATATTACCAAGTGAAAGAAGCCAATCTAAAAAGCTTAAATACTATATGATTCCAACTATATGACATTCTGAAAAAGGCAAAACTATGGACACAGTAAAAATATCAGTGGTTTTGAAGGGTTGGGGTGGGAGGGGAGAAATGAATAGGCAGAGCACAGAGGATTTTTTTTTAGGGCAGTGAAAATACTCTGCATGATATCATAATGATGGTTACATGTCATTACACATTTCTCCAAACCAACAGAATGTGCAACACTAACAGTGAACCATGATATAAACTATGGACTTTGGGTGGTTATGAGGTGTCAGCATAGGTTTATCAGTTGTAACAAAGGTACCACTCTGGGGGGCAATGTTGATAATTGGGGAGACTATGCATGTGTGGGGGAAATTTCTGTACTTTCCCTTCAATTTTGCTGTGAACCTAAAGCTGCTTTAGAAACATAAAGTCTTAATTTAAAAAATCATATCAGTTCAACCTAAGTGAAATGGATAAGAATATCAATATATAATAACTAAAGAATATAGTAATGAAGGTAGATTTTATGTCAATATTGTGAATTTTATGTCTGGATATCAGATTATCAGGTATTGTGTCTTCCTATCAAGCACCCATGGATTATTAAAAACAACAAAACAGCAGCAAAAGCCATATATAGTCCACAATGAAAGTATCAATAAGTTCCATAGAATAGAAATGATAAAAATCTTTTTCTAATCACAATGAAATAAAACTAGAAATTAATAACAAAAACTTTGTAAATGACTATGTAAATGGAAATATGAGTGATCACTTTGGTTAAAAAGGAAATTCATAAAAATTCTATTTTTTAAAAAAAGTTGATATTAAATGAAAACACCATACTTAGAGGACAAACCCCCATCTTCACTCTGTGTGAAATCTCCACCTCCTTGTGAGTAGGTGGGATCTATGACTTGCTTTTAACCAATAGAATATGGCAAAGGTGATGAAATGCCCCTCTCTTAGTTAGGCTAGACCCTATAACAAATGTGATGGGTTACTACTCTAATTAAGTTTTATGTTACATTACTATACAATGCTCTATCTTAGCCTACTGGAAAGAGACTTTCGTCCCTTGTTGGCTTGAAAACAGAGGTTGCTGTGCTATTGGAGACTGCCACATGGCAAGAAACAAACAAACTACAAGCAGCCCCTTAGAGCAGAGAGTGACTCTCAGCTCACAGCCAGTAAGAGAACAGGACCTCAATCCTATAATCTCAAGGCAATGAATTCTGCTAACTACCTGAGGGAAGAAGGGATGAAATGGAAGGAGGAAGGGAAAGAGGGAGGAAGGAGAAAGAAGAAAGAAGAAAAACTGGTGGGGGACCTCTTTATCTTAGAAGTTAACATATATGCTGAGGCAAAAGGAGAATTAGAAAACTGCCATTATGCAGCAAACTTTGAGGAGACGCCAAAACCAATGATTGAAAAGTTTTGGGGGAACTGGCTATCCCACTCTCAAAGTATCACTCCACAAATTGCTTATTACAAATGGAAAAGGGCACGTTTGTAATGGGGAAATCTGGCCACGTCCCCTTAATCAAGTGATCAAAATTACCATCACTAATACTGAAACAAAGTGACATCATGTATCTCCAGATTTATATTCTGAGAAGGAGAGATTCCTGCCATTTAACCAGAATCTAATCATAAGGAAACACTCAGGACATTCTACAACACAACAGACCTGGACTCTTCAAAACCTCTCAGTGTCATGAAAGACCAGATAAAAATAGAGGGGGGAAAAAAAAAACTTATCTGGATTAAAGGAGACATACAGACATGGCAGTTAAAAGCAATTGTGTGATCGTAGATTGAATGATGGATTAATTGAAAAATAAAAACTATTAGAGACATTTTGGGCATCTTCAGGAAATTTAAATTTTAAGCCTATAGGCAATATTATTGCATCAGTATTAATTGTTTGAGTGTGATAATTACAGTAGAATGTCCTTGTTCCTAGGAGTTTCATGCTGAAGTAGTTAGAAATAAAGTACTGAAGCATGTGCACCTTCTTCTCAAGTGTTTTGGCCCAAAGAAGTGTGTGTGTGTGTGTGTGTGTGTGTGTGAGAGAGAGAGAGTAAGTGTGTGTGTACATAATATAAAGAGAAAAGTACTTGTAACAACATTTAGGTGGAAGGTAAGGTTCATTTGAATATGAACAGAGGAACTATAGTGCCCACTTCAAATTCTTAAACCCCAGTTGTTTTGTTTAATCACGGTTATGAAAGTATTCATTTTGTTTGATATTTTGGAGGAAATATGGAAAATATAGAAAAAATTGTCTATAATACTACCGTCCAGAGATAAACATTAGTAATATTTTGTGTAATCCCTTTCACTTTTTCCTATTTAAATACACATCATATATATTGACTTTTCAGAACAAGGATCATAGTTTATGTTTTCTACTTTAACAGATAAGGAACATTTTCCCACGTCATTTAGTAATATCCAGAGCATATGGTTTTTTAAATTGAAGCATAGTTGATTTATAATATTAGTTTCAGGTATATAAAACGTGTAATTTAAAAAAAAAACCATGTGATTTTAATGGCTGTATAAAGGTATACGTTTGTTATTGGATTGTACTGTTACAAAATTTCTCCTCCTTGAAGAAATTTGTTCTCTTGATTTCGAGATTCTCAAACTCTTCTGGTTTTCCTCATAACTCACTCTTTAGTTCTGAATCTTCTCTGTTAGATACTCCTCACATCGCCAAGTTTTTAACATTGGGGTGGCTTAAGATTCAGCTTAGACTTCTAACTTTGCTTCTCCGTTTACCCTCACTCTCTGAGTGATCTCACTTAGGCTCATGATTTTAAATACCATCTCCATGCTGTTGTCTAAATGTGTATCTTTAGGCCAGGCCTTTCCTCCGAATGCCAGAGTCTTGCATCCAACTGTCTATTTCACTTGGATACATCAAATTTATGCCAAATTCAAATTTCCTACCTCCCCCCCACCTTCTTCTCCTATAGTCTTGTGCATCTAATTTAATGGCAGTTATATTCTTCTAATGTTCAGGACAAAAGCATTAGAGTCATTTAGACTCCTCTCTGTCTCTATCCTATATCCATATCCAAGCTGCACATTCTGTTAACTCCTCCTTCTAAGTATATCCAGGATCTGTGTCCCTTTCTTACCAACCTCTCTGCTTATTACCTTGGTCTGGAAAACCAACAGTTCTGGCCTGGATCATTGAATTTCCATATGACTAGTATTTCTTATGTCCCTACCTTCTATTCAAAATATAAAAGCCACAGTAAATTTGTGAGATCATGTCACTCCTCTATTCAGATCTCTCCAATAGATTCTGTCTTATTATAAAGCCAGAGTCATTACAATGTCTTAAAAAAGTCCTCCTGATCTAGCTCCCGCTATTTCTCTGACCTCACTTAATTCTTCTTTCCCCTCCCTCACTGGCCATCTCACTGTTCATCATATACACATTCTCAGAACCTTTGGACCTCCACGCCTGGTATGCTTTCTTCCCAAAGGCACTTGGCAAGCTCTTTGCCTCCCTCCTGTCTTTAATCAAACATCCCCTTCTTTGTGAGGCCATCCTAATTATCCTGTTAAAGTTTTAACCCTTAACACAGCAATCCCTATCCCTCTTTTCTACATTTTTCCCCTTATTTGCCATTTTCATTTTCTATTTTTATTTTTTAATGTTTATTTATTTTATTTTATTTTTGGCTGTGTCGGGTCTTAGTTGCGGCATGCGGGATCCTCCACTGTGGCACTCGGCCTCCAGAGTGCATGGGCTCTGTAGTTTGCGGCTCAAGGGCTTTGTTGCCTTGTGGCATGTGGGATCTTAGTTCCCTGACCAGGGATTAAACCCTCATCCCCTGCATTGGAAGGCGGATTCTTAACCACTGGACCACCAGGGAAGTGCCCATCATTTTCTATTTTTAAAATAGATTATAGAAATAGAATTAGTCAAAGGTTATGAATATTTTAAAGTATTTGATTGTGCCAAAATGATTTCTCAAAAAATAGCTCCAATGCCAAGACTTTAAAAGACTTTCAGTTCTAAGATTATCCTAATTATCAATATTAAATAATAACACTTTGAAAAAGTCTTTGTCAATCAGGCAAAAATAAATAATGTTATTTCACTTTTCATGTTTTGATTACTAGTCAGTGTCATTTAATATTTTGATCATAGAGTGAAACTTCCTTCAAGAACCAGGAAATTAGAAAGATAAGCATTTCTGTCCATTTAGGGGGAACAGAAAAGAAGTCTGACCTCTACCTCACATCCTCCACAAAAATCAGTTCCAGGTAGTTTGGAGGTCTAAATGAAATGGTAAAACAATAAAGCTTCTTGAAGATACTATTAGAGAAAATCTTCTTGAACTTGGTGTAGGGAAATCTTTTCCAAGTGAGACATATAGAGAATTAATGTTCTGTATAATAAAGCATTGCAGATGCTGCAGCAATCATAATACTTTCCTGTTCAAGGACTTTCATGTACCTGTTGTACTCAGTAGAGTCTAGACCCTCACTCCTGGCTTCCAAGACTCTGGGATCTGTCTGCAAATTATGTTTCTAAATACATTTCATACCACTTACTTTTATATATCTGTACCTACCAAAAAGCACATCTGTTTACTTTTTTCTATTTGACCCACATTTTCCTGGATTTTGTTCAATTTGTTTCATTTACTATAAATGCTTTTCTTTTCCATATAGTATAATATGATGTATTTCAAGTTGCAACATCGCCTCTCTCATTAGGTCTCTTCAAATTCCCAGATGAAAGTGGTCCTTCTCTTCTATGAACACTGAGAGCATTACATCAGAACTTTTCTTATATTTACTTTCTTCTGCCTTATATGTGTGCCTATGTCATCCCCAACTAGAGGGAAAAAACTTGGAGTGTAGCTACAGCCTCTTTTCCATTTTTGACGTCTTCCCAAGTGCCTACCATGGTAATATGGTGTCTTACACATAGTAAGTACTCAATAAATAGTATTAATTAATTAATTATGTGCGTGTATGTACATGTGTGTGTATATTTATTCATATATATATATATACGGGGTGAGAGAAAGAGAAAAAATTTAAGCCTAGAGATCTTTTTTTTTTTTTTTCTTTTTGCGGTACGCGGGCCTCTCACTGTTGTGGCCTCTCCCGTTGCGGAGCACAGGCTCCGGACGCGCAGGCTCAGCGGCCATGGCTCACGGGCCCAGCCGCTCCGCAGCATGTGGGATCTTCCCGGACTGGGGCACGAACCCGTGTCCCCTGCATCGGTTGGCAGACTCTCAACCGGGTGGCGCCCTAGCCTAGAGATCTTTTAAGCCTAGAGGATTATGACATGCCTGTGGCACATATTAAACTTTTAAATGCCTGTGTCAGATAACAGAGCATAACGTATGGCCTTAAATTATTTTCTAATTAACAGAAATAGCAAACTTTTAGAATTTTTCTCTAAAACTAGACTATCATTTTATATTAACTTTCATTTTTTATTCTTGAAGAATGATTACATCAAAACTAACTGCAGGTAGTTAAGGTTGTTATAAAAATTCTAGATTTAACCCCATGCAGGTGCTATATATATATTCTCTGTTAGAACTTGCTCAAGGATTAAGAAAATTGTTTTCTGTTGCCTTTGTCCACATTGTTGTCTTGTAGTAACTGTGAATATAGCTTTGTCAGTGGCAATTCCCAGTCCAATGTTTATCTGTGTTTTATATTTTTACATATGGAGCCTGTCCTAAGATATGTGTGTTTCATTCCAAATACACTATATATTTTAATCTACAAAACAAAAATTTTAAAAATTTAGCAATGACTGTGCTAAACACTTGTATAACTTTTACAACTTTGGGGAAAAAAACACAAATGGCTTCCCATTTATAATCTGGGTTTCAGTTTTCTTTGCTCCATTTGCAATGAAGTCATTGCCAAATTTTTTTAAATTAATATTATTCATTTTAAAGCACCAAAAACTTATAAAATAAAATGTCCGTGCTCATCTCCTTTGAAAAATAAAAACACAGTTCAACTTAATCGCTTCAAACTCTGCACTTCCCTCACTTTATCCTCTCCTGATACTCTTTTACACACATTCAGTACATGAAAGATTTTACAGAAGGGAGAAAAGAAAGTATTTTAAAAGACTTGAATAAATGAATTTCTGGAGTTTTAAGGGTAACTACTTCTCAGCCATTACTGTGAATATTTTTTCATTGAAATCTACTGTAGCAAGTTTAATGAGTTAAAAGAAACATAATGATTATCTTTACTTTAGCTTATTTAACCCTATAAGGTGATTGGTTATTTCTTTGACATTATACTTTCCAGATTAGAAGAAAATTACACAAATATTAAGCTATTAAATATGCAAAAACTTTATATAGCTAAACTTCAAATCCAAAATATGTATTAACAGATATAAAAATGTATAAAAAAATTCATTATGTGGGTGAAATCATGTAGTTAAATTCTCTTTTCAAAGCTACATAATGTGACTTGGAATCCCTTACTGAATAAAGAGAACCTTATAGTTAATAAAATGCATCTTCACAGTATAAGTAAGAAAATTAAAAAGAAAAACAGCATACCTTGGTCTTTTTAAAATATTTGAATCTGAAAAGTCTTAAAGTAAAGCACATCAAATGTGCTAGAAATGATTAAGTAAGAGCAAGATGTTTGTGACCAAAATGAATTGATTCCAACAATTACTCTGAAGGGCATAAGAAAAGACAATGTATGTGTTGAAATGTGTAGGTTTCCATTTTCATCATTCAGTACCACCTGATTGAAGTGAATAAGCACAGGAAAAAATAATTTACTGTCACTTCAAAGAAATATGACTTTAGTGCAAGAGAAGAAATATGGCTGACATATTAAGAGTAGTTATTATGAAAAACAATATTGGTCAAATTGCAGTTTGCACATAATTCAGCCAACTTCCTTCTTTCATCATAAGATTTACATTCTTTAAAATTGCAGCTTTACAGAATGATGAAGTCTTTCCATTATTCATCTTTGCCACTGTCTCAGAATTAAAAGGCTGTTGGTGGCAAAAAGCCAGTTAATCATATTTATGGTGACAACCATGACTGTTATAAAACAGATAGTCTTAGAAAGCATGCCCTTTTCTTTACATCAAAACCTGTTGAACGTGCTCTTCCATCCCTTGAGGATTTGAAGATAGATTATTGTCCTTTCAGGAGAGGAATAAAGAGTTAGTACAAATCTAACAGTAGCCATTGTTGATGGTAGAAATGGACCAAAGTCGGAATTTTGTGTTCTGTTTGTTTTTTCAGTTATTTTTATTTTATTTTGGCGGTACGTGGGCCTCTCACTGCTGTGGCCTCTCCCGTTGCGGAGCACAGGCTCCGGACGCACAGGCTCAGCCATGACTCACGGGCCCAGCCGCTCCGCGGCATGTGGGATCTTCCCGGACCGGGGCATGAACCCGTGTCCCCTGCATCAGCAGGCGGACTCTCAACCACTGTGCCACCAGGGAAGCCCCCAGTTATTCTTTTTGTTGCCTATTTCATCATTTGAAAAATGTGGATATAATCCATTCTCTAGTAATTCATCATTCAATCATATTCTAAAGTTCTGGATTGTTCCCTATGTGCTTAGTAGAACAAGAAATTTGAATGAAGACAAAATCTGGACAAATGCTGAGTTTTTTCATTAACTAATGTTTGAAACTAATTATAGTCAAGAGATAAGAACTTAAATGATATCATCCAACTCACATTCATTAAAACCTTCAGAAATCCACATGGCATGGTGTAATTGTCAATATTTTTAAGGAACATTTAGTTGTTCAAGCTTTAAAGAGACTTGTCTTTTTATTTTAAACAGATTTAGAAATAGGTGAGAGAAATTAAGAGGTACCAACTTTCAGTTGCAAAATAAATGACATGGGTATGAAGTGTACACTGTGGGAAATATAGCCAATAATTATGTCATATCTTTGTATGGTGACACATGGTAACTAGACTTAGTATGGTGATCATTTTGAAATGTATAGAAATATGGAATACTGTGTTATATATCAGGAACTAACACAGTGTTGTAGGTCAATTATACTTCAAAAACAAGCAAACGAACAAACTCATAGAATAAGAGATCAGATTTTCTGGTACCAGAAGCAGAGGGTTGGTGGGGGGGATTGGATGAAGGTAGTCAAAAGGTACAAACTTCCAATAATAAGATAAGTAAGTACTAGAGAATGTACAATACGATAAATATAGTTAACACTGCTAAACGTTATACGTGAAAGTTGTCAAGAGAGTAAATCCTACCAGTTCTTATCACAAGGAAATTTTTTTAAATTTCATTAATTTTTTAATCTATATGAGATGATGGATATTCACTAAACTTATTGTGACAATCGTTTCATGATGTATGTAGTTAAATCTTTGTGCTGTATACCTTAAAACATACATAGCACTGTATCTCAGTAAAACTGCAAGAACTAAAGAAATAGGTTTTATCAGCTGTACAATTCTTATTTTTCAGTCAAATATAATTTCTACTTAGTGAATTTAGAGTAAATCTTTTAGAACTCAGCCATTGCCTTTTAATTTAGAAATTAAAAACCTTTAGAGTTTATTCAGTGCAGGGACTCTTTGCTTCTTTCAGGCCCATATCCTTTGGTATGTGAAGAAGCCTATGGCTCAATCCCCACAAAATAAAATTCAGAAGCTTATAAAGAAAACTGATTATACTAAAATAGTTATTAAAATATTTTTTTAAAACAATGTTGCAATATAGTAATATACTGGCTTATTTATTAATACATTAAATAATAAGTTCTAGCAACAGATCTAATGGTTGTGGTGAGTTCAAAGTGACCATGAAGAAAATTATATTTCAATTCATCTGTAACAACTATATTATGATATGAAAATATCTGTGATTCCCATAAGTAGCAAAGTTATACATAGTGCTACAACTAATATATATTTTTTGCCTACATCCATAATTGAGGAAAACATTAAATTTCATTTAGGTAGTAGTCCACAGACTACTACCAAGCCCACAGACTCTCTAAAATCTATTCATGGACCCCTTGGGGGTCCTTGGGCCTCAGGTGAAGGATTGTTGTCCTATATAATCTTCCCATTATCCTTATGAGGAAACTGAAGCCCTTCAGGGATTTGCCACAATTTGTACAGCCAGGTAGTAAGAGAAGAGCTAGAACCCTCCATCTCCAGATGGCTTTTCCTGTTCTCCTTTCAGAACATCAGAAGGTGTTTCTGCATGAAGTGTTATAGAGTTTTATTTAATTCTGTTTTAAACCATATGTAATATGTAAAAAATAGTAATGTAAAAAATAGTAATTTATATGTAAAAAATAGTATGTAAAATATGTATAAAAGAGTAATTTATGAAAGCAAACCATTTTACAAATGGTTTCAGGGGACTTTGGGAAAAGAAACTTTAGCACAGTCACTTTCTTCCTTAGCACTCATGGTGGGAAATCTAATGAGCTGCTTAGGTTCACAGTGAAGATTAGCAACACAAATCCTTTCTAGCACTAAGCATTCCTATTGCTGTTTCTTGTGGTTGGTGATTCTTTCTGCATAGGGCACTGCATCCATTTTTGCCATAATGAGGAATGTAAAACGACCAGGACATCCATCCCTGTGTTCTTGTTGACATCAAGAACTGTTATTCAATATACCTTGGCTAGATGAAATTCCCAACCACAAATGGATGAACATACATTCCTTGCAGAAGCCACAGGGACTAAGAAAGTAAAATCCAGAGAGTAGATGGACTTTATCAGATGCCACATTTGCCAGTGCATTCAGAATCCAGGTTGATCAGTGAAGGAAAACAGACATTGTTAGTTTTAAAATTTCTGGAATAGATTTGCAATTTACAGCCATTGCTAAAAGAAAAATGTCTTCAGAAATTAAAAGAAAGTTGAGAGGATAATTTTTAAAAGTTAAGGAATGCAATAAAGGGAACTAGTGAGACTAAGAGATGCTGCCATGACGTGATCTGTCAAAAAAGATTGGATTAAATTTTCAGAAAGCTGCACAAATAAAGATATAAAGCAAGTAGAACATGTTATATTTCTGACTGGTTTGCCCAAATTATGCTTCTATAGAGAAAAGAACTGTATAATTTCTATATATTTGTATTATCCATCATATCTGTTTGCAGCAAATTGCTTGGTGAAATGGAAAACCTCAGAATTCTGAGCTAAAAGAGATCTCAGAAATCATCTAATCCAACCTACTCCTTTATAGAAGGTGAAAAAAAAATCTCTAAGTGTTTGAAGTACCCTTTGCTCAGAGTATTATAAAAATATTTTATTAATGTTAAATTATTAGACCAACTGAGGAAGATTTCTCACCATATACTAGAAAATACATCTGATTAATTTTAGAGATGTTATTTAATATTACATTCTGGTGCTATCCACTTGGTGTATGTTAACTTTCAGAACAACTCTTTGAATTAGGTAATATTAATGTCATTTTCAGACAAGAAAACAAATGTGTGGGAAGGCTACTCAACTAACCAAAGGTTAAAAAAAAAGGTGGCAATTGACAGAGCCAGGATTCAGACCAACTCTGTGCACCTTGAAAGCCCGTTGTCTTGAAGGAAAAAGAGGAGGTGGGGGGAAAACCATAAAGACAGGATGTAAAAACAATAAACACAGTAAAAACAGAAAACAGGATGAAGGAATGAATATGAACAAGGGTTCAATGCTGTCATTAGGCAACTCTAACAAGTTGCATTAGATTCCAATATGCTACATGAAAAGGATTTAATGTAGGTATGTAGATATTTGACTAACCCATCTCTGCAGTCCACAGGAGGAGCAAACTAGTGCCTTGAGTTGTGGGAGGAAATGGGGAGAGAAGAGTGAAGGTCTTGATGCAGATCTCACCAAATTTTCTTTAGTGATTCAGAGGTCAATCTTACCTTTCTTGTTTTTGTTCCATATATGGGTTCCTTTACCTATATAATGAAATATTTACACTTTATTTAAAGAACTATTATTTGGTAAGATGCTGAACTAGAAGAACTTTTGCAGGAAGTTACACAATTGAAATTCTTATGACCTATTTTATCAGATGTGTAAAAATAAGTTTAAAGTTATTTTTAATTTACCCATAGGTTTTTGTGTTACATGAAATTCTATGGTTACTGATAGGGTTAAAATTACCTTTGACTATGTAGCTAATTAAAAAATAATTCACCAGGTAAAATCTTCATTTCCAAACTGTGTGTAGTTTACCTAACATCTTTTGAAACTACTCATAATCAACTCTGCCTGAGTCACTCTTAGTTGATAAACACTTTTGGAGTTGGAAATATTTATGACTAATAGTATTTTTTATATTAAGACCAATTCACTTTTTCTCTTGAGAGGCTGGATTAGAGAAAAGGGAATAATGTCTGTTCTCTACTTGGCAAGACATATTTTCAGTTCCTCTAAGTGTCCTGTATTAGAACTTCATTAATCAACATGAACCACATGAGAAATTCTTGCTCAAGTATGGCAAGTGTCAAGATTTTAAAATACATTCTGTGTGTCATAGCCAAAAATGTAATTATGGTCAAGATTTAGATATCAACACACTAGATGATAGGTCAGTTGCCAAATCATAAAGTATAGCATACATAAAAGAGAATATTTTGGCCATTTCTCTGATGATTCAAATATGATTAACAAAGACACTTAGTCTAAATGAATGGCTGATTAACTGTTATACCCTCTTAATAAAATTATGAGACCTTTGAAGTTTAGCATCATTATAATGTTTTGTCAGGCTCAGTGAGACAAAAGTTCTATGTTTGCATTTCTCCCTTAGTCACTGTTGGTTACCTATACTACAGAGGTTCCAAGCTATCTTCTTTGCTTATGGAGCATAGATTTTGGTCATGAATTTAGGGGTCATATATTTCAGGAGAAATTGGATACCTGCATAACTCCAGGCTGGAAATCAAGATTAGTTTTAGTGAATCATAGTACTAATCCCTTTCCTCTTGCCAGTGATTGGTTCAGTTATCAGCATGTGACTCAATTCTTGCCAATAAACTTTGAAGGGGATTCTATTGAATCTCTTTCGGGAAAGGAAACGGTCTAAATATTATATGAAGAAAACCACTTCTTCCTGACTCTGGAATCCACTCTGTGAGGTGCTTGACATTGGTCTAGATATCTTGGCACCATGAAGGACAAGCTTGAGGTCTATATTCAAGACACTGAGGGTATTAGAGCTAAATATGACCCTTGGTCATTTTATATGCTAAATGTAGTACTTTGAAGTAACCCTGTACTCTAATTCTGATATGTGAGTTAAGTGTATATTATTAATGTCAACCTTCAGAGTTAATATAGTTAATATTATTGCAAGTGGAGACATTCTAACTGAAACATTCATCTCTCACTATTCTTGGGCTCCCAAGAGTACAGCATAAGAAGTTCTCTAGTCATTGTCACAATTTTTATTCCTGACTTGGGTTTCTGTCTCAGAATTCACGCTGCCTTTCCTACCTGTGCTGGACCTCCTAGACTAAAACATACAAGTCCATTTCATTGCTCTTCATGGATCATTTCTTATTCGACCCTGGTTCTTCAAGCATTGATAATCTGATTAATTCATTCATGGAATTATTTATTGAGTACCCACTCAGTGACAAGCCTTGAGTAGGTAAGGTGATGGAGATAGAAAGTGAATATGATGCAACCTCCATCCTGAAGGACTCATACTCTAGTGCAGAGACAAATGGATGGTCCATATGAACAATATGTCATAGAGAGATACACCGGGTTGTGTATAAGTGCTGTGTATACAGCGGATAGGAACTTCAGAGTTGATGGGTGTGGGAAATTCAGGAAAGGCCTTCTAGCTAATACCAGCCAGGTCAAAAGCCCATAAAGGTACTGGGTTGGCCGAAAAGTTCGTTAGGGTTTCCCCAATGTTATGGAAAAACCTGAACAAACTTTTTGGCCAACACAATACATCAGTAAGGCAAGCCAAGCACTGAACCCCTCTTTGTTCTTTGCCTCATCTCTAAATTGCTCTAGAACCAAATGTGCTTACAAACTGAAAGTACCCATTAACAACAACACAAATCATTGTTGCTCAAACAAGAAAATCAGAGACATTTAGAAGAAGAAAACTGGAAGAGGATTAAAACCGTTTTACCTAAAAAGGCTCTCCAGAATTCTTCCACTATGAACACCTTGCTTCGTATATTTGTCTTATTCCTTACTCTTTTCTCCTTAGCTTTTTTCAATGTGTGGTCTTTATACACACTAGGAATTTCACTGAAGGGTGTGGAGTGGAATGTCAGATCCACAGCATGGCTTGCTTTGCCAAGAGTTGTCATGGAGTTCCTTCTGCCTTTAGAACTGTTATCTTTGAGATCAATTACACTATCCCTTTTATTTTGCAGATCATGGAAATAAAGCCAAAAACATTAAGTAACTTCCCCATACTCACATAATTGGTAAGAGGCAACTGCCGTCAAGCCCACTGGTTTTTCCATTATGTCATTCTGTTACTTAACTATTGTTTTCTGAGAATAGGACATCTGTGACTCCACTTGAAATATTGAGCAATAATCATTGAATAATTGTTTATTATTTAACCAATTTTAAGACAACAGTTATATAAAACCCACTCATGTAGACTGTAACATCTCAGTAATTGAACAGCACTTCTCTTGAACAGGCTGAAAAAAATCATCCAATTAGTGTTCTGCATTCAAAGAAAAGCTATTCCTTTCAGTCGCTTCCCACAGTATCTTCTCCATGTTTTCCTTTTTTTCATTCTACTACATCAATTTTGACAGAGAGATAAAAACTATAGAAACTGACTGTGTAAACTGGTGCTAAAGTTCACCAATCATGCGCTATTGGAAAAGTAATTTAAGCCTTAGTTTCCTCATCCATGAAATGAAAATTATGATTTTCCCTTAAAAGTAATCCTTTGAAAGGCTTTTATGAGGATTAAATGAGATAACACATGTAGTGCTTAATACAACATACTCTCAAAGAATAAACTAAAAGAAGGTAGATGTTGTCTTAATAATGATTACTTCCAATTTAAATCAACAGAGATGGGAGGTGGGAGCCATAAAAATTGTTTTTCAAGTTACTTTTGCCAGAGCTCTCCTAGTGATGCTCTCTGAAACTCTTCATTAAAAGTATTCAGTTTTGTCTGTATTTGTTGATCATGATTTAGCAAAATAAATAGTAAATATCAAACATCTCTCACTATTTTCCGATTTCTTGTGGCACTTACTACTCTCTGCCTTGGGTTTTGGGGTTGGTTTTCTTTTTTTCACATTATAGACCATGAGTACCTTCTGAGCATAGACTTTGAGTTATTTATCATACTTCTCACACTTATAATAGGTCCTCAGTATATTCCTAAAGATAATGAATCTAATTGTTTACATGAGCTTACTGACTCTTTCTACCCTAGAACATGCTCAGGTTTTAGAACTTCCTAATAAGGAAAATACATACTTAAATGTAACAGGTAATATTAACTTGATAAAGATTTGATTAACTTCCAAATTATATGTGAAGGCAAGCTGTATCCTCTTCAAAATTCCCATATTTCAAGGAGTTTGCTCCTGATATGCCTTCACTTCAGACTACAAAGTTTGAATGGTGAGAAGTACTATAAGGGGTTATATTAGCGAATTGTTTCTTTATAAAGAACAGAAAGCCATCAAATCCAAGAAAAATAGTTTAAAGATACAGGAGAACCCAGATTCTGGGGCTTGGAAAGTCATTAGATCCTAATCTCTTCATCTCTTTGTCTCTGAAGCTGAAGATTTTTCATCTCTACCTCTTTCTGTATTTTTACTCTACTTTCATTCTTGCTTCCTGTTTGTTTGTTTTTTTTTTTTAAGATTCTTACTGTTCATCCTGCACAATTTTGGTTTCCAAGTTGATTTGGCTTAGTAAATCACCTAATCTTTATTTCTTAGTTCAAATATTTGAGAGAGAAAATCTTAGTGTCTCAAATTAGCCTACAAATAGTTCCTCTTCGTTATTCATTCCTTAATCAATTTAGCTGGAAAGAAAGAGTATCACATAGTACCAACTAGACAACCAGGGCTCTAGACAAAAGAGTGGATACTTAGAGAGGAAAAGCGTGGGCAAAGAGGTAGTATTTTTTAAAAAAATTTTATTGAAATATAGTTGATTTACAATGTTATGTTAGTTTCAGGTACACAACAAAGTGATTCAGTTACACATATATACATAAATATATATATATTCTTTTTTTACGTTTTCTTCCATTATAGGTTATTACAAGATAGTGAGTAGAGTTCCCTGTACTATAGAGTAGGTCCTTGTTGGTTACCTATTTCATATATACTAGTGTGTATATATTTTAATCCCAAACTCCTAATTTACCCCTCTCCCACTCCCCTTCGGTAACCATAAGTTTGTTTTCTATGTCTGTGAGTCAGTTTCTGTTTTGTAAATAAGTTCATTTGTACCATTTTTTAAGATTCCATATATAAGCAGTATCATATGATATTTGTCCTTCTCTGTCCAGCTCACTTCACTTAGTATGATAATCTCTAGGTCTATCCATGTTGCAGCAAATGGCATTATTTCATTCTTTTTAATGGCTGCATAATATTCCATTGTATATATATACCACATCTTCTTTATCCGTTCATCTGTCAAAGGACACTTAGGTTGCTTCCATGTCTTGGCTATTAATATGATAATCTCTAGGTCCATCCATGTTGCAGCAAGTGGCATTATTTCATTCTTTTTTATGGCTGTGTAATATTCCATTTTATATATGTACCACATCTTCTTTATCCACTCATCTGTCAAAGGACACTTAGGTTGCTTCCATGTCTTCGCTATTGTAAATACTGCTGCTGTGAACATTGGGGTGCATGTATCTTTTGAATTATATTTTTCTCTTGATATATGCCCAGGAGTAGGATTGCAGGATTATATGGTAGCTCTATTTTTCGTTTTTTAAGGAACCTCCATACTGTTCTCCATAGTGGCTGTACCAATTTACATTGCTACCAAAAGTGTAGCAGGGTCTTTGTCTCCACACCCTCTCCAGCATTTACTGTTTGTACATTTTTTGCTGATGGCCATTCTGACCAGAGCGAGGTGATACCTCATTGTAGTTTTGATTTGCATTTCAAAGAGGTAGTATGTAAGAGTGATAAAAGCACTGGAATTCCCTATGATTGTGGGTTTGATAACTAAAAAAGCATCGAGATCCACAATAGAATCATGTGTGAGATACATTTGATTATATTTTATATGGTCAGAGAGCTTAGTTCTGCCATGGTTGGAGTTCACAACAAAGGACAACATTCTTCATCTTTCACAGGACCCCACCGATAGTAGAGGATCTGCAAATGCAATGACACTAATGTTGTTCTAGTCTGGCTGTTTCACTTAGGGATATTATACTTGTCCAGTTACTCAGTATGAGTGTGAGTGGAGTTTCTTTCTTCCAGATAGGCTTGAGTAGAACATTAGACATGTTTGTGGATCCTGGTTCGAATCAAGAGAATTAGATGAGAGGGTATGTATAAGGAAGTGAAGAAATCTATAACTACTCTAGCAAGATGAAATGATAATATGATAAAATGATTGATAATCTACCCCAGTTTTTAAGTACTGACAGCACTTCTCATTCTAGAAATGTTCCTTGCTTTCTGAGTTGTGTCATATAAGCGTTGTACATGACACTGTTCAGGATTACCATCAGTCCAGTCCAGGGTCTATTTCTCCCAGTCTAGCAAAAGAGAGATGAAATATATATATCTATTTTGAAACATCTTTGTCACTTCTACAAATATTTGCTGATGTCCAAAGGTATCACTTTCTATAAAACTTACCATAGAAATATTTCTGAAAATAGAATTATCACATTGAGATGAGACTCCTTTCACTGAACTATAGGTACAAACTTCCATGACCAACAAATGATATCAAGTTTCCAATACCAGGTCATCAAAAAAAAAAAAAAAAAAAACCAACTCAGATAAAAGAGTGGTATAAAATTTACTTTTTATTTTAAACACTGAGAAAATAGAAATACAAACTAACAAATAAGAGAAAATTCTTTAAGAAAATCAATTACTTTAACATATGTTATTTGAAGGAAAAAAAAGCAATATGTTTATCAATAGGCACTGTCAGGAACTCCCACTCAAGGTTCATGTGTAAGATTGAAAGTTGGTCAATTTAGATTAATTGCTAATCATATCAGTGAATTTGGGAATGTTTTGATAAATATTCCTCAGATCTTTTAGACTTTAGACATTTCAGTGTCAATGCAGTGGTAATAATGGAAACTATTCGATTATTTTTTTTTCTTTACATTGTAAGTTTGACAAAATACACAGGAATAGGTTAAGGACTATATTTTGTGAAGTTAATTCTTCATAAATGTCATTTTAAAAAGCATGGTCAAACCACAGACATTCATGCATTCATTTAGAGTGTGAGGTTTCATCAGCCGCAGCACTGTATGTCCAGTTGGCAGTTAAGTAACATGGGTTGGCCAAGGAAACATTTTTTTTCCCTCTATAATCATTATTCATTTTATAAAAACTTTTAAAAATTTAGTTTTAATGCCATAAAACCATTGCAGTTTAGAGGTTCCAGAAATTCTGTATTTTCAGTGACTGTGTAGACATTTATATAACAATGAAATTTTCCAGGACGATTCCATCCTTTAATGCTTTCCGGTTATTTCTGGTGAAGCCATTAATTGGGAGTCTTCCTTGAGAATCATTGCATAAGATGAAGAAAAGTAAATTTAAAACATTCCTTACCTCAAATTCTGACTAAGAGAAACTCAATAAATGTAGGCTATTAAAGGCAAGAGGGAGTGTTTCATAAGGATGAAGCCATTACTCACTGCAGCTTGGGAACATTGGTGTGTTTGATCTGAAAGGTCTTCTTCTACATTGTGACCTAACCTTACTGTTGGTCTTTGTTAGGCCCCTGGCATTTCGCACATTGCTTTATGTTCCTTATGAAAGGAGAAGATTCTTGAGAAATCCGTGATAGTTGAAGGATGCATGCTTGTTAAGTAGAAGACAAAGAAGAAAGGTAAATTATCAAGGAAAATACCAGTGAAAGACAAGTAACAGTAAAAAACTTAGAACAGAGAAACTGGGAAAAATTAACTAGAAAGCCTTAGTGATAAATACCCCAATATAAGAATAGAAACAGAAAAAGAATTTACATACACAGCTCAAATCCAGTAACTCAGGTAGGAAACAAGGAGTAACAGGAAAAATGGGTTCACATAAATCTTAAGAGGTTAATATAGGTCTAAGGGAGACCATGCAGAGCAGGCAGGTATAAAAACATGATTGGTTCTTCTCATCAGAGGAGCATTCTCAGCTGCCGTCACAATATGATGCCGTATTTGTTCATGAGAATTTGGGAACATTTGTTCCCAAATGTGTGTACTTGTCCCAGATTTTCAATATGTGTATTGGCATGGTTTAAGAGATTATGTAAATTTATGAGTGAGCAATGAAAAAAATGCATCACTGTTTCCATGCTCCCCATTCTAAGAGATCCTTGTATGACATCAACTGTGCCTTCAGTGAAACCTAGTATATGCTGAGTGTTAACTACTTGTTAGGCACATTTTTAGGCCCTAACCTAAAAGAAAAGAAAACCAAACAGGAATCTTGCCTTCCTGGGCTTCACAGCCTTCATGCAGGAGCCAAGAAATAAAATGATCACTGAAGCATATCATTTAGAATCATGGTATGTTCAATAAAGGAAGAGTACAAGGAACAAAGAAAGGGTAGAGGCGGGGCTTCTGATCCAGTTTCCAGGGTCAGGGCTTTACTGAGAATGTGTGAGTTTGAATTTGGCAGCGTCTGATTGTGGCTATTTTATCCTGAGATTAGTCTACAGTGAGGGTTTTCCCCCATCCCCTAATTTAATATACTGCCAATAGAGGAAAAGACTGGACTAAATGAGTGACAACCCATCTCCGAAATTAACAGAAATAGATGAAACAGTGAGGTTTGAGGAGGAAAAAAGGTGCTGAAAGGGACCAAACAAAAATAAAAACAAAAACTATGGGAAGCATTAGAGGGGAGACAAGACCCAAGGCAGGAGACTTCCCCTCAGATCATAGAAGGGGTTTTTCCAATACTCTAAACCAGTGATTCTCAAGGTATGGTCCCAAACCAGCAGCACCTGCATCACCTGGGAACTTGCTGGAAATATTAATTCCCAGATCCCACTCCAGTCCTACTAAATCAGAAACCCTGGGGGTTGATCCCAGCAATCTGATGTGCCTCTTTTGCACTATTCTGAATTTCAAAGTATATCTCCTTATGTAGCACACATTTTATGTTAGATTTACAAGTATCACATGAAAGACACTTACATAAAGTCTGTCTGCCTATATTGTTCCAACATGTAATGAATTATTAGCACACATGTGCAGGTTTCTCTAGTTAAATCACATTTCTTTAGAATGAAGTGACTTGGGGACCTTCCCTAAATAGTTTAGTGGCTCTAACCCATGATAGTGGGAGGATCAGAATTTAAATCTAACAGGATATTATTGCTATTATATTAGAGTGAAGAAAAAAATAGAACAAAACATACAAAGAGCCTGGAGGCAATCTATTTTTCTACTTGGGTCAAATATAACTTCGATGAAATTTGTATATAATAATCATCAAGAAGCAAAACTTGCTACCTACTAGTAAGACAAATTTCATGCAAAGCTCACTGAACTACAATGGCAGTCCAAATCCTTCAAGTGTGCTTACAGATTTCCAGAGTCAAAGAGCCTAGGTTTTCATGTCACAGTTTCCTGGCTGGACTATCTTAGGGAACGACTCAAACTTTCAGTCATTTTTTTTTGTATCTTCAAAATGGGTATAATATTAGTACCTCCCATGTAAAACTGTTGTGAATGTCAAGTGACATAATGCATGTTAAGTACTTAAACTAGTGCCCAACACTGTGTTCAACAAAAGGGTTTTTATTATTATCTATTAATAATAAATTTAATATTTATATTGAAAATGAAACCCATGGAATTACATAGTGCTAAAATTAGTCCTTAGTAATCTATAAGAGACTTATCTAGCAATATTACCTAAATACCTTTGATATGTGATTCACAGCTCATTTTAAAACTTAGCACATTGATTTGTTACAAGGACTACCATGAATTCACATGGTAATATTATATGAGATGGATTTAAGCAAGCCATTTGGGATAATCCAAGCAAATTACCAACAGCTGATAGAGGATTTCTGCATATGTAGCTGTGTTTGCTCTGGTCTTCCTGCCTTTTGGTAGCAGCAAAATATATTAACTTTATCCTTCTGGTATCCACCTGGCCCTCCACTCCTAGACCTTGAGTTCCAATGATGTCACCCTTTGATCTTTCCTTTTTAATGTCCATCTGCTGCGTGACTTTTCCTTCCAGGCTGAAACACAGACCTGTGAGAAAGAGCAACCCCTCATTTAACATGAAAAGCTGATTATTTCTATTAAATAATGTTTAAAAATAGATATGGTCTAATACTTAGAATAGATTTGGAGTAGATTCACTAGGACTTCAAAAATCTATCTGTTCTCTTTTTTTTTTTTAGGCAAATGAGCTAGTTTTTATTGAAGTACAGTTGATTTACAATGTTGTGTTAGTTTCTGCTGTACAGCAAAGCAAATCAGTTATTTGTATATATATTCCTTTTCATATTATTTTCTGTTATGTTTTTTGTGTTTTTTTTACATCTTTATTGGAGTATAATTGCTTTACAATGGTGTGTTAGTTACTGCTTTATAACAAAGTGAATCAATTATACATATACATATGTTCCCATATCTCTTGCCTCTTGCGTCTCCCTCCCTCCCACACTCCCTATCCCACCACTCCAGGTGGTCACAAAGCACCAAGCTGATCTCCCTATGCTATGCGGCCGTTTCCCATTTTACGTTTGGTAGTGTATATATGTCCATGCCACTCTCTCGCTTTGTCACATCTTACCCTTCCCCCTCCCCATATCCTCAAGTCCATTCTCTAGTAGGTCAGTGCCTTTATGCCTGTCTTACACCTAGGTTCTTCATGACATTTTTTTTCTTAAATTCCATATATATGTGTTAGCATATGGTATTTTTTTCTCTTTCTGACTAACTTCACTCTGTATGACAGAATCTAGGTCCATCCACCTCATTACAAATAGCTCAATTTCGTTTCTTTTTATGACTGAGTAATATTCCATTGTATATATGTGCCACATCTTCTTTATCCATTCATCCCATGATGGGCACTGAGGTTGTTTCCATCTCCAGGCTATTGTATATAGAGCTGCAATGAACATTTTGGAACATGACTCTTTTTGAATTATGGTTTTCTCAGGGTATATGCCCAGTAGTGGGATTGCTGGGTCATATGGTAGTTCTATTTGTAGTTTTTTAAGGAACCTCCATACTGTTCTCCATACGTGGCTGTAGCAATTCACATTCCCACCAGCAGTGCAAGAGTGTTCCCTTTTCTCCACACCCTCTCCAGCATTTATTGTTTCTAGATTTTTTGATGATGACCATTCTGACCGATGTGAGATGATATCTCATTGTAGTTTTGATTTGCATTTCTCTGATGATTAATGATGTTGAGCATTCTTTCATGTGTTTGTTGGCAGTCTGTATATCTTCTTTGGAGAAATGTCTATTTAGGTCTTCTGCCCATTTTTGGATTGGGTTGTTTGTTTTTTTGTTATTGAGCTGCATGAGCTGCTTATACATTTTGGAGATTAATCCTTTGTCAGTTGCTTCATTTGCAAATATTTTCTCCCATTCTGAGGGTTGTCTTTTGGTCTTGTTTATGGTTTCCTTTGCTGTGCAAAAGCTTTGAAGTTTCATTAGGTCCCATTTGTTTATTTTTGTTTTTATTTCTATTTCTCTAGGAGGTGCGTCAAAAAGAATCTTGCTGTGATTTGTGTCATAGAGTGTTCTGCCTATGTTTTCCTCTAAGAGTTTGATAGTTTCTCGCCTTACATTTAGGTCTTTAATCCATTGTGAGCTTATTTTTGTGTATGGTGTTAGGGAGTGATCTAATCTCATATATTTACATGTACCTATCCAGTTTTCCCAGCACCACTTATTGAAGAGGCTGTCCTTTCTCCACTGTACATTCCTGCCTCTTTTATCAAAGATAAGGTGACCATATGTGCGTGGGTTTATCTCTGGGCTTTCTATCCTGTTCCATTGATCTATCTTTCTGTTTTTGTGCCAGTGCCATACTGTCTTGATTACTGTAGCTTTGTAGTATAGTCTGAAGTCAGGGAGCCTGATTCCTTCAGCTCCGTTTTTCTTTCTCAAGACTGCTTTGGCTATTCGGGGTCTTTTGTGTTTCCATGCAAATTGCGAAATTTTTTGTCTAATTCTGTGAAAAATGCCAGTGGTAGTTTGATAGGGATTGCATTGAATCTGTACATTGCTTTGGGTAGTAGAGTCATTTTCACAATGTTGATTCTTCCAATCCAAGAGCATGGTATATCTCTCCATCTATTTGTATCATCTTTAATTTCTTTCATCAGTGTCTTATAATTTTCTGCATACAGGTCTTTTGTCTCCTTAGGTAGGTTTATTCCTCGATATTTTATTCTTTTAGTTGCAATGGTAAATGGGAGTGTTTTCTTGATTTCACTTTCAGATTTTTCCTCATTAGTGTATAGGAATGCCAGAGATTTCTGTGCATTAATTTTGTATCCTGCTACTTTACCAAATTCATTGATTAGCTCTAGTAGTTTTCTGGTAGCATCTTTAGGATTCTCTATGTACAGTATCATGTCATCTGCAAACAGTGACAGCTTTACTTCTTCTTTTCCAGTTTGGATTCCTTTTATTTCCTTTTCTTCTCTGATTGCTGTGGCTAAAACTTCCAAAACTATGTTGAATAATAGTGGTGAGAGTGGGCAACCTTGTCTTGTTCCTGGTCTTAGTGGAAATGGTTTCAGTTTTTCACCATAGAGGATGATGTTGGCTGTGGGTTTGTCATATATGGCCTTTATTATGTTGAGGAAAGTTCCCTCTGTGCCTACTTTCTGCAGGGTTTTTATCATAAGTGGGTGTTGAATTTTGTCAAAAGCTTTCTCTGCATCTATTGAGATGGTCAATGGTTTTTCTCCTTCAATTTTTAATATGGTGTATCATGTTGATTGATTTGCGTATATTGACGAATCTTTGCATTCCTGGAATAAACCCCACTTGATCATGGTGTATGATCCTTTTAATGTGCTGTTGGATTCTGTTTGCTAGTATTTTGTTGAGGATTTTTGCATCTATGTTCATCAGTGTTATTGGCCTGTACTTTTCTTTCTTAGTGACATCCTTGTCTGGTTTTGGTATCAAGGTGATGGTGGCCTGGAAGAAATGGACAAATTCTTAGAAATGCACAACCTGCCAAGACTGAATCAGGAAGAAATAGAAAATATGAACAGACCAATCACAAGCACTGAAATTGATACTGTGATTAAAAGTCTTCCAACAAATGAAAGCCCTGCACCAGATGGCTTCACAGGCGAATTCTATCAAACATTTAGAGAAGAGCTATCACCTATCCTTCTCATACTCTTCCAAAATATAGCAGAGGGAGGAACACTCCCAAACTCATTCTACGAGGTCACCATCACCTTGATATCTGTTCTCATGCCTGTGGTTGACCCAACGGAAAAATGAAGCGTGGTACCCCTCCTTTAGTCACTGCGTACATCTTAAAAATAAAAATAAATTTTAAATGCCACAATTAATTCCCAGTTTTCAATTTTTTTAATGAGGAAAATAGAAATGACTTCTGGATTTGGAATAAGTGCTGTTATGTAAAATTAGAGTTAGAAGGAAAACTGAAAACATGTGAATGACAAGATGAAAGAGTAATGAGAAAAAAAATTTTTAAGTTGTGGTGCTTTTTGATGGCTCTACTTCTCAATTCAGAAAAAGGGTAAAAGTAGTTTGTGGTAAATATTGCAGGCAGGGTGCATGTGTAACTACACACATCTGGCACACAGGTGTCCAAGTGGAATTTGCTGTCACTCCAAGAAACAGTCAGATGTTGTCTTTTTAAATGGAGAATGGTGTGAAGACTAGTGGAATTCAGTGTTAGATGTCAAGCGTACAACATATTCATTCATTTAAGTCAGGGTTGTGGTCAGAATTGCTGTTTGACATCCTTTTGAGTTAATTTTACTCAACAGAAAATGTTTCAGGAACATGAGACAAAAACCAATTTCTTGTTCTCGCTTCAGAATCACATCTTCAGAGCAAACAAATGAAAAGGAGGCTGTTTCTAGATTCCATTGCTAAAAACCTTACTTAACTTTAGTTACAGAGCAATCAGTTGCTCTTTTTGGTTTGAAAGAAATAAAAAGATTATCAGAATTATTATTGATCACTGAGTTATTTTTAAAGCAGACTTCCAAGGACCAGTTCATTTTTGACACAGAAATGGACCATTCTGGACAATGGTTTAAGTATCTCTGGCTCTTTTAATCCCACTGCTGGCCAACTCCTCACCTCCCTCCTCTCAGGTCTTGTGGTGCCTACTTTCGATTCCTTTCTTGGAGACATCTGCCATTAAACATAGTAAGCCTTATATTCTTAGATCTCTCCAGGGGGAAATATAGTAACAAAAACAATTACAATAACGAACATTTGTAGTCATAAGACTACAACAAATAACTTTGGTAACTTTGCACCTTGAAAATAATCCTTTGATTTTCTTTTCTCCTCATATATATATGTCAGTGTTATACTTAAATGGTTATGCTTTTGGGGTGTAGGATAGAGTCACTTGCTCTTGGTTTTCAAGAAAATCAGTAATGAACATAAAGGTACCCTCTGATAACAGAATTCTGTTTTACAGAATTTACTCTGTGTTACTGACTATTGACAGCTTTCAGCACACCATGGATAGGAGCTTGTGCAGTTGGGTTTGAACTAGCTGAAGCTGTTTGCCAAATATGCTTTCTGAACTCCCTTGTCTTTCTCAGGCTCAACCAGGCTGAGGAGACATCTCCATGTGTCTCCCATGTATGGTCTTGCTCTGTGACAGTGACACAGAGACTGTGCTTCCCCTCTGAGAACTGACTCTGAGCCCTCTAAAAATAAACCTCCTCTCTGTGGTTCTGCTAAGGATTACATCAATCGCCTTCCCTTCCTACAGATAGAAACTGGTTTAGATTCCTAAACCAGAGTGGTGCATGTGTGTACATGTGCATGTGTGTGTGTTGAAGGGATATTTAGAAATATGCAAACTATGACAAAAAGTTAAGGGGAAACACCCAAAAGTGACTTAAAAAGTGTCCATTATTAAAAATCTGGAAACTCCAAAAAAAATGTTTATTACTTAAAATAACCACAATTAAATGTTAATGTATATTACTCTGGTGTTTTATTAAAGCAGATATGTGTAGGCATTCATGTATTTTTATATGCCATTAATTCTGTCCTTCAAAAGTATTTAATGAATGTGTAAATTCCATCATAATACTGATATATTACTGCAAAATTTTATCAAAATTACACATGTACATAGTTTTAAAAAGCAGCTTCCAATTCCTGCAGAAGAAAAGGGGAGGGAACCAACTCAACATGAATATACTGCTATCTTTTTGATTTCCTGATAAAAATATAATCTACTGACTTACTACAATGGAAAGATAAACACAGTCACACACAGACAAACACAAACATGTATCTACTCTATTCATCCTTTCAATGTAATCACCTCACAATTTTTGGTGTACTTTAATGACTGTGTAAATATTTTCACCATTACACCATGTGGGATGTTACATTGACATTTCCTATCTTGTTCAAACTTTTGTCATTTCTGCTGATAATCACTGTTTTTTACACTTGATTAATTTCTATGTCCCCATCACTAATTTATCACCAAAATATCTAGCATAATTATAATCTCCGTTTCTTGCTGACGGAAGTGGATATTAATCGCAATAAAACTGAGGTTCCATCCCAACTTTTGTAGGAGCTGTGGCTGAGTTCCTTGGCTTTACAGTGCATCAAGATATTGGAGGTATCATCTGCTATTTGGAATATCCATCCATCCTTAGCCTTTTGTTCATGGATATTTGCCACATTATCGCTACTCATTCCTCCCATACAGGACCTCCTCAGGTTCAGTGTCTCATTCATCTTGCTACTTTGGTTCCACATCTGAGGGACTGAGAACCATCCTTCTGCTTTGATCCACACTTGGGCCTCCAGAATTCTGAGAGGCTGTCTATGTTTTTATTTGTCTGGACACATTTTGCAGCTATACCCCAGTCACAGTTATTTCTGGAAATAATCACATGGTTGTTCGTTCTTCTGTTAAGCTGGTGAATTTTAATGATTAATTTTTAAATGTTAAACCAACCTTGAATTCCTAGAATAAAACCTACTTGGGAATTATGTATCATCTTTTTATGTATTGCTGAATTTGATTTGCTAATATTTTGTTACGGATTTTTGCATCTATATTCATGAGGCATACTGGTTTGTAATTCTTTAAATATCTTTATGTGATTTGGTATGTTAAGCCTTACATATAAAATGAGTTGAAAAATGTACTCTCCTCTATTTCCTGAAAGCGTTTGTTCAAGATTGGTGGTGTTTCTTTCTTAAAAGTTTGATAGATAGAATTCACCACTGAGACCATTTAGACCTGGAGTTTTCTTTGAGGAAACTCTTTAATAACAAACTTAACTTCTTTACAACATATAGAGATATCCAAGCTTTCTATTTCTTTTCATATTGGTTTCAGTAATTTCTTTCATATGATTTTTCCACTTTAAATATTGCAAAATTCATCAGTATAAAGATGTTTATAATATTCCCTTACTATTCTTTTAATGTCTATAATGATTTCCTTTATTTATTCTTTTTTTTTTTTTTTTTGATACGTGGGCCTCTCACTGTTGTGGCCTCTCCCGTTGCGGAGCACTTTTAAAGAAAAATAAAACCAGGAAATTTGTTTTTCTTTATCTATATTCAACCTTGTTATAATTTTCCATGGGAAAGATCAACATATATTAATGCTTCTAAAGTATTATTCTGGCCCAAGGATTAGGGATATGGAAAGTGCTCTCTTCTAATTAGTAAAGTCTTCTTAGAGAATATAAACATTAGAGTTGTTTGCATGGGGAAGAAAATTTCTGGACTTGTAAAGAGGTAAAATATAGATTTTTGAGAGTGTTATACTGATCTAAAGCATGAAAATGTGGCATTGTGGGTCATAGAACTTTTTAAATTAAGTCTTAAACCATGTTTAAGAACAACATGTGTGCTTTTTATCAAAAGTTTTAATGAAGTACTGTATGTGAAATCAGATACCAATATAATAATTAAGTTGACTGAGTTGAAAAATATTTATTTTTAATGTTTGACTGTTAATACTTCACTAAATAGAGAGAAAATAAATCATGTCCCTAACTATGAATGATAATTCCTCTCATTTCAGAAAAAGGTATTCATTTCCTTTTGAGCTATGTTCACTTAAGTTGAATGACTTGATATTTTAAATACTTTTAGCTATGTTATTTCCCATGTGATAACTTAGCTTGTGTTTCTTGGTTACATTTAGGATAATAAGCCATAAAGATTGCTGCAATTAAAAATATTATCTACATAATTCAGCAAAAAATTATTGAGTTATTTTATAATTATCAAAGACCACTGGTGAATTAATGCATAAACTAAAATCTGAAAACTGCCTAGCCTCCCATAAGCTCATTTTGCTTGGTTTTTAACTCTTTTATTATTGTGGTCTTTCAGAATAAAATCAGAATCTAATCTCTATACTTAGACAAAAAATATATATACATGAAATGAAGCTAAATATAAAGTTTGGGGCATCAATTCTTTTTTATATTATTTTTGGCATTTATATTTCAGTTTTTTCAGTTTTGGAGAAAATTTAAAGAACATCTAATTAATTTTTCATGTGCTAGGGTTAAATATATACTTACCACTCCATTTCTAGTGTCTTCACATTGAAAAATTATTCTAATATTAGTAAATTAATCAAATATGGTGTCTTACAAAGGATGTTTTTATTTTTTCTAATTCAAGAAGAAAACATTAAAAAAAATTTTAGAACAAATCACTATTTTCTTCTTAAATCTGAAGTCTCTTTCACACTGAGAAGTAGCTCTCAAAAATGCCTTGAGGAAAGTGTATCCAGTATTGCTGTCCTAATAGCATTTCAAAACATGAAATTCATGTTCCTAAGTAACTTCAGTTGGTTTATGTAAAAATTTATTTAGTAAATCTGGCTTTCCCTTTTCTGAGAATGTTCCTTCTTTCTTTCAGTTTGTCATTTTCCTAAGCCTAAGGTTAAAAAAAAAACACTAAAATTATGTTATTTTCCCTTTTTTTTTTTTTTTTTTTTTTTTGCGGTACGCGGGCCTCTCACCATTGTGGCCTCTCCCGCTGCAGAGCAGAGGCTCCGGACGCGCAGGCTCAGTGGCCATGGCTCATGGGCCTAGCTGCTCCGCGGCATGTGGGATCTTCCCGGATCGGGACACGAACCCGTGTCCCCTGCATCGGCAGGCAGACTCTCAACCACTGCGCCACCAGGGAAGCCCTGTTATTTTCACTTTTAAAAAATCTCATATATAAATTCTTTCAGTTATGGTTAGACTGAAACTTGCTCATCCCCTAAGAATAGTGCTTCTTGTATAGTCCTCTCAAGCAGTATCTTCTTTTTCCTTGTCCACTCTGAAGATTATGGGCTTGAGAGACAGATACATGCCTCCTTGCCTTCCTTCACTGATACATGCCCTCGTTCAAAACTTAGCGCCTCTGATGTACTTACTATCAGACAGTTCTACCTGCTATACCTCTAAAGGATTCATCTGAAATGTTTGCCAAGCCTTACAGTTTTTCTCTTCACTGATAGTCTCATCTTCATTTTTAGGAACAGCAACAATAGGTAGTAATCTCCTTTTCCTTAATAATTCCTTTCGCTTTAATGACTACATTGTCTGATTTTAATGCATCCACCATAACTTCTTTTAGTTAATATTTGCATGATATATGTATCTTTGTTCAATTTTTTTACTTTCAAAATATCTGTGTCTTTATTTTAGGAGGATGTCTTAAAAATGATATGACATATTTTTTTTAGTATGTATCTTAATCATACCTAACGAGTTTGATTGATTTACATTTATTGTTAATACTAGCATATTTGGAATTATCCCCTTCTGTGCTTTCTCTTTGTTCCTTTTATATGCATCTCATTTCTCTTTTGCCTTCTTTCACATTAAGCTTTTAATGTCGTTTTGTCTCTACCCTTTTAAAAGCTTTATACTGCAGTTGATCTTTGAAATTTTAACAACACATTTAATTTACTGAGGTCTAAATTTAATCAGAGTCTCTACCCTTTTTCCAAAAAATAAAAACAAGTCACTTTCCAACAGTGTTCCTGTTGGTCTTTAATCCATTTTGAGTTTATTTTTGTGTATGGTGTTAGGGAGTGTTCTAATTTCATTCTTTTACCTATAGCTGTCCAGTTTTCCCAGCACCACTTATTGAAGAGACTGTCTTTTCTCCACTGTATATTCTTGCCTCCTTTGTGAAAGATAAGGTGACCATATGTGCATGGGTTTTTCTCTGGGATTTCTATCCTATTCTATTGATCTATATTTATTTATTTATTTATTTATTTTTGGCTGTGTTGGGTCTTCGTTTCTGTGCGAGGGCTTTCTCTAGTTGCAGTCAGCGGGGTCCACTGTTCATTGTGGTGCACAGGTCTCTCACTATCGCAGCCTCTCTTGTTGCGGAGCACAGACTCCAGGTGTGCAGGCTCAGTAGTTGTGGCTCACGGGCCCAGTTGCTCTGCGGCATGTGGTATCTTCCCAGACCAGGGCTCGAACCTGTGTCCCCAGCATTGGCAGGCAGATTCTCAACCACTGTGCCACCAGGGAAGCCCTATCATACTGTCTTGATTACTATAGCTTTGTAGTATAGTCTGAAGTCAGGGAGCCTGATTCCTCCAGCTCCGTTTTTCTTTCTCAAAATTGCTTTGGCTCTTCAGGGTCTTTTGTGTTTCCATACAAATTGTGAGATTTCTTTTTCTAGTTCTGTGAAGAATGACATTGGTAGTTTGATAGGGATAGCATTGAATCTGTAGATTACTTTGGGTAGTATAGTCATTTTCACAATGTTGATTCTTCCAATCCAAGAACATGGTATATCTCTCCATCTATTTCTTTCATCTTTAATTTGTTTCATCGGTGTCTTATAATTTTCTGCATATAGGTCTTTTGTCTCCTTAGGTAGGTTTATTTCTAGATATTTTATTCCTTTTGTTGCAGTGGTAAATGGGAGTGTTTTCTTAATTTCACTTTCAGATTTATCATAGTTAGTGTATAGGAATGGAAGAGATTTCTGTGCATTAATTTTGTATCCTGCTACTTTACAAAATTCATTGATTAGCTCTAGTAGTTTTCTGGTAGCAGCTTTAGGATTCTCTATGTATAGCATGATGTCATCTGCAAACAGTGACAACTTTACTTCTTCTTTTCCGGTTTGGATTCCTTTTATTTCTTTTTCTTCTCTGATTGCTGTGGCTAAAACTTGCAAAATTATGTTGAATAATAGTGGTGAGAGTGGGCAACCTTGTCTTCTTCCTGATCTTAGTGGAAATGGTTTCAGTTTTTCACCATTGAGGATGATGTTGGCTGTGGGGTTGTCATATATGACCTTTATTATGTTGAGGTAAGTTCCTTCTATGCCTACTTTCTGGAGGGTTTTTATCATAAATGGGTGTTGAATTTTGTCAAAAACTTTCTCTGCATCTATTGAGATGATATGGTTTTTCTCTTTCAGTTTGTTAATATGGTGTATCACATTGATTGCTTTACGTATATTGAACCACCCTTGCATTCCTGGTATAAACCCCACTTTATCATGGTGTGTGATCCTTTAAATGTGCTGTTGGATTCTGTTTGCCAGTATTTTGTTGAGGATTTTTGCATCTATGTTCATCAGTGATATTGGCCTGTAGTTTTCTTTCTTTGTGACATCTTTGTCTGGTTTTGGTATCAGGGTGATGGTGGCCTCATAGAAGCAGTCTGGGGGTGTTCCTCCCTCTGCTGCATTTTGGAAGAGTTTGAGAAGGATAGGTGTTAGCTCTTGTCTGAATGTTTGATAGAACTCACCTGTGAAGCCATCTGGTCCTGGGCTTTTGTTTGTTGGAAGATTTTTAATCACAGTTTCAATTTCAGTGCTTCTGATTGGTCTGTTCATATTTTCTGTTTCTTTCTGATTCAGTCTCAGAAGGTTGTGCATTTCTAAGACTTTTTCCATTTCTTCCAGGTTGTCCATTTTATTTGCATATAGTTGCTTTTAGTAATCTCTCATGATCCTTTGTATTTCTGCAGTGTCAGTTGTTACTTCTCATTTTTCATTTCTAATTCTATTGAATTCAGTCTTCTCCCTTTTTTTCTTGATGAGTCTGGCTAATGGTTTATCAATTTTGTTTATCTTCTCAAAGAACCAGCTTTTAGTTTTATTGATCTTTGCTATCGTTTCCTTGATTTCTTTTTCATTTATTTCTGATCTGACCTTTATGATTTCTTTCCTTCTGCTAACTTTGGGGTTCTTTTGTTCTTCTTTCTCCAATTGCTTTAGGTGTAAGGTTAGGTTGTTTCTTTGAGATGTTTCTTGTTTCTTAAGGTAGGATTTTATTGCTATAAACTTCCCTCTTAGAACTGCTTTTGCTGCATCCCATAGGTTTTGGGTCATCGTGTTTTCATTGTCATTTGTTTCTAGGTATTGTTTTATTTCCTCTTTGATTTCTTCAGTGACCTCTTCGTTGTTAAGTAGTGTATTGTTTAGCCTCCATGTATTTGTATTTTTTACAGATATTTTCTTGTAATTGATATCTAGTCTCATAGCATTGTGGTCAGAAAACATACTTGATATGATTTCAATTTTTTAAAATTTACCAAGGCTTGATTTGTGACCCAAGATATGATCTATCCTGGAGAGTGTTCCAAGAGCACTTGAGAAGAAAGTGTATTCTGCTGTTTTTTGATGGAATGTCCTATAAATATCGGTTAAGTCCATCTTATTTAATGTATCATTTAAAGCTTATGTTTCCTTATTTATTTTCATTTTGGAAGATCTGTCCATTGGTGAAAATGGGGTGCTAAAGTCCCCTACTATGGTTGTGTTGCTGTCAATTTCCCCTTTTATGGCTGTTAGTATTTGCCTTACGTACTGAGGTGCTCCTATGTTGGGTGCGTAAATAATTACAGTTTTTCTGTCTTCTTCTTGGATTGATCATTATGTAGTGTTCTTCTTTGTTTCTTGTAATAGTTTTTGTTTTAAAGTCTATTCTGTCTGATATGAGAATTGCTACTCCAGCTTTCTTTTGATTTCCATTTGCATGGAATATCTTTTTCCATCCCCTCGCTTTCAGTCTGTATGTGTCCCTAGGTCTGAAGTGAATCTCTTGTAGACAGCATATATACGGGTCTTGTTTTTCTATCCATTTAGCCAGTCTATGTCTTTTTGTTGGAGCATTTAATCCATTTACGTTTAAGGTAGTTATTGATATGTGTGTTACTATTATAATTTTCTTAATTGTTTTGGGTTTGTTATTGTAGGACTTTTCCTTCTCTTGTGTTTCCTGCCTAGAGAGGTTCCTTTCGCATTTGTTGTAAAGCTGGTTTGGTGGTGCTTAATTCTCTTAGCTTTTGCTTGTCTGTAAAGGTTTTAATTTCTCCATAGAATCGGAATAGGATCCTTGCTGAGTGGAGTAATCTTGGTTGTAGGTTTTTTCCCTTTATCACTTTAAATATGTCCTGCCACTCCCTTCTGGCTTGGAGAGTTTCTGCTGCTTTCATCTGTCAACCTTATGGGGATTCCCTTGTATGTTATTTGTTGTTTTTCCCTTTCTGCTTTTAATATTTTTTCTTTGTATTCAGTTTTTTATAGTTTGATTAATATGTGTGTTGGCGTGTTTCTCCTCGGATTTATCCTGTATTGGACTCTCTGTGCTTCCTGGACTTGCTTAACTATTTCCTTTCCCATATTAGGGACGTTTTCAACTATAATCTCTTCAAATATTTTCTCAGTCTCTTTCTTTTTCTCTTCTTCTGGGACCCCTATAATTCGAATGTTGGTGCATTTAATGTTGTCCCAGAGGTCTCTGAGACTGCCCTCAATTCTTTTCATTTTTTTTTCCTTTATTCTGCTCTGCAGTAGTTATTTCCACTATTTTATCTTCCAGGTCACTTATCCGTTCTTCTGCTTTAGTTATTCTGCTATTGATCCCTTCTAGAGAATTTTTTATTTCATTTATTGTGTTGTTCATCACTGTTTGCTCTTTAGTTCTTCTAGGTCCTTGTTAAATGTTTCTTGTATTTTCTCCATTCTATTTCCAATATTTTGGATCATCTTTACTATCAGGATTCTGAATTGTTTTTCATGTAGACTGCCTATTTCCTCTTCATTTGTTAGGTCTGATGGGTTTTTGCCTTGCTCCTTCATCTGCTGTGTGTTTCTCTGTCCTCTCATTTTGCTTAACCTACTTCTTTGCAGGTCTACTTTTCGCAGGCCTCAGGTTCGTAGTTCCCGTTGTTTTTGGTGTCTGCCCCCTGTGGCTAAGGTTGATTCAGTGGGTTGTGTAGGCTTCCTGGTGGAGGGGACTAGTGCCTGTGTTCTGGTGGATGAGGCTAGATCTGGTGCATCTGGTGGGCACGTCCACATCTGGTGGTGTGTTTTGGGGTGTCTGTGGCCTTATTATGATTTTACGCAGCCTCTCTGCTAATGGGTGGGGTTGTGTTCTTGTCTTCCTCGTTGTTTGGCACAGGGTGTCCAGCACTAGAGCTTGCTGGTCATTGAGTGGAGCTGGGTCTTTGCATTGAGATGGAGATCTCTGGGAGATTTTTGCTGTTTGATATTACGTGGAGCTGGGAGGTCTCTTTTGGATCAGTGTCCTGTACTTGGCTCTCCCACCTCAGAGGCACAGCCCTGACCCCTGGCTGGAGCACCAGGAGCCTGTCATCCACATGGCTCAGAATAAAAGGGAGGAAAAAAAAAGAAAGAAAGAAGAAGATAAAATCAAATAAAATAATGTTATTAAAATAAAAGGAAAAAATAATTAGTAAAAAGAAAATTTGCAAAACTAAGTTTAAAAAAAAGAAAGAAGAGAACAACCAAACCAAAAAAGAAATCCACCAATGATAACACATGCTAAATCTATACTTTAAAAAAAAAAAACGGAGAGACAGTACCCTAGGACAATGGTACAAGCAAAGCTATACAGACAAAGTCACACACAGAAGCATACGCACACATTCATAAAAAAAGAAAAAGGGAAAAAAATATATATATCATTGCTCTCAAAGTCCACCTCCTCAGTTTGGGATGATTCATTGTCTATTAAGGTATTCCACAGATGCAGGGTACATCAAGTTGATTGTGGAGATTTAATCCCCTGCTCCTGAGGCTGCTTGGAGAAATTTCCCTTTCTCTTCTTTGTTCGCACCCCTCCTGGGGTTCAGGTTTCGATTTGGACCCGCCTCTGCGTGTATGTCGCCTGAGGGTGTCTGTTCTTCGCTCAGACAGGACGAGTTAAAGGAACAGCTGTTTCGGGGTCTCTGGCTCACTCAGGCCGAGGGGAGGGAGGGGTACGTATGCGGGGCGAGCCTGCGGCGGCAGAGCCCAGTGTGACATTGCACCAGCCTGAGGTGCACCGTGCGTTCTCCCGGGGAAGTTGTCCCTGGATCACGGGACCCTGGCAGTGGCAGGCTGCACAGGCTCCCAGTAGGGGAGGTGTGGACAGTGACCTGTGCTTGCACACAGGCTTCTTGGTGACGGCAGCAGCAGCCTTAGCGTCTCATGCCTGTCTCTGTGGTCCACGCTGATAGCGGCAGCTCGCGCCCGTCTCTGGAGCTCCTTTAAGTGGCACTCTTAATCCCCTCTTCGCGCACCAGGAAACAAAGGGGCAATAAAAAGTCTCTTGCCTCTTCGGCAGCTCCAGACCTTTTCCTGGACTCCCTCCCGGCTAGCTGTGGTGCACTAGCCCCCTTCAGGCTGTGTTCACGCAGCCAACCCCAGTCCTCTCCCTGCGATCTGACCTCCGAAGCCTGAGCCTCAGCTCCCAGCCCCCGCCTTCCCCAGCGGGTGAGCAGACAAGCCTCTCGGTCTGGTGAGTGCCTGTCAGTACCGATCCTCTGTGCAGGAATCTCGCCTCTTTGCCCCCCGCACCCCTGTTCCTGTGCTGTCCTCCGCGGCTCCGAAGCTTCCCCCCTCCGCCACCTGCAGTCTCCGCCCGCGAAGGGGCTTCCTAGTGTGCGGAAACCTTTCCTCCTTCACAGCTCCCTCCCACTGGTGCAGGTCCCATCCCTATCCTTTTGTCTCTGTTTATTCTTTTTTCTTTTACCCTACCCAGGTACGTGGGGAGTTCTTGCCTTTTGGGAGGTCTGTGGTCTTCTGCCAGCGTTCAGTAGGTGTTCTGTAGGAATTGTTCCACATGGAGATGTATTTCTGATGTATTTGTCGGGAGGAAGGTGATCTCCATGTCTTACTCTTCCATCATTTGAAGCTCCTACCCGCCAGTTGACCTTTTAATGAGAATGTAGTCAATGAAGACTCTAACTTCATGTGGTGGTCTAAGTTTCAATCCCAACAATGACTTGTCTCCCATTCCCAAATATGGTCATTGAAACTTAAGGCATTAGGTTTGAAATATCCACAGTATATCCTGGTTTCATGCTGTCTTACCATTCTGTTTTCAGCTCACTTTTCATTTTTGGCATCTGTTGATTGTTTATACATGTTGTGATCACAGTTTTGCATTTTAAAAATGTTTTATCTCCACAATTTCTAGGTCATTGTAGTAGGATGAGTTTTCAAGCTATGAATGTTAAATTGTGTGATTCAACAATTTTTTCAATGTCTACCTGTTTTTCATTTCCTCTGTTACTGAGCTTGGGTTCCATAACCCATCATAATGACCACTCCTTACGTACATCCTCAATTCCTTTGCTCCCTTTCCTCTCCGTCACACTGGAGTAGCAAAACCACAGAGCTTCCTGCTCAAATCCCGTCTGCTTCATGAGCATTATATTGTGCTGACTGGATATGCTTTAAATTTATGACAGCAAACTTTAAGTAATTCACCAGCAATTTTTCTACACTTCCATAGTCAGTTGACTGTTTCATTCTCCCGGAGGACAAATCATCAACACACTTAGAACTTGCCTTTTCTTTCACTGAGTAAAAAGATAGCAAAAAAGAGTCACTTCATCCCTCCCAGCACCATATCTTCTGATGTTCCTGCATCCCCTTCCTTCCATTACAGTGGCACAGTGAACTGTGTGTGCTCCTATCTAGTAACAATCCTTTCACTTCTTCATTGGGTCCCACCCCCCTCACATACTCAAAACCTGCTCCTGCAATCATCTCCTCTCTCCCACAGCATCCATATCCCTTTCTCCCTTTCCCAACAGCATATAAACAAGCTGTAAAAGCTCTCTGCTTAATGTCACTGTAGCAACTCTCTAGCAAAGCATTGTAAAATGAAAGTATGGGGGCAGAGGGTATATTCAGATGTGGAGTATGTTCAGAAACAGGTCTGAAAATCTTAAGTAATGTTTGGTTTATCTTTTCTTTTGATTTTGAAATAATTTTAGTTACAGAAAGGAATAATCTTTTCAACAGATGGAGCTGGGCCAATTGGATATCAATTAAAAAAATCAATTTTTATTTTTATTAAAACGTTGAAATTTTGTAATTGAAGTATAGTTGATTTATAATGTTGAGTATAGTTCCCTGTATATTCTTTTCATATTCTTTTCCATCATGGTTTATAGTTCCCTGTGCTATACAGTAGGACCTTGTTGTTTATCCCTTCTATATATAATAGTTTGCACCTGCTAGTCCCAAACTCTCAATCCATCCCTCCCCTGCCCCCCTCCCCCTTGGCAACCACAAGTCTGTTCTCTATGTCTGTAATTTCGTTTCCGTTTTGTAGATAAGTTCATTTGTGTCATATTTTAGATTCCACGTGTAAATGATATCATATGACATTTGTCTTTCTGAATTACTTTGCTTCGTATGATAATCTGTAGGTCCATCCATGTAGCTGCAAATGCCGTTATTTCGTTTTTTATGGCTGAGTAATATTGTGTGTGTGTGTGTGTACATGTGTATACACATATATACACATCTTTTTTATCCATTCATTTATCAATGGACATTTAGGTTGTTTTCATGTCTTGGCTATTGTAAATAGTGCTGCAATGAACATTGGGGTGCATGTATCTTTTTGAATTATAATTTTGTCCAGATATATGCCCGGGAGTGGGATTGCTGAATCATACGGCAGCTTTAGTTTTCTGAGGATTCTCCGTACTATTCTCCATAGTGGCTGTGCCAATCTACATTCCCACTCACAGTATAAGAGGGTTCCCTTTTCTTTACCCCCTCTCCAGTATTTGTTATTTGTAGACGTTTTAATGATAGCCATTCTGACCCGTGTGGGGTGGTACCTCATTGTAGTTTTGATTTGCATTTCTCTAATAATTAGCAGTGTTGAGTATCTCTTTATTTGTTGGCTATCTGTATGTCTTCTTTGGAGAAATGTCTATTTAGGTCTTCTGCCCATTTTCTAACTGGGTCATTTGATTTTTTTTGATATTGAGTTGTATGAGTTGTTTGTATGTTTTGGAAATTAAGCCCTTGTTGGTCACATCATTTGCAAATATTTTTTCCTTGTCTGTAGGTTGTCTTTTCATTTTGTTTATGGTTTCCTTTGCAAAAGCTTATAAGTTTGATTAGGTCCCATTTGTTTACTTTTGTTTTTTTTCTATTACTTTGGTGGACTGACCTAAGAAAAACATTGGTACGACTTACGTCAGAGAATGTTTTGCCTATGTTCACTTCTAGGAGCAGAAACAAGTTTTGAAAAGGAACTTTGTCCCTTACCCATTGAGTTTTCTTGTTACCTTCGTTGAAATCAACTGATAATAAATATAGGAATTTATTTTGGACCATCATTTATGTTTCATTGATCTATCTGTCAGTACTATACAGTAAGTCCCCTACATATGAATGAGTTCCATTCCAAGAACACGTTCATAAGTCCAATTTGTTTGTCAGTCCAACAGAGTTAGCCTAGGTACCCAACTAACACAGTTGGCTGTATAGTACTGTACTTTAATAGGTTTGTAATACTTTTCACATAAATAATACATAAAAAACTAACAAAAAATAAAGAAAACTTTTCTTAAATAAATTTATTTATATATTTATTTTTGGCTGCATTGGGTATTCGTTGCTGTGCACAGGCTTTCTTTAGTTGCGGCAAGTGGAGGCTACTCTTTGTTGCGGTGCATGGGCTACTCATTGCAGTGGCTTCTCATTGTGGAGCACAGGCTCTAGGCGTGCGGGCTTCAGTAGTTGTTGTACCCGGGCTCAGTAGTTGTGGCATGTGGGCTTAGTTGCTCCGTGGCATGTGGGATGTTCACGGACCAGGGCTCAAACCCGTGTCCCCTGCATTGGCAGGTGGATTCTTAACCTCTATGCCACCAAGGAAGTCCCAAAGAAAACATTTTTAATCTTACCCTACAGTATCTTGAAAAGTACAGTAATACAATACAACAGCTGGCATACAGGGGCATGTTTGCATCTTTGAAAGTTCGCAACTTGAAGGTTCGTATTTAGGGGACTTACTGTATTGTCATAATTACTATGACTTTATGGTAAGTTTTGAAATCAGGTAGTGTAAGTCTTCCAGCTTTGTTCTTTTTCAAAATTATTTTGGCTCTTCAGGGTCCTTCATATTTCCAGGCATATTAGGATCAGTTTGTCCATTTTGCCAACAACAAAACACACTGCTAGCTTTTTGATAGGAATTGTGTTAAATGTGTATATTAATTTTCATAGAATTGACACCTTGGTAATATTGAGTATCCTAATCATGAATACATATTATTTCTCCATCTATTTAGATCTTGTTTAATTTGTGTCAGCAATGTTTTGTGGTTTTCAGTGTAAAAGTGCTGCACTTCTTTTGTTAAATTTATCCCCAAATTCTTTTTGATGCTATTATAAATGGAATTATTTTCTTAATTTTATTTTTGAATTTTTAATTACTAGAATATAGAAAAATAATAATTTTTTGCATTGATCATGTATCCTGCCACTTGCTAGTAGTTTTTAATGAATTTCTTGGGAGTTTCACTAATAGTATCATGTCATGTGTAAATAAAGTTTTTCTTCTCTCTTTCCAAACCCACATGTCTTTAATTTCATTTTCTTCCCTTTTCTTTTTTCCTTCCTTCCTCCCTCCCTCTCTACCTCCCTCCCTCTCTTCCTCCCTCCCTCCCTCCCTCTGTTCCTTCCTTCTTTTCTTTCTTTTAACTGCACTGCTTTTGTATGAATCCTGGCTTTACCGCATACTAAGAGAGCCTGGGAAACTTACCTTATCTCTTGGAATCTCCATTTTTGCCATCTATAAATGGGATTAATTAATTTTAGTGCCTACCTTAGAGTGTTGTTATGCAGATCAAATGGTTAAACACGATGAAGTGTTAGAACAGTGTGTGGCATGCTGTACATTCTTAATAAATATTACTTTTTATTATCTATAGTCAGTAAGAATCACCTTTCTGATTTATTTTATATGTCCTTGGCCTCAACTCTAAAATCTTCATGATAGCCGTGCTCACCACTCCTCTGATATTACGCTTCAGGCTTCAGCCAGTGCCAAAGTTAGTTTATTTGAAACTAATATTTTTCATTTATACCTCTTATATCCATAATCCACTATCAGAGGAAGGCAATATAAACTGGCAGTCAAATATAATTTTAAAATATTTCTAGTTCATAATATGAAAAATCCTAATATCTTATGAATAAAGTCTATGAAGAAACACTGAGAGGAAAAAAAAATGGAGTTTGCTTAGAACATTCAATAAACTTTGCCTCTTAGTCATAGCAATAAAAATAACACATCAGAAACACAAGTGTGTTGAACTGAATATAGAAAACAAGAGACATTACATCATGGTATGATGTTAATAAATGGTTGCATATGCTTACTTGGGACAACTTAATTTTAATTAAGAAAAGAATTCTGAAGCTATACCAAAATTTTGGCTTGACTCTTTTCCTGTTTTTGTTTAATTTCATGTATATGCATATCATCTAATTCCAATATATCATGTTGTTTTATAAATAATACAAGAACATAGCACTCTTTGAAACATTGGAAAACTATTCAACCTGTTAATTTTATGCCCCAACAATGTCACAGTGGGTTTTAATTAATTGTGTGTGTACAGTATGTTTTGTAAAAATTAAATGTTAATGTCCACAAGGTGAAAGAATGATTTTCAAGTTTATAAAACAGATTTGGCTCATAGTTTTAATTTGAAGAAAAGTGATTTGTTATCTGAGAAATAATACCAATTTTGTAACTTTTCGCTCACTTGAGACGCTGATGAAATATATTGGTAAACACTGTACACTAAACCCTACCGTGGAGCTTTACAAAGTTCATTAGCATATGAAAATAAATTTCCTAAGCAAGATGATAGTGTTATTAAAAGAGAAAAAGAATAGGTTTTCTTGGTGGAATTTCTGGAAACAACCAAATGGTGAATGAGATTGTATTGAATGGCCATCTACACCTCTTCATCACATGGCTAGTCTATGGCTTGATTATAAATAACACTTTACAAAGTGAGTAACTGAATCTAGGTTCCTGCTATGACTCTCAGAACACACATTCAAACATAATTAGTGAAGTTGACTAATGGGAACTAATGATCATATAGCAAAATAACCTCAGCTTAAGTAAACAAGTATATACGTAGTTACCAAACAAATATGGTTGCTAAAGCAATGTAGCTTATGTATTTCCCACTCCTCCTGTTTTCATAAAAAGAGAGAAATTTCCAGTCTCTCTCTGGGAAGGAAATGTGAAAGGAATCCATCCAGCTTCTCCCTGCCTCCTTGTTCATTTTGCTCCAAGAGAGAAAGAATGATTTATCTGTTTGATAAATTTAAGAGAAAGAGCTGAGCATGCTCAGCTAAACCCCATCCACAGTCCTCTCTCATGTGTCTCAGATCTGCCTGTTTGCAGATATGACTAACTCCCCTTAGGTTTGTTGGATACACAAACTGCAGAGCTGCACAACCTGCCAGCAATATCTGGAGGCCCTTTGTGGACAATATCTAGGCTTCCTAAACAACTGTGCGGCCCCCTGTGGCTGATATTGGCCTGACCTGGTAGGTGCAACATGGACATGAGGAGGTATAGTTCCTGAATTAAAATTATTAATAATGTTGATGACAGTCATAACAGAAGCCATGCCTTCTGATTCTGCTTATTTCCACTTCATTGTATGTATGATCTTTTGTCTTGAATATATTCAAACTGTGTCTAACTTCTGATGCTTCTTGAAGAAAAACAAGTGGAACCAGGCAAACCCCTAGTGTTCTGGCAAAAATCCATAATGTACAACTGCTCTGGTAGCACATAGAAATGTATCCATAAATACACTTGAAAGATGCCAGGTGCTACATAAATGTAAGATATTATTGTTGTTGTTATTCATCTTTTGCTTATACAGTTATTAGGGCCATTTTTCATTCAAAATATCTGCTTAAAATTTGCTATTTTGAGCTTGCATTGCAAGAGGATTTTATGCACTGGCAAAAATGACCCACCTGGCCCGTATGAGGTTGCTCCAGCTGTGCCACTTGGACTCCCAGCCAGGTTGTATTGAATCGGTTCCTTCACTTGGACTCTGCTTCCAGGGCCCTAATTTTCTGGCTCAGTTCAGGTTCAAAGATGTGTCAGACAACAATATCTGGCAATTCCAGAATAGGAAAGGCCCCAAACTAAACTGAATTGGGAAATGTCACAGGATTTCAATGCCAGGACTTGCTGGAAAGGGAACAAGACCAAAAAAAAAAAAAAAAAGGCAGAAATACATCCTTCACTCCTGAAGACAGATTAGGACCTCCTCCCCAGCCCCTACTACTTTCAACATGAGCACATTGCTTAAATAATTTATTCTCTCTCTGGATCATGATCAACCTAACAAGAATAATGCAAGAATGAAAAGGGACTGAACACTGATGCATATAAAAGTATTCTAGTGATATGTTAAGGAAAATCATGTTTTGTAAATAAATGGATTGCATGAAATAGTTAAGAGAGCCTGAGCTAAGACATACTGAAACTCCCAATGTACTTTATATCAAGACTAAAATCTTCTACATTTCGTTTACATAATTCCTAGACTGTGTGTTTCCTCATATACATCTCTGGATGCCTTTGGATTGAAACACTATCTGGCTACATGATGCTAAGTAGTGCCATGTGGAAAATAACCAACTGTACCTTCCTCTAGCACAGAAGACAGAGACAGAGCATGCAGGCTACAACTATGAATCAGTTAGTGGCTGCCCTGTCAGATATTGAGGAAGATGGCAGGGAAGTAAGCTCCAGGCTTCACCCAGCTTGGTGGGAGGGTTGAAGTATGGTAGCAGATATCCCTTCCTTCACTTCCAAGTCTATTATTTTTGTTTACTAGATGCAGAGCCTGTCCATCCCCATTTCTGTGTAGGACACAAATTGCAGCAAAGCATGACGCACAGTGGGCCTCAGGAACCCACCATGTATTGATAGATTTTCTTATAAAATTGCTCCAGTACAAAGTATGTACCATGTTAAGATATCCCATCCTATGTCTAGTAGCAAATGAGGGTGTACGAGGCCTGGTCCCAAATGTTATTTGGCCCATCCTGCTTCTGAAATATAGGCAGTGCCTTAAGGAGGCTGTGGGTTAGCAGGGTGGGAGAGAAAGTGGATCACTACCTGGAACCCTAGTCATCAGACCCCACACGGCAAACTTTTCTATTTTCCATAAATCACACACCACCTATTCTTCTTATAACTGTTATGAATGTTTCCGTGCTCTGCAAGGTTCTACACATGCACACAACATAGCACATGTCATTTCATGTGACCTTGTATCTAAAGTCTTGTCCCTCAACAAAACAGTTGCTATTTCTGTTACAGCTGTCTCTCCTGCTGTAATGAATTCAAGAACCAATTCCTCATTGTTGGTACCTGTTACTTCTTCACCTTCCTCATGAGTCACTCATGTGACTCATCTGACTGAGGTCTTCCAAAAGGTGAAAACATCGTCCCACTTGCTTGTAGCTCCATGAGAGCAGGGATCTTTGTTTTGTTCACTGATGTAACCCAAGTGCATGACTTATTGTAGGTGTTCAATAAATACTTGTTGACTTGTATTGAATCATTCACTGCATGTATTTTTTATTCTCATGACTATCTTTTTTCCAATACTAGAAAATTCTCTGCAGCCAAGTTTTAATCTATCCATCTCCACCTAGTTCATTCTCAGCTTTCCCCTCTGGCAATACCTAATGCTTTGCCACATGGTTAAGTCCCACCCAAACTCAGGTAGACTCAATACACCTTTGTTTTGTTAAAGACGCTAGCCTAGATGGCTCTAACAGTAACTATATTTAAAGACACCCACTGTTACACTTTTTTACAAATACTTTTCAATAACAAAAGTTTTTTTTTAATAACTGAGAGAATCTTAGCAATTATCTAGTTCAAAACCTTTTTGAAAATGAAGAATTCAGGTATAGAGAGCTTTAAAAAATTATTGAAGGTCTTATCACTACTAGTAATTATCCAATAAATAATTGTTGCTTGTTGATTCTAGAAATAGAGAAGCACCTCATCTTTTTATATATCTATAAATTCCAAAACATTTATGAAAACTTATCCTAAATTGATGTAGGCTCTCTTTATAATTTAGTCCAGGAATGCCAAGAAATGAAAAATTTATATTATCTGCCTGTTATGTGTTAGAAGAATGTAATAGTTGAGTACAGGAAAATTCAGCAAAGAAAATCTCTCAGCTCTTGACATTCTAGCTCTGGCTTCCAATGGCTTCAGGCTATTTTTCTTCCACAGGGAGACAAATGGTTATTAAATCTCTGCAATTAAGTGTAACATGAGGATTCAAATGGACTCAAATTTTCAAAATTGTGGCTTAATTTTTTAGCTTAGTAAGAATTTGCCTCAATTAAATAGCACCACATTTAGCTAGCAGCAGGAACAGGCCAGCAAAGTTGAGGGCAATTACATATATATTTAAAAATACTATCTGTGAACTAACTTTTATGTCTGGTTCCAAAAGAATATAAAGATGAACAAGTAAAACTCTATTTCAGGAAGCTTAGAATTTATTAGCACAGATAAAGAACACCCACAATGACAATATAAAACAGAAAATTAAGAGGTATACCTGGAGTGGCTCTAATTTTATGGTGAGCTAAGAATAAGTCTGGGAATATGGTACATCTGGGTAGAACAGAAGCTAGAAGAGGGGAGGGAGGAGTGGAAACCTCATTCATTACAAGGGCAAGACCCAGAGGTGACTCACATCACCTCTGCTCACATTCTGTTGGTAAGAACTTAGTCATATGGTCACTGCTATCTACAAGGGATATTGGAAAATGCAGTCTCTAGCTGGCAGTCCATGTGCCTAGATAAAACTCAAGGAGTGGAATTTTAAGTTGAATTTTAACTAATTTTTCCTGTCTGTTGAAATGATCATATAAATTTTTCTTTTAATGTGTCCTTGCAATGAATTTTATTAATAGGTGTACTAACTGGAGCAATTTTGCATACCTGAAATAAACCCAATGTGCTAATAATATTACCTCATATACAGTTTTGGATTTGGTTTGCTAAATATTTTAGAATTTTACATCTATGCTGATGTTTTTGGTCAGTTAGAGATACATATTTTACTTAGTGACTGCAGTGGACTTATTTTTTAACCTTTGGACTACTTCTCTTTTGCTTTAATATTCACCAGATTGTCCAAATTCCCCTATGGTTTTTCACTTAGAAAATATGTACATATTAGAGGGGGACGGTGCTTCTCTGAATATGATTTAGATTGATGAGTGTGGGGATCTAATGTGGAAGGAGATCTCGCCAGAGCCCAGGGAACTCCATGGGACACACCATAGTATCTAAGAAAAGAAATGTAAAGATCTCATTCCACAAAGGAATAGAGGAAAAATGAATGAAATTGCCCATTTGGGACACTTAAGTTCTCAGGGTTGGCAAATCCCCCAGACCAACTGCCTGTTTTAGCTTCATATAATTTCTGGCTGTTGAGAAATCGCCTTGCTTCCCATCACTCAGCCATGCATTAAACAGGTGTTGGTTTTTATTCAAAATCTCATTCAGATATGTTGCACATAGTTTTCATATGTGCTATATCAGGAAGGGATTTTCTTTGTATTTATTCCACTCTAATGCCAGAAAAAGTTCTCTGTTCACTCTTCAACTGCAGTCAGGCTTTTTTCATGGTGGACCTGATTTTGCTGCCAAATCTGTAAGCATGAGCCTATCCTCATCTCACTCAGCCTCCCCTGTCACTGTTGACCACACACTCCCACCTCGAATCTCTCTCCTCTCTTAACTTCCATGGTACCGCATGCTGGCGTTTCTTCCGCCTCATTTACTTCTCCTTCTCTAACTCTTCGCTATCTCCTCTCTTTCAATCTCGTTGCTAAAATTTGAGATGCCCCATGGTTGGTTCCTGAGATTTCTTCACGCTCTACATTTTTTCCATAGGAGATCTCATCCATTTTGCCATTAATTGCCATCTAAATGTAAATCTTTGGAGCTCCATGACCATTTTAATTTGCCCATGAAGTCCTGACTGTTGGATCCCAGTTAAATGTAGCCTCAAAATGTCTTCTCTCCCCAGCCTCTCCCTTCTCAATAAATTGCTCTATTTACCCACCTGCTGAAGCGAAAAGTATATGAATAATTCTTTCCTTTCTTTTTCTCGTCTCTCGTCTCTAATCCATCAGCAATTCCTGTACTTCTCCTGCTACAACATATCTTAAAATGGCCACTTGCCTCTACTTGTTTTGCCCACACCTATCCAAAGTATCTTAGTTTTCTTGTACTGTTTTTTTTATGCTTTTCCTTTTTTTATTGAACTATATGGTTGATTTACAATGTCATATTAGTTTCAGGTGTACAGCAAAGTGATTCAGTCATACATACATATGTATCTATTTTTTTCAGATTTTTTCCCTTATAGGTTATTACAAAATATTGAGTATAGTTCCCTGTGCTATATAGTAGGTACTTGTTGGTTATCTATGTTACATATAGTAGTGTATATATATTTTAATCCCAAACTCCTAATTTATCCCTCCCCACATCTTTCCCCTTTGATAACCATAAGTCTGTTTACTCTGTCTGTGAGTCTGTTTCTGTTTTGTAAATAAGTTCCTTTGTACCATTTTTTTAGATTCCATATATAAGTGATATCATATGGTATTTGTCTTTCTCTACCTGACGTATTTCACTTAGTATGAAAATCTCTGGGTCCACCCATGTTGCTGCAAATGGCATTATTTCATTCTTTTCTATGGCTGAGTACTGTTCCGGTGTGTGTGTGTGTGTGTGTGTGTGTGTGTGTGTGTGTGTGTGTGTGTGTGTGTGTGTGTGTGTGTGTGTGTCACATCTTCTTTATCCATTCATCTGTCAATGGACATTTAGGTTGCTTCCGTGTCTTGGCTATTGTAAATAGTGCTGCTATGAACATTGGGGTGCATGTATCTTACTGTTAAAATGTCCTTCTGTATATACTCTCTCACCTTCTTTTCTTCTCCCCATGATCTATTTCCCACAGAGTGGGCAGATGACCCTTTGAAAAGTTAATTCACATTAAATCAACTACCCTGATTAAAATCCTTCCAAGACTTTTGTTAGCACTTATAATAAAATCCAACACTGTAGCTTAGTCAAGAAGTCCTTACCAATCAGGAAGGCCATCTGGTTCAACTTCGTGTCATGCCGTACCTTCTTGCCACACCTCAGCTGTGTTCAAATCTGCCTTGTTTCGTATTCCATGACAGACTTTTTACTACACAGGGCTTTTGAACTTGCTGTTTTCTCCTTCCCTCTCTTCTCATTCTTTGAATGTCTGGTTGCTTTTCATTATTCAAGTATCAACTAAATACCAGCTCCTCCAAGAGCTTGATCCTGGCCATCTTAGCTTAGTAGACCTCTGCAATTAAAATCTATGATGTCACCCTGTTCATTTCATTCAAAGCACTTGTCAAATCTCTAGCTCTTATTTATGTACGTATTTATTGATTGTCTCTACCTTCTAGAGTGTAAGCCTCTTCAGACCGAGACTATCACTGTCTTATTTATTCATGAATCCCCAGTGCCTAGTGCTGGGCCTGGTAATTCTTCTATTCAATTAATACTTATTGAGTGGATGAATAGGTGAAAAAGTTACAAAGTGGTATTTAATAACAGTGAATCTTTGGGACTAACGGCCTCATGTAATTAACATTTGTGGTTGCCAGCATGGTCATAATTTTCACTTATTATTCTGAGTTTTAGATCAATCTGTTTATTAATATTCAGCCAAGCAGTTTACAATATGATAATGACTACTAACTAATAATAGTAAATATTAAGAAACAACCTAACAGTCTATCAGTTAGTGATTATTTAAATAATTTATACAACATCTGTACTGCATAATATTTTGCAACCTTTAAAAATGTTAATGTAACTCTGTGGTCATTGAATGAAAATATAATCACCATATATTATTACATGAAAATATAAGACTGCGAAATAACATTTATAATGTCATCTTATTTTTGGTAAACATACAGACACATAGAAGGAAATCTGGAAAATATACGCAAAAATGCTAGCAATAGTTACATTTTGATAGAGGGAGTATAAGTAATTTTCACTGCTTTTTTTCTTCCTTTCTGTTGTCACAAATGTTCACAATCTAAATATATTCTGGCCAGGTATTGTTTTGTAATTAGAAAAATAGCCTGAAAGACTAGTTTTATTTTGAAAGAAAAGAAAGATAATGTAGTTCTGAAAATTCATTTTGATTATTTTCAAAAATATTTTTCTCTGTTTGAATCTTTAGCAGACAGAAAACCCCTATAAGTAATTTAGAAGGAAAACAAAATGAAAGAATTTCATAAAGAATAAAAACACCTAAGATTTTCCAGTTTTATTTTATTTTGTTTACATTATATACTAATTCCACATTCCATCACTCTCTTTTTCTTTCATGTTTTCCACAAATCCTACTGTTTCTGTAACCTTCAAGTTAATAAATTTTGGGTAAGAAAATAAAACTTTTATTTAATTATTTTTCATTAAATTTGAATGAACTACAGAATGGGGTTTATGTTTTCAGTGGTTATGAAATTTATATTCTTGGCAGCCAAAAAACCAAGGATCCAAAAGGAAAAAATGGGTATGAGGGTTAGGTGTGGAAGCAGAAACACTTGTGAAGCAGAATTACCTCTTCCATCCTTCCTTTTATGCTGCCAAAGTCGTAACTGAGGAGGAACAACACGACATCAAAGAAGGCTGGTCTTCTCCATCCATTTCATAAGGACCAATGAGAATTTTGCTTGGACATAATGACCCGGGTAATGCAACTTTCATTCTTCATATCCCTTCATATCCTTCATATTCACACATTTGCCCATATATTTGGATAACTAGGAAGTATTTCAGCAAAAATAGTCTTACAGCAATTCCAAATGAAGGGAAAAAAACAGCAAAGGTTGATTCTGTTTTATCTTTATTTTTACAATATCACAAATCAAAACTTTTCTTAGTATGAGGAACATTGCATTCTAAGGGAAATTCAGGATTAAAATTAATGCCTCGGCAACATAATTGAGGCTCTGTAGGTGAATTTAAATTTGATGTGGGAAATATTGCCATTGCTGTGCAGTAAAGTTATGGAGAATGTTAAACAGGACTCAGTCCAAGTTTATGTAGTCCAAATGTTATTGCTTTTTAAACAAATGAAACTCACACCTCCTGAATGTTATGGCTAGTTATTTGTCTTCTAATCAAAGTTGTATGTTCCTGGTGTGGCAGACTTTACCGTGACAACATTGTCATTCCTACTTTCAATGTAAAGTTGAAAAGGAAACTGTTCTTTTCTTTTCTCCTGCCTTTCACCATGTCCTTATAGTTCCCAGACTCAAAGCTGATTGGTTTCATGCCCATTTTGGTTGTTGGTTGCATCCTCTAGATATAGTGTTCTGCTTTTTAAGAAGACTTTTCTCCAAATATCAAGCGGTTGGATGTTTCTTGTGGCAGGGGGTGGGCAGGTGCATAGTAACAGATTCTAGGGCTTGGGCTCTACCTTGTCAGTTAAAAGACATAAGACCTATCAAGTGACATGAGTTCCATCTCAGAAGATTGGCAAGAAGTCAACCGTTTTTTGGAAACATGTCTTTAGTAATCCTGGGCTAACCATTAGGAGGATGCTAAGAGCAGGAACAGCTTAAAAAAGAAGACATCCAAACCCCTGGCCAGTGGTTTGGACTTCCTCTTACCACAACCTTCATGCATAGGTCTGCCTATTGGTAGTTCTAAAAACAACTCGTAAAACAAGGGATATAAAAGAGTATGGAAGGGGAAATTGTAGAGTCATATAAAGTTTATATTTTAAGCAGTTAAATAAAAATAAGTAATAAAAGAATACAATTCAATTTAACAAGATAGTTAAAATAACTAAGTATCAAGGATAAAAGGTTGAGTGTTTTAAATACTAAGATAAAAAATAAATAAAATTTACAATAAAGAAAATAAAAAGCTAGACCCAATGGAATGCAGATTTAAAGACACTGTAATCAGAATGGCTATCATCAAGAAGACAAGAAACAATAAAGGCTGACAAGGATGTGATGAAAAGGGAACACTTGTGTACTGTTGATGGGAAGTAAATTGATGTAGCCACTGTGGAGAACAACGTGGAGGATTCTCAAAAAATTAAAAATAGATCTACCATTCATTCCAAAAATTCCGCTTCTGGGTATACACCCAAAGGAACTGAAAACTGGATTTCAAAGAGATATATGCACTCCCATGTTTACTGCAGCATTATTCACAATAGCCAAAGTATGGAGACAACTTAAATGCCCATCAGTGAAGGAATGGATAAAGAAGAAGCTGTAGACACACACAGAGTGGACATCCTGCCACTTGCAACAACATAGATGGATCTTGAGCACATTACTGTAAGTGAGATAAATCAGACATAGAAAGACAAGTACTGTATGATATCACTTACGTGTGGAATCTAAAAAAGCCAAACTCATAAAGACAGAGAATAAATGGTAGTTACTAGGGAGTGGGAAAAGAGGACATAAGATAGATGTTATTTAAGGGTACAAACTTGCAATGAGTAGTAGATAAACCAGAGATCTAATGCACAGTATAATGAAATAGTACAGTATTATACTAGAATCATCAAGCTTGCTAAGAGACTAGAACTTAATTATACCAACCACTAAAAAGAAAGGGTAATTATGTAATGTGAGAGAGGTGTTAAATGTCGCTATAATGGCAATCATATTATAGTATATTAATGTATCAAATTAACATAATATGCCTTAAATCTATACACTGTTATATGGAAGATATATTCAATAAAAATATCAAATTATACATATTGAATATACTTTTCTGCATCTCCTTTTAATACATTAAATTATTAAAATAAAGATTCTGGAGAGCCAATAAATAAAGACATTAAAGTGAGAGGGACAAAAAAACCCCTAAAACTGGGAAATAACAATCTGTTACATTATGGAAAGAAAGTGGCCACGTTGGAATTAATAAGCAGTGGTACACAAATCTTTTTTACAACAGGGGTAATTCTGAATATTCCAGAATTCTTAATTGTTGACACTAGAAACTAACCCTCACATAAAATTTGACTTCAATTTATACCATAAATTATTTAGCTTTGTCTTAACTATTTTGATTGCTCACAGTTTTAATCATTATGAAAACTACTACAATTAACAATTAGAAAGATGCATCTTTGATTATTTCCTTGGAATTATTGGGTCAAATGGTACAAATATGTAAACATCTTGAATGTATATGACCAAACGTATTTGCAGAAAGATTGTGTCAATTCATGTTTTTACCAAAAGTATATAGAATACTCATCACAGTGTATTCTTGTTTGCATTGGTATTATTAAAAATTTGATTATTTCATTGTTTGATAATTTACTAATTTGGTAGGTAAATGATATCACATTGTACATACCATGCATTAGGAACACGTCATACCAATTTTCTGTGATTCTTAAAAACTTGGATAGTGCAGCGTTACAAACTTAACACTATCTTCCAAGGCATTAAGTAATCATTATATATCTAATAAATCAAATTACAAGTGAGATAACTCAGAATCTCTTCAGTATTTCAAACACCTTACAAGAGACACATCTTATACATAGCAACACAATGATAATAGGAAAACTGTATAGGCATGACATATAAAAGTATCACACTATGGTAAATACAACTGTAAACATTTACATACACAGAAGTTCCCTTAAACATCAAAATCCCAATTTAATAAAAGATCAATCCAAGATTCAAGAATCCTTTTTTTTTGAATTTTATTTTTTTTTCAGCAGGTTCTTATTAGTTATCTATTTTATACATATTGGTGTATGTATGTGAATCCCAATCTCCCAATTCATCCCACCAAGACCACCACCACCACACCCGCTTTCTCACCTTGGTGTCCATACGTTTGTTCTCTACATCTGTGTCTCTATTTCTGCCTTTCAAACTGGTTCATCTGTACCATTTTTCTAGATTCCACATATATGTGTTAATGTACAATATTTATTTTTCTTTCTGACTTAGTTCATCTTGTGTGACAGTCTCTAGGTACAACCACATCTCTACAAATGACCCAATTTCGTTCTTTTTTATGGTTGAATAATATTCCATTGTATATATGTACCACATCTTCTTTATCCACTCATCTGTCTATGAGCATTTAGGTTGCTTCCATGACCTGACTATTGTAAACAGTGCTGCAATGAACATTGGGGTGCATGTATCCTTTTGAATTATGGTTTTCTCAGGGTATATGCCTAAAAGTGGGATTGCTGGGTCACATGGTAGTTCTATCTTTAGTTTTTTAAAGAACCTCCATACTGTTCTCCACAATGGCTGTATCAAATTACATTCCCACCAACAGTGCAAGAGGGTTCCCTTTTCTCCACACCCTCTCCAGCATTTGTTGTTTGTAGATTTTCTGATGATGCCCATTCTAACTGGTGTGAGGTGATACCTCATTGTAGTTTTGATTTGCATTTCTCTAATAATTAGTAATGTTCAGCAACTTTTCATGTGCCTCTTGGACATATGTATGTCTTCCTTGGAGAAATGTCTATTTAAGTCTTCTGTCCATTTTTTGATTGGATTGTTTGTTTTTTTAATATTGAGCTCCATGAGCTGTTTGTATATTTTGGAGATTAATCCTTTGTTGGTTACTTCATTTGCAAATATTTTCTCCCATTCTGAGGGTTATCTTTTCATCTTGTTTATAGTTTCCTTTGCTGTGCAAAAGCTTTTAATTTTCATTAGGTCCCATTTGTTTATTTTTATTTCCATTACTCTAGGAGGTGGTTCAAAAAAGATCTTGCTGTGATTTATGTCAGAGTGTTCTTCCTATATTTTCCTCTAAGAGTTTTATAGTGTCTGGCCTTACATTTAGGTCTTTCATCCACTTTGAGTTTACTTTTGTGTATGGTGTTAGGGAGTGTTCTAATTTCATTCTTTCACATGTAGCTGTCCAGTATTCCCAGCAGCACTTATTGAAGAGGCTGTATTTTCTCCATTGTATACTCTTGCCTCCTTTATCAAAGGTAAGGTGACCATATGTGTGTGGGTTTATCTTTGGGCTTTCTATACTGTTCCATTGATCTGTATTTCTGTTTTTGTGCCAGTACTATACTGTCTTGATTACTGTAGCTTTGTAGTGTAGTCTGAAGTCAGGGAGCCTGATTCCTCCAGCTCCGTTTTTCTTTCTCAAGACTGCTTTGGCTATTCGAGGTCTTTTGTGTTTCCATACAAACTGTGAAATTTTTTGTTCTAGTTCTGTGAAAAATGCCATTGGTAGTTTGATAGGGATTGCACTGAATCTGTAGATTGCTTTGGGTAGTATAGTCATTTTCACAATGTTGATTCTTCCAATCCAAGAACATGGTATATCTCTCCATCTGCTTGTATCATCTTTAATTTATTTCATCCATGTCTTATAGTTTTCTGCGTACAGGTCTTTTACCTCCTTAGGTAGGTTTATTCCCAGGTATTGTATTCTTTTGCTTGCAGTGGTAAATGGGAGTGTTTCCTTAATTTCTCTTTCAGATTTTTCATCATTAGTGTATACAAATGCAAGAGATTTCTGTGCATTAATTTTGTATCCTGCAACCTTACCAAATTCATTGATTAGCTCTAGTAGTTTTCTGGTAACATCTTTAGGATTCTCTCTATATAGTATTATGTCATCTTCAAACAGTGACAACTTTACTTTTTCTTTTCTGATTTGGATTCCTTTTATTTCTTTTACTTCTCTGATTGCTGTGGCTAAAACTTCCAAAACTATGTTGAATAACAGTGGTGAGAGTGGGCATCTTTATCTTGTTCTTGATTTTAGAGGAAATGGTTTCAGTTTTTCACCATTGAGAATGATGTTGGCTGTGGGTTTGTCATATATGGCCTTTATTATGTTGAGGTAAGTTCCCTCTCTGCCTGCTTTCTGCAGGGTGCTTATCATAAATGGGTGTTGAATTTTGTCAAAAGCTTTGTTTTATCTATTAAGATCATCATGTGGTTTCATCCTTCAGTGTGTTAATATGGAGTATCACATTGATTGATTTGCATATATTGAAGAATCCTTGCATTCCTGGGTAACATGCCACTTGATCATGGTGTATGGTCCTTTTAATGTTCTGTTGGATTCTCTTTGCTAGTATTTTGTTGAGCATTTTTGCATCTATGTTCATCAGTGATATCAGACTGTATTTTCCCTTTTTTGTGACATCTTTGTCTGCTTTTGATATCAGGGTGATAGTGGCCTCATAGAATGAGTTTGGGAGCATTCCTCCCTCTGCTATATTTTGGAAGAGCTTGAGAAGGATAGGTGTCAGCTCTTCTGTAACTGTTCGATAGAATTCACCTGTGAAGCCATCTGGTCCTGGGCTTTTGTTTGTTGGAAGATTTTTAATCACAGTTTCAATTTCAGTGCTTGTGATTGGTCTGTTTATATTTTCTATTTCTTCCTGGTTCAGTCTCGGGAAGTTGTGCTTTTCTAAGAATTTGTCCATTTCTTCCAGATTGTCCATTTTATTGACATATAGTTGCTTGTAGTAATCTCTTATAATTCTTCGTATTTCTGCAGTGTCAGTTGTTACTTTTCCTCTTTCATTTCTAATTGTGTTGATTTGAGTCTCCTCCCTTTTTTTCTTGATGAGTCTGGCTAGTGATTTATCAAATTTGTTTATCTTCTCAAAGAACCAGCCTTTAGTTTTATTGATATTTGCTGTTGTTTCCTTCATTTATTCTTCATTTATTTCTGATCTGATCTTTATGATTTGTTTCCTTCTGCTAACTTTGGTGGTTTTTTTGTTCTTCTTTCTCTAATTGCTTTACGTGTAAGGTTAGGTTGTTTGAGATTTTTCTTGTTTCTTGAGGTAGGATTGTATTCCTAAAAACTTCCCTCTTAAAACTGCTTTTGTTGCATCCCATAGGTTTTGGGTCATCGTGTCTTCATTGTCATTTGTTTATAGGCATTTTTTTACTTCCTCTTTGATTTCTTCAGTGACCTCTTGGTTATTTAGTAATGTATTGTTTAGCATCCATGTGTTTGTATTTTACAGTTATTTCCCTGTAATTGATGTCTAGTCTCATAGTGTTGTGGTAGGAGAAGATACTTGATGTGATTTCAATTCTCTTAAATTTACCAAGGCTTGATTTGTGACCCAAGATATCTATCCTGGAGAAGGTTCCGTGAGCACTTGAGAAGAAAGAGTATTCTGTTGTTTTGGCATGGAATGTCCTATAAATATCAATTAAGTCCATCTTGCTTAATGTGTCATTTAAAACTTGTGTTTCCTTATTTATTTTCATTTTGCATGATCTGTCAATTGGTGAAAGTGGGATGTTAAAGTCCTCTACTATGATTGTGTTACTGTTGATTTCCCCTTTTATGGCTGTTAGCATATGTCTTATGTATTGAGGTGCTATGTTGGGTGCATAAATATTTACAATTATTATGTCTTCTTCTAGGATTGATCCCTTGATCATTATATACTGTCTTCTTTGTCTCTTTTAGTAGTCTTTATTTTAAAGTCTATTTTGTCTGATATGAGAATTGCTACTCCAGCTTTCTTTTGATTTCCATTTGCATGGAATATCACTTTCAATCTGTATATGTCCCTAGGTCTGAAATGGCTCTCTTGTAGACAGCATATATACATGTCTCAGTTTTGTATCCATTCAACCTGTCTATGTGTTTTGGCTGGAACATTTAATCCATTTACATTTAAGGTAATTATCGATATGTATGTTCCTAGTACCATTTTCTTAATTGTTTTCTGTTTGTTTTTGTAGGTCTTTTTCTTGTCATGAGCTTCCTGCCTAGAGAAGTTCCTTTAGCATTTGTTGTAAAGCTGGTTTGGTGGTGCTGAATTCTCTTACCTTTTGCTTGTCTGTAAAAGTTTTAATTTCTCCGTTGAATCTGGAAGAGATCCTTGCTGGGTAGAGTAATGTTGGTTGTAGGTTTTTCCCTTTCATCACTTTAAATATGTCCTGCCACTCCCTTGTGGCTTGCAGAGTTTCTGATGAAAGATCAGCTGTTAACGTTATGGGATTTCCCTTGTATGTTTTTGTTGCTTTTCCCTTGCTGCTTTTAATATTTTTTTCTTTGTATTTAATTTTTGATAGTTTGATTAATAAGTGTCTTGGAATGTTTCTCCTTTGATTTATCCTGTATGGGACTCTCTGCGCTTCCTGGACTTGATTGACTCTTTCCTTTCCCATGTTAGGGAAGTTTTCAACCGTAATGTCTTCATATATTTTCTGTGACCCTTTTTTTCTTTTCTCTTTCTGGGACCCCTGTAATGCAAATGTTGTTGCGTTTAATGTTGTCCCAGAGGTCTCTGAGACTGTCCTCAATTCTTTTCATTCTTTTTTCTTTATTCTGCTCTGCGGTAGTTATTTCCACTCTTTTATCTTGCAGGTCACTTATCCATTCTTCTGCCTCAGTTACTCTGCTATTGATTCCTTGTAGAGAATTTTTAATTTCATTTATTGCATTGTTCATCATTTTTTGTTTGCTCTTTAGTTCTTCTAGGTCCTTGTTAAACATTTCTTGTATTTTCTCCATTCTATCTCCAAGATTTTGGATCATCTTTACTCTCATTACTCTGAATTCTTTTTCAGGTAGACTGCGTATTTCCTCTTCATTTGTTTGGTCTCGTGCGTTTTTACTTTACTCATTCATCTGCTGCTTATTTCTCTGTCTTCTCATTTTGCTTAACTTACTGTGTTTGGGGTCTCCTTTTTGTAGGCTGCATGTTCGTAGTTCCCATTGTTTTTGGTTTCTGCCCCCTGTAGGTAAGGTTGATCCAGTTGCTTGTGTAGGCTTCCTGGTGGAGGGGATTGGTGCCTGTGTTCTGGTGGATGAGGCTGGATCTTGTCTTTCTGGTGGGCAGGACAGTGTCCAGTGGTGTGTTTTGGGGTGTCTGTGAACTTAGTATGATTTTAGGCAGCCTCTCTGCTAATGGGTGGTGTTGTGTTCCTGACTTGCTAGTTGTTTGGTGTGGGGCATCCAGCACTGGAGCTTGCTGGCCATTGGGTGGAGCTGGGTCTTAATGTTGAGACAGAGATCTCTGGGAGAGCTCTCGCCGATTGATATTATGTGGGGCCGGTAAGTCTCTAGTGGTCCAGTGTCCTGAACTCAGTTCTCGCACCTCAGAGGCTCAGACCTGACACCAAGCCAGAGTAACAAGACCCTGTTAGCCATGCAGCTCAGAAGAAAAGGGAGAAAAAAAAAATTATTTAAAATATTTAAAAATTAAAAAATAAAATAAAATAAAAAATTATTAAATTAAAAAATAAAGTATTGAAAAAAGAAGAGACCAACCAAATCAATAAATAAATCCACTGATGATAACAAGTGCTAAAAACTATACTAAGATAAACATAAACGTCAGAAAAAAGGCAGTCACGGACAGCAAACCCCAAGTCTGCAGTTGCTCCCAAAGTCCACCGCCTCAATTTTGGGTTGATTTGTTGTCTATTCACATATTCCACAGATGCAGCGCACCTCAAGTTGATTGTGGGGATTTGATCCACTGCTCCCTGAGGCTGCACAGAGAAATTTTCCTTTCTCTTCTTTGTTTGCACAGCTCCTGGGGTGCAGCTTTGGGTTTGGGCCTGCCTCTGCATGTCGTTTGCCCTCAACCTTCTCTTCTTGCCCAGACAGGACAGGGTTAAAGCGGGGGCTGATTATAGGGCTCTGGCTCACTCATGCAGGGGGAGGGAGGGGTATGGTAGTTATAATTGGAATGTGGGAGATCCTGCAGCAGTAGAGATCAGCGTTACGTTGCAACAGCCTGCGATGCACCGTGTGTTCTCCCTGGGGGAAATTGTCCCTGGATCACGGGGTCCTGGAAGTGATGTGTTGCACAGCTTCCCAGGGCAGGTGTGGATAGTGACCTGTGCTTGCACACGGGATTCTTGGTGGCTGCAGCAGCAGCATTAGTGTTTCATGCCCGTCTCTGGTGTCTGAGCTGATAGCCGTGGCTCGCATCCGTCTCTGGAGCTCGTTTAGTCGGTGCTCTGAATCTCCTCTCCTTGCGCACCCTGAAACAATGGTCTCTTGCCTCTTAGGCAGTTCCAGACTTTTTCTCGGACTCCCTCCCGGCTAGCTGTGGTGCACTAGCCCCTTCAGGCTGTGTTCACGCAGCCAACCCCAGTCCTTTCACTGGGATCTGACCTCTGAAGCTCAAGCCTCCGCTCCCAACCCCACCCATCCTGGGGGATGAGCAGACAAGCCTCTCAGGCTGGTGAGCGCTGGTCAGCACCGATCCTCTGTGGGAATCTCTCTGCTTTGCCCTCCGCACCCCTGTTGCTACGCTCTCCTCTGTGGCTCCAAAGCTTCTCCCCTGCCCTCCCCCCATCTCCTACTGTGTGGAAACTTTTCCTGCTTCACAGCTACCTCCCAGAGGTGCAGGTCCCATCCCTATTCTTTGTCTCTGTTTTTTCTTTTGCCCTACCCAGGTACGTGGGTTGTTTCTTGCCTTTTGGGAGGTCTGAGGTCTTCTGCCAGTGTTCAGTAGGTGTTCTGTAGGAGTTGTTCCACGTGTAGATGTATTTCTGATGTATTTGTTGGGAGGAAGGTGACCTCCACGTCTTACTCCTCTGCCATCTTGAAGGTCCCCCACTATCATATGGTTTTTATTCTTCAATTTGTTAATATGGTATATCACATTGATCGATTTGCGTATATTGATGAATCCTTGAATCCCTGGGATAAATCCCACTTGATCATGGTGTATGATCTTTTTAATGTGTTGTTGGATTCTGTTTACTAGTATTTTGGTGAGGATTTTTGCATCTATATTCATCAGTGATATTGGTCTGTAATTTTCCTTTTTAGTAGTATCTTTGGTTTTGGTATCAAGGTGATGGTGGCGTCGTAGAATGAGTATGGGAGTGTTCCTTTCACTGCAATTTTTTTGGAAGAGTTTGTGAAGGATGGGTGTTAGCTCTTCTCTAAATGTTTGACAGAATTCACCTGTGAAGCCATCTGGTCCTGGACTTCTGTTTGTTGGAAGATTTTTAATCACAGTTTCAATTTCATTACTTGCATTTGGTCTGTTCATATTTTCTATTTCTCTCTGGTTCAGTCTTGGAAGGTTATACCGTTCTAAGAATTTGTCCATTTCTTTCAGGTTGTCCATTTTATTGGCGTAGAGCTGCTTATAGTAGTCACTTACGGTGCTTTGTATTTGCAGGGTCTGTTGTAATTTCTTTTTCATTTCTAATTTTATTGATTTGAGTCCTCTCTTTTTCTTGATGAGTCTGGCTAATGGTTTATCAATTTTGTTTATCTTCTCAAAAAACCAGCTTTTAGTTTCTTTGATCTTTGCTATTGTTTTCTTTGTTTCTATTTCTCCTCTGTTCTTTATGATTTCTTTCCTTCTACTAACTTTGGGTTTTGTTTGTTTTTCATTCTCTAGTTCCTTTAGGTGTAAGGTTAGATTGTTTATTTGAGAGTTTTTTTGTTTCTTGAGGTAGGATTGTATTCCTATAAACTTCACTCTTAGAACTGCTTTTGCTGCATCCCTTAGGTTTTGGATCGTCGTTTTCTCACTGTCATTTGTCTCTAGGTATTTTTTTTATTTCCTCTTTGAGTTTTTCAGTGATCTCTTGATTATTTAGTAATGTATTGTTTAGCCTCCGTTTGTTTGTGTTTTTTATGTTTTTTTTCCCTGTAATTGATTTCTAATCTCATAGCATTGTGGTTGGAAAAGATGCTTGGTAAAATTTCAATTTTCTTAAATTTACTGAGGCTTGATTTGTGACCCAAGATGTGATCTGTCCTGGAGAATGTTCCATGTGCACTTGAGAAGAAAGTGTAATCTGCTGTTTTCGGATGGAATGTCCTATAAATATCAGTTAAATCTATCTGGTCTGTTGTGTCATTTAAAGCTTGTGTTTCCTTATTAATTTTCTGTTTGGATGATCTGTCCATTGGTGTAAGTGAGGTGTTAAAGTCCCCCACTATTATTGTGTTACTGCTGATTTCCTCTTTTATAGCTGTTAGCATTTGCCTAATGTATTGAGGTGCTCCTATATTGGGTGCACATATATTTTTAATTGTTATGTCTTCTTCTTTGATTGATCCCTTGATCATTATGTAGTGTCCTTCCTTGTCTCTTGTAACATTCTTTATTTTATTTTTCTTAATTTATTTATTTTATTTATATATTATTTTTGGCTCTGTTGGGTCTTCTTTGCTGTGCGTGGGCTTTCTCTTGCTGCAACGAGCGGGTGCTACTCTTCTTTGTGGTGCACGGGCTTCTCACTGCAGTGGCTTCTCTTGTTGTGGAGCATGGGCTCTAGGTGCACAGGCTCAGTAGTTGTGGCTTGCGGGCTCAGTAGTTATGGCTCGTAGGCTCTACATCGCAGGCTCAGTAGTTTTGGCACACAGACTGAGTTGCTACATGGCATGTGGGATCTTCCCGGATCAGGGCTTGAACCCATGTCCCCTGCACTGGCAGGCAGATTCTTAACCACTGCACCACCAGGGAAGCCCAACATTCTTTATTTTGAAGTCTATTTTATCTCATATGAGTATTGCTACTCCAGCTTTCTTTTGATTTACATTTGCAGGGACTATCTTTTTCCATCCCCTTACTTTCAATCTGTATGTGTCCCTAGGTCTGAAGTGGGTCTCGTGTACACAGCATATATATGGGTCTTGTTTTTGTATCCATTCAGCGAGCTTCTGTCTTTTGGTTGGAGTATTTAATCCATTCACATTTAAGGTACTTATCGATATGTATGTTCCTGTTAACATTTTCTTAATTGTTGTGGGTTTGTTTTTATATGTCCTTTTGTTCTCTTATGTTTCCCACTTATAGAAGTTCCTTTAGCATTTGTTATAAAGCTGGTTTGGTGATGCTGCATTCTCTTAGCTTTTGCTTGTCTGTAAAGCTTTTGATTTCTCTGTCAAATCTGAATGAGATCTTTGCCAGGTAGAGTAATCTTGATGATAGGTTCTTTCCTTTCATCACTTTAAATATATCATGCCACTCCCTTCTGGCTTGTAGAGTTTCTGCTGAGAAATCAGCTGTTAACCTTATGGGAGTTCCCTTGTATGTTATTTGTCATTTTTCCCTTGTAGCTTTTAATAATTTTTCTTTGTCTTTAATTTTTGTCAGTGTGACTACTATGTGTCTCAACATGTTTCTCCTTGGGTTTATGCTGCCTGGGACTCTGTGCTTCCTGGACTTGGGTGGCTATTTCCTTTCCCATGTTACAGAAATTTTCGACTATCATCTCTTCAAATATTTTCTCATGTCCTTTCTCTCTCTCTTCTCCTTCTGGGACCCGTATAATGCAAATGTTGGTCCGTTTAATGTTGTCCCAGACGTCTCTTAGGCTGTCTTCATTTCTTTTCATTCTTTTTTCTTTATTCTGTTCCGTGGCAGTGAATTCCACCATTCTGTCTTCCAGGTCACTTATCCGTTCTTCTGTCTCAGTTATTCTGCTATTGTTTCCTTCTAGTGTACTTTTCATTTCAGTTATTGTATTGTTCATCTCTATTTGTTTGTTCTTTAATTCTTCTAGGTCTTTGTTAAACATTTCTTGCATCTTCTCCATCTTTGCCTCCATTCTTTTTCTGAGGTCATGGATCATCTTCACTCTCATTATTCTGAATTCTTTTTCTGGAAGGTTACCTATCTCCACTTCATTTAATTGTTTTTCTTGGGTTTTATTTTGTTCCTTCATCTGAAACATACACCTCTGCCTTTTCATCTTGTCTATCTTTCTGTGAATGTGGTTTTTGTTCCACAGGCTGCAGGATTGTAGCTCTTGATTCTGCTTTATGCCCTCTGGTGGATGAGGCTATCTTAGAGGCTTGTGCATGCTTCCTGATAAGAATGACTGGTGGTGGGTAGAGCTGTGTGTTGCTCTGGTGGGCAGAGCTCAGTAAAACTTTAATCAGCTTGTCTGCTGATGGATGGCACTGAGTTCCCTCCCTTTTGGTTGTTTGGCCTGAGGCGACCCAGCACTGCAGGCTACAGGCTCTTTGGTGGGGGCTAATGGCAGACTCAGGGAGGGCTCATGCCAAGGAATACTTCCCAGAACTTCTGCTGCCAGTTTCCTTGTGCCTATGGTGAGCCACAGCCACCCCCCACCTCTGCAGGAGACTCTCCAACACTAACAGGTAGGTCTGGTTCAGTCTCCTATAGGAACACTGTTCCTTCTCCCTGGGTCCTGATGCGTACACTGCTTTGTGTGTGCCCTCCAAGAGTCTCTGTTTCCCCCAGTCCTGTTGAAGTCCTGCAATCAAATCCCTCTAGCCTTCAAAGTCTGATTCTCTGGGAGTTCCTACTCCTGTTGTTGGACCCCAGGTGGAAACCTGACCTGGGGCTCAGAATCTTCACTCCAGTGGGTGGATTTCTGTGGTATAATTGTTCTCCAGTTTGTGAGTCACCCACCCAGTGGTTATGGGATTTGATTTTATTGTGATTGTGCCCCTCCTACCGTCTCACTGAGGCTTCTCCTTTGTCTTTGGATGTGGGGTATCTTCTTTGGTGAGTTCCAGCGTCTTCCTCTTGATGATTGTTCAGCGGTTAGTTGTGATTCGGTGCTCTTGCAAGAGGGAGTGAGCACACGTCCTTCTACTCCACCATCTTGAACAAATCCCAAGAGTCAAGAATCTTAACGCTAAAGTATTGTACTTTTTTTTTGGACCGTCAGTTCATTTGCTGGATAATCAGCTTGATCCTTTCAAGAGCTGATTTTAACATTTTATCAGACCAGGTTTACATTAGCTTTTAATCTAGGGGTAGCGTGGTCCTCCTCCTGAGGCACTGTCTTTCCAGGGTCTCAGTTGAATACTCAGGGTGTTCAGCAGCCTCTCGACTCTACCTGTTTGGAACTCCTCAGTCAGCACTGTGCAGCCTCCAGAAGCAGCTTCCTCGTAGCTATTCTCTGCAAGGCCTCCTGGGGTCTTGCATTGTCTGTGTATGAAAACTTAGTCAAACTAAGCAAAGGTCAAAACTTAGGCATAAAGTAAAGATGACCCCTATGCTGATTTTTGGAATCCCTTCTCTGAGCAGCTTCCTATTCTCTGGTACCCAGCAAATTCCAGGCACCTTTGCAGCTGCACAGTCCCTCCCATGACTCCTCAGCCCAGGGAGAATCACCTCCCTGAGCAACAGACCAGAAGTTGACTCCAGACTGAAAGCTGGGTGATTATAAGGTCATCATGCATGATTCCCTTCTCCCAGGGATCTAGACTCATGCAGCCTGTTTTCCAGTGTCTGAAAAGTTACCTCTTTTATTTCGTCTAGTTCTGTATACTTGTGAACAGCGTGAGGATAAGTCTGCTACCATTTACTGCATTATTCCCCCCTACACAGGACTCTAAATTTTCCCTTTCCTGTCCTCTGAAATTTGTGTTAGATGTATACTAGACTTTCTCACTTCATGCATTGAGTCTTTAATCTCTTTTCACATAGCTCATATCTTTTTGTGCTGGCCTCTAGAAAAATATCTTTTGACTTATATTACATTTCATTAATTTTCTCTTCAACTGAATCTAACATGCTGATAAACACATTAAGTTTTTATAGTTTATTGTATTTTTAATCTGAAGATATTAATTTCATATCTGTTTAGTTACTTTTATAGTTTCCAGATATGACTCATCTCGTATTTTTTTAATTAAACATAGCAAACAAATGTTATTTCTGTGATAATTTCACACTAAACTCTTCGTAGATCTCTCTGCATCCTTTGTTTCTGTTGGCTCTCACTCATGGTATTTCTGTGGCTTTTATGCTTGGGTATTTTTCTTCCTCTGAGCTATTAATTATCCTAGGAATATTATTTATTTTGATTATTTCATGCAGTGAACAAATATTCATTTAACACTTACTATGTGACAGGTGATTTATTCTCATTGCTCAGGGAGCTTATATTCCAGTGAAAGAAGAGCCAATAAAGAAGTCAGTTATACACCACATAAGGTGCATGCTCACAGTTATTTTATTAGTTAGATTGTGATGTGTGTTGATGGAAATAATAATTAATTTAGGTAAGAAAAGGAAATGAAATGATTGAAAGGATCACAGGTAGGATGGCCAGGGAAGGCCTCATTGAAGGATGTGCAGTAAATGGCCCTGGGTATTTGAGGGCCTAACCTTGAGGCTAGGGCAGGCCTGGAATACTGAAGAAACAGAAAGGAACAGTGCTGCTGATTGACTAGGTATTTTATTTGGAATTGAGATAAGCATTCAGGTCCACTGGTAGGGAGACAGAAAGTGAGGGAAGAAAGGGTGTGTTTTCATGCTGCTAATTCTGTGGGTAGGGGAGCTTAATCCCAAAGAGTTGCCTCTGGGAGACCGAGTAAAACTGAAGCCAGAGAGCTGGGATATTTATCTAATAATTCCTGGCAGTGTCTGGTTGGGGGCTGCTCCCAGAAGATATTAATTCCTGGCATTTCCCACCAGGCTCATTGTGGACAGCTGGTTTCCACCGGCAAGAAAGAACCCTCAGGCGGAGAAATACAGGCACTGGCATGTGAAGTTGGGCCTGTGTGTCCTGACAGGGTAAACTAGAGAGTTGTGAGTAGGGTACTGACAGCATCTGCTACGTGGAGCACAGAGAAGAGTAGCAGGAAATGAGGGCAGAAAAGTGAAGGGAGCAGAAGTTTGAGGCCCTGGAGGTCATTTCAAAGATGTGTGTTTTTCCTCTGGGTGAGGTGAGAATCATCTAAAGTGTTTTGAGCATAGGAATTACATGACTTACATTTTAACAGGCTGACTCGACTGCTATACTGAAAATAGTTCCTAGGGAGACAAAGACAGAAGCAAGGACACCACTGAGAGGATGCTTGCAATATTCCAACAGAGAGATGTTGTAGAGTATTGGAAAGGTAAGTAGGATTTGCCAACAGACTGGATGGGAGGTGTGAGAGAGAATTGTCAAGGTTGATACTGAGATTTTTGGCCTAGGTAACTGGAAGAATCAAAGCACTGTTATCTAAGATGCAGGGGATTGCAGGAGAAGCTAAGATGAGGGTATATTTCTCCAAGGAGAATTTGTACACGTATCTGGCAGGCCCCTAGTTCAAGGCCATTTAAACCAAGTTCCTGACTGGAAGGTTTGCACCCCTCAGGGGATGTGGGTTTGTGTTGCGAGTCTGTGCTGGACCCAGCTTGAGCTTCGGGCTGCACTTTCTCAGTGGAGCTTTGTTTTCTACTTCCTGTTCTTCCCAATGCCAAGAAAACTTACCTTGTAGTCCCCAGGGGGTCAGGAACCCAGCTTTATGTGGAACCCCAATTTGGAAAGATCTGAGACTTTGAATTCTGTCTCCAGAACCTCTTAAGTCCTACAGAGTCATCCAAGCCAAAGCTGAGATTTTCCACGTTTGTGGAAAACCCTCAGACCAAAGCAGGTTCAGTGCCCCCAATTCAAGTTTCTGCCTTCGTTTAGATTTTTTTTCCATTTTGCACTTGGCCCTTTATTTTTTTTAATCAAGTTTTATTGGAGTATAGTTGACTTATAATGTTGTGTTAGTTTCTGCTGTATAGCAAAGTATCAGTTATACATGTACATGTATCCACTCTTTTTTAGTTTCTATTCCCATATAGGTCATTACAGAGTATTGAGTAGAGTTCCTTGTGCTGTACAGTAGGTCCTTATTAGTTATCAATTTTATATGTAGTAGTGTGTATATGTCAATCCCAATCTCCCAATTTACCCCTCCCTCCCCCTTTGCCCCTTGGTAACCATAAATTTGTTTTCTACATCTGTGACTCTATTTCTGTTTTGTAAATAGGTTCATTTGTACCATTTTTTAGATTCCACATATATGCAATATCATGTAATACTTGTCTTTCTCTGTCTGACTTGCTTCACTCAGTATGACAATCTCTAGGTCCATCCATGTCACTGCAGCTGGCATTATTTCATTCTTTTTTATGGCTGAGTAATATTCCATTGTATATATGTGCCATATCTTCTTTATCCATTAATCTGTTGATGGACATTTAGGCTGCTTCCATGTCCTGGCTATTCTAAAGAATGCTGCAATGAACCTTCGGGTGCATGTATCCTTTACGAACTATGATTTTCTCTGTACATATGCCCAGGAGTGGGATTACTGATATGGTAGCTCTGTTTTTAGTTTTTAAAGGAACCTCCATACTGTTCTCCATAGTGGCTGTACCAGTTTACATTACCACCAACAGTGTAGGAGGGTTCCCTTTTCTCCACACCCTTTCCAGGTATATTGCTTGTAGATTTTTTACATCAGTGGCTAAGAGGCACATGAAAAGATGCTCAATAGTCACTAATTATTAGGGAAATGCAAATCAAAACTACAATGAGGTTTCACCTCACACCACTCAGAATGGCCATCATCAAAAAATCTGCTTTCGTTTAGATTTTGATCAGGTGGTTCTTTATTATCTTTCATGCTTTTAAGAAGAGTTTTCAAAGAAAATTTACAGCATTTCTAATAGTTTCAATTTGTTTTCTGCAGAAAATTTTCGGATCCATTCTCTCTTTAAATGCATCATTGATTTTTAAGTAATTGATACAGTATTCCATTACTCTTTCCCTTAATGAAAAATAAATATTTTTGGAGAAGCTTGCAGATCTTATGCTCTAAGATCTGAGAGCATTCTCCCTAATGCAATAGTCTCACTCCCCTCCCTGCAATAATCCTTTTGAATAAAGTCTCTCCTTAGCTCAGAATTAATTAATTAATTAAAAATCTACTCTGAATGATGGTAAGCCTGGGCCAAAACAACATTGCACTGTTATTTCCGTGAATTATTACCAGAGAAAATTCAAGGGACCTTAACCATCTAGGTAACACTTTTTACACATAGAACTCCCCTGCAAGGTGTTGAGAGGCTGGACAGGAGAGTAGCTAAGAGTTCAGACTGTGAAACAGAGATTATGAACTGGAATTCCCACTCCTTTCTGTGTAATCTTACGAAAGTTCCTTAACCTCTCTAATTCTGTTTCCTCATATGTAGTGAGAAATAAATAAGCCATGTAAATGCCTAAATATTGTGGCTGGTACCAGGAAGTGCTCCAGCAGTGTTAGCCACTGTATTAGGTTCTATCAGTTTCAAACAAATTACCACAAATTTAGTGGCTTAGGACATGGAAGCAACCTAAGTGTCCATCAACTGATGAATGGATAAAGAAGATGTGGCACATATATACGATGGAATATTACTCAGCCATAGAAAGAAACAAAATTGAGTTATTTGTAGTGAGGTGGATGGATCTAGAGTCTGTCATACAGAGTGAAGTAAGTCAGAAAGAGAAAAACAAATACCATATGCTAACACATATATATGGAATCTAAAAAAATTTTTTTTAAATGGTTATGAAGAACCTAGGAGCAGGACAAGAATAAAGACGCAGACCTATTAGAGGTGGACTTGAGGACACCGGGAGGGGGAAGGGTGAGCTGGGACAAAGTGAGAGAGTGGCATAGACATATATACACTACCAAACGTAAAATAGCTAGCTAGTGGGAAGCAGCCGCATGGCACAGGGAGATCAGCTCGGTGCTTTGTGACCACCTAGAGGGGTGGGACAGGGAGAGTGGGAGGGAGATGCAAGAGGGAGGGGGTATGGGGATATATGTATATGTAGAGCTGATTCACTTTCTTATGCAGCAGAAACTAACACACCATTGTAAAGCAATTATACTCAATAAAGATGTTAAAAAAAATTTAGTGGCTTAAAAAAAACACAACTTATTTAATTCTGTAGTTAGAAGTGTGACATAGACCTCACTGGGCTACAGCCAAGATAGAGCCAAGGATGCATTCCTTTCTGGAGGCTTTAGGGAAAGTCTAGGCACTGGCTGTATTCCTTCCGGGTGGCCCTCTTCCACCATCCTCAAAGCCACCAGTGGGGAGTGAGTTCCTCTCATGCCACACTGCCACCTCTTTGGGTCTCTGCTGCTGGGAAATATTCTCCACATTTAAGGACTCATGTGATTAGACTGGTCTCTAATCCAAATCCAGGGTAATCGTTCTATCTCAAGTTCCTTCACCTTCATGTCCCCATCTCAAAGTACCTTTCTCCACATAAGGTAACATATTCACAGGTTCCTGGGATTAATATTTTGACATTTTTGTGGGGCCATTGTTCTGCCTACCACAGCCAGTATTATTATTAAGTTTATTCAGCACAATGGCTGCAAACTTTAACCAAGAATAACCCTTCATTATGCTTCATGCCAGCATTGATCTAACATCTACAGTACCGGCACCACAAAAAAAAAAAAAAAATTCCAAAATGAGACTGTAGTCTTTAGCAAGAAAGGAAAAATGAGAAATCAACTTGTGGGGAGTGCAGAGTCTCAATTAAATTTTCTTAATCACCATCCCCCATTTATTCTGGGGTAGCCAAAGTCCTCAAGTTTCCTTTAGTAATTCTTTATATTTTCTATTATTGAGGTATAATTGACATAAAGCATTGTATTAGTTTCAGGTGTACAATATAATGATTCAGTATTTGTATACATTGTGAAATGATCACCGATAACAACTCTATATTGAGATAATATTTTACGATAATTATTTCAGTTTGATTTCAGTTATTAAATACAATGCAACAGGGTAGTCACAAATTAAATTTAGTTCTGAGTCAAATCATAAAAAGTTCATTTGTTTGATCTTCGGTAGATTGATTTTATCTATTTCTTTAAGTTCTGATTCTATTAACATTTATACTTTGGTTTCATACTTTGATCATTTTATGTTTCAAATGAAGTTTGAGTGACATATGAAGAATTAACAAGTGATATATAATTTTAGTGAGAGACTGTGCTGAACAGGAGTTGATAACTTGGAATTGGACAGAGTTTGAGTAATAGCACCACTAAAGGGGCCCAGCAGGACTAACACATTCTTCTTGGATTTTTCTTTTTTTTTTCCAAATCATCTATAGTCTTCAACCAAATCCATTTGGAAGTAAAATAAGCTACAGCACATGGTGAGTCACAGGGCTCTTGTCACCATGTCACCTTGCAGGAGAAGTCACTCAGATACAGCAGAGGAAGCAAACTCCTTATTGTACTGATGATGCCAGCGGGGTATATACAGGTCAAGGCTCGGGGTGGCGGAGCAGGAGATTGCACTGCCTCCTCTTAGGGGTGAGAAACTGCTAAAGCTGTTTCTTGAAGCTTCACACTTTAAAATATACTATTTTCCGAGCTAGCGCCTTCTCTTCTCAGGTACCTTCTCTTTGGAAGGAAACACACACATATGTGCGTGCACACACATACACAGTCCTAAGGCATAAATAAGTATAATGAAGCCTCATGCTCTTTGCTTAGGTTTTCTTTTGGTAATGATGTTGACCTTTAAGCACCCCATTTGTATAATTATAAATAGATATATTGATACGTTTAAAAAATATGTATGTTCTCCCTTCTAGTGCCCTTCTCCCTCTGAGACTGACACTGAAACAAGTTTAAAATATTCTGAAAATAAAAGAAAGCTTAAATTCATGAGCCCCATGTTTGCTGAGCAGCCTTGTTTGTGCTCCTACCTGGTTTGACTGACCAAATGTATTTTCTGATACCTGATTCAGGTCCAGGTATCTGAGCCAATGATATGGTATCATTTAAAAAAATTGGACAGACAGGTAAGAGAACAGCAGTAGAGGAGCATAGATTTTTCAATCTCCCAGAGTAACCAATAAACAGAGAAATTAAGTTAACAAAAAGAGCAAACAAAAATCATTTTAAATATATTCAACCAAAGCAAATGACAAGGAATCCCACATACTGAGAAATATTTGGCTGGGCCAGAACACCAAGAGCAGCAATATATCTATATGGTATAAAAATAGAAATGGGAAATAGGAAAGAAGACAGAATGAGATCAAAAAGCTCTGAGAGGCAAGGACCCCAGAAATTGCTAATGGGATTGCAATCCTGAAAATAATGAGCCAGAAAACATTCCTACAAATGGAAAAGACATGTCAGAAAAAATGTGCCTACAACATAGATAAAAGTGTAATACAGTATTTCAAATATAGCTAAAGGAATTAACAAGCTTTAGGAAACCGATATAAGCTATGAAAAATTGTATATTGCTGAATTCGAAAAACAGGGGAATGATGGGACAACAGAAAATATGAAATAGTGCTAACAGATCTCAGGAAAAAAATAAGTGAAAGGAAAAAATCATTTCAGGAATGAAAACAAAATTAGAAGGAACAAAAGAGCCAGTAGACAGGGTAGCATCATAAAGAAAATAGAAGATGAAAAGGAAGCAAATGGGAGAAAATCAGACATAAGGAGATAACAAGGATTCACTGTAAAGTGGTAGATATAAAAGGCAGTCAGAGAAAATCCCATCTGTGTATAATAATACCCAGAACACTTCTGTCACCCCCAAAAGAAACCCCATACCCTTCACCTCTTTGAGGGCAGAGTATCTAAATTATTTATAATTCTACATTGGTGATTTGTCTGTTCTCTTTTCATTTATTTATTATTTATATATAATCATGTATTTACATCAGTGTGGACTCAATGTATATTTATTTTTTACTTTGAGTTACATGCAATACTCCTTTCTTCAATTTTTTGCTCAACTGGTTCTAAGTTTGTCCACTGGGGAGCTTTTTCATTTGGTTCCTATGTCCTTCTGACATATTCCCATCACTGTTGAGTTTTTTGTTTGTTTATTTCTTTCTTTTTAGAGCACTTCCCTATTATCTGACACCGTTAAGATGTTCCAGGCTCATTTTGTATATATCCAGCCCCAGTCCTAGAATCAATCATTTCTCCAAAAAGCTCTGGTACTTTTTCTTGGAAAATGGTATTAGAAACAAGGATCTGGGCACTAGATATGCTCATTGCTAGTGGGGCATCATTGTTTCTAGGTCTTCTCATCTGACAGAGCAAGAAAGTATATGTTTATACTGAACCATGTACATACACTTATCTATACATTTTTCTATCTGTTTCTAATTATCTGTATCTATATTAAGCTAATCATGAGTTTATACTGATGTCTCTAAATCTCATCCATTACCAGATGGATTATTCCAGTCTCTTCCCCTTTCTTATCTGTAAACTCCTACTCCAGCTGTGAGAAACCAGCTCCCATCACCTGCTACTTATTTGTTTATTCAATTATACATGCAAAGAAGTATCAGTATTTTTAACTTGTACCCCCATGAGACACATTTTATCAATTAGAATACAGAGCTCCTGTGCAATTTCTTATGCCTTTAGTCTTACTGACTCCTCTCATTTCCAAAGATCCTTAGGTCAACAACTTTTCCTCACCTCTTACAGTGAGGTTGTTTCATATATTCAATCAACCTCCTAAATAATGTCTTAAAAAATTTGTAGTATACCATTACGTTTCGCTCATTGTGCTGTAAAGTTTAATGGGTTTTGACAAACATAGTGTCATGTATCCACCATTACAGTATCACACGAAATAGTTTCACCGACCTAAACAATCTGTTGTGCTTTACCCATTGAATTCTTCTCTCCCACGCCCCACCCCAACGAATCCCTGACAACCACTGATCTTTTTACAGTATCTATAGTTTTACCTTTTCCAAGAGGTCATAACACTGAAATCACACAGTATTTAGCCTTTTCAAACTGACTTCTCCCACTTAACAAGAGCATTTAATATTCAATCATGTCTTTCTATGGGTTATTAGCTTATTTTGTTTCATTGATAAATAAAAGACTATTGTATGAATGTACTACAGATTGTTTATCCATTCACCTACTTAAAGGCATCTTGTTTGTTTTCAGTTTGGGTCTATTATGAACAAAGATGCTGCAAATATCCATGTGCAGGTTTCTACATGGATATATGCTTTCAGATCAGTTGAGTAAATATCTAGGGGCACGCTTGCTGGATAATAATGGTGAGATTAGTTTAGCTTTTTAAGAAACTAACAAGCTGTCTTCCAAAGTGGCTGTACCATTTTGCATTCCGTCCAGCAATAAATGAGTTCCTGTTGCTCCATACAATTAACATTGTCAGTTTTTTTTTAAATTTTGGCCATTCTAATAGATATGTAGTGGTATCTCATTGTTGTCTTAATTTGTAACTTTTTAATGACAAATAGTCTTAAACATCTTTGCGTATGCTTATTTGCAACATCTTCTTTGCTGAGGTGTCTGTTCATATCTTTTACCCAATTAAAAAAATAGGTTGTTTGTTTCCTTATTCTTCAGTTTTAAGAGGATTTTTTTTTAATTTTGGATACAAATCCTTTATCATGTATGTATTTAGCAAATCTTTTCTCCAAGTATGTGATTTGTCTTTTCATTCTCCTAACCATATCATTCACAGAACAGAAGTTTTTAATTTTAGTGGAGTCCAACTTATAAATTTTTTCTTGAAAGTATAGTGCTTTTGGTGTTGTACCTAAAATCTTATCAGTAAACCCAAGGTTACTTAGATTTTCTCCTATGTTTCTTCTAGAAGGTTTATAGATTTGAGTTTTACACTTAGGTCTATGAACCATTTTGAGTTATTTTTTGTGAAAGGCACAAGGTCTCTGTCCAGTTTCATTTTTTGCAGGTGAACATTTAATTGTTCCAGGACCATTTGTTGGAAAGAGTATCTTTTTTCCATTAGTTCCCTTTGCTGCTTTGTCAAAGATCAGTTGACGATATTTATGTGGGTATATTTCTAGGCTCTCTATTCTTGGTGTACATCTCTATTCTTTTACCAATCCACTGTAGTAATTCTTCTAACTTTATAGTAAGCCTTGAAATCTAGTAGTGTGAATCCTCCAGCTTTGTTATTCTTCCCCAGTGTTATATTAGCAATTATATGGTTTTTTGGCCTTTTTATAAGCTTTAAAATCAGCCTGTTGATATCTACAGTTTTCTGGGATTTGGAGTGAGATTTTCTTGAATTTGTATATCAAGTTGGGAAGAACTGACATCTTAACGATATCTAGTTTTCAATCCATGAACAAAAAATAGTTGTTTATTTATTTGAATACTCTTTGATTTCTTTCAGCGGAGTTTTGTAGTTTTCTGCATATGGATATAGTATGTATTTTGTTAGATTTATACCTATTTCATGTTTTTGGTGCTATCATAAATGGTATTTTATTTAAAATTTTAAGGTTATTGCTGATATATAGAGGAACAATTGATTTTTATAAATCAACCTTATATTCTAAAACATTGCTATAATTGCTCATTAGTTCCAGGTTGTCATGGTTGCCAGGGACTAGCGTGTGGGGGGAATGGGGGGTGATTGCTGATGGGTATGGGGTTTCTTTTTAGGGTGATGGAAATGTACTGGAATTAGAGAGTGATGATAATTGTAGTACCTTGTGAATATGTAAAAACACTGAGTTATCTATTTTTAGAGGATGAATTTTATAGTATGTGAATTATATCTCAATTTTTTTAAGTTATTGATGGATATTAAAAAAATACATACACATACACACACACGCCTTCACCCAAAACCACTATCTTTCTTTTGGTAAAAAATAAAAGTTTTCATCCTAAAGGCAGGAAAGGATTAGGATACTTTCCAGCTCCTCAATATTTAACACTGTGTTGGAGGTTTTAGCCAGGGCAATTAGACTACATAAAGTGATTAGTTATAAGAATCAGAAAGCACAGGAAGAAAAAAATCTATGTTTATTTGAAGATGAGAGATTGTATATGTAAAATAATAAAGAAAGTGTGGAAAAACTACCAGAAAACTAAGATAATTTAGACACGTAACAGGTTTTAAGTTCTACTTACAAAAATCAATAACCTTCACAAATAGAAATGCTAACCTGTTAGAAGATGTGATGAAAGAGAAAGACTTTACTAATGAAAACAATTAACTTCATACCTAGTTTTAATCTTAATAGATTTACAGCTTTCTGTGAGGAAAAGCATAAAACCACTCCTGAAAGAAAAATCAATAGACTTAATGAATGGAAAGGTACACCATGTAGGCTGTGAATGGAAACATATACCATGTTTTTAGTTAAGAAGACTCAACATTAAAAAATTATAATTTAGGGCTTCCCTGGTGGCGCAGTGGTTGAGAGTCCGCCTGCCGATGAAGGGGACACGGTTCGTGCCCCGGTCCGGGAAGATCCCACATGCCACGGAGCGGCTGGGCCCGTGAGCCATGGCTGCTGAGCCTGCGCGTCCGGAGACTGTGCTGCTCAACGGGAGAGGCCACAACAGCGAGAGGCCCATGTACCACACACACACACACACACACACACACACACAAAATATATATATATATATAATTTAACAATATTCCAGTAAAGACACCGTCATTTTTGGAACCAGCCAAGCAAATTATGAATTTATTTAGAAGAATAAAAATACAGGAAGGAAGAGCAGTTGCTAGAAAGGAGGAGGACTTCTAGACATACGATATTATATGTATATTAAAGCCTGTATAATCCAAACCGTGTAGTGCAATAATAATGCATGCATACTAATGGAAAATAATTTTTTAAATCCAAAAATAAGCCAAATTGTATATGCTAAGTTAGAAAATATTAAAGGGGTATCTTCTATCAGTGGGAGGAAAATGGTGTTGGGATGACTGGAAAGCCATATGGCAAAGGACCAATTTGGATCTGTTTCTGGCTCATACAAATGAATAAAAGGAACATATACAAATTATAAAGAGACACATGGATGAATTTCTTTCTAAACTGTAAGTAAGTGGAAAAATATTCTAAGACCCCAAAGCTAGGGGCATTAAAGAAAGAAAGAGATCTACAGCTCGGTGCTTTGTGACCACCTAGAGGGGTGGGATAGGGAGGGTGGGAGGGAGGGAGATGCAAGAGGGAAGAGATATGGGGACATATGTATATGTATAACTGATTCACTTTGTTATAAAGCAGAAACTAACACACCATTGTAAAGCAATTATACTCTAATAAAGATTTTTTTTAAAAAATCTATAAATTTGACTAGGTAAAAACAAAAACTTTAAAACACAGAAATGTGACTAGTGGGATATAACCTAACAGCATAAACATCTGAAAAGCAATCTTCAATGTATTTAGTCATAATATTGTTAGTGATAATATTGTTATTGTTAGTCTACTATTATATGTAGTAGAATAAAGCAATATCACTGAAAGATTAAGAACAAGTAGAATTGATACTTTTACAGGTCTTGATAAGTTTTAATGTTTTATTTCATATAAATATTTCATACATTCCATTTTGGGGTAATTTCTGGACACTGCATTTTTATTACTATTGTGAGTGGGATGTTTCCTATTTTAATTTCCTAACAGATTATTAGTAATGCATAAATATGTATGCACATGGATACATATATTATTATTTGAACTATCTTATTAGGTCATCTTATTAAACACTCATTATTTTTACTGTTTTTTTGGTTTTGTTAGGATTTTAGAGGGACAATAAACATTATACCTCTCCTCAATTTAGAGCTAGCTGAAACGTAGGCACAAGAGCAAAACAGGAAGAAAGGGATCAGCTAAGGAGACAGACTTAGTAATACTGCACGCCTGAATTAGACGGACATTCCTCAGTCATGGCATTGCTAAGCAGGTACAGGTCTCCCAGACAGACTTGCCCAGGTAAGCTAACTGCACAATTTAGGGCAAGCTGGAATACAAGTCTGTGTAGGTAACACATCCTAAAGGAGAACAGAATAGGAGCTTATTTCACCCTCTCAGGCTAACCAGTCTCTTGTAAAGATACAAGTGAATGGGTAGAGTGAAGTGAAGAATGTTACTGTTCTAGGTGAAACCTTATCACATAAACCCTCAGGCCAAGAGAATGGAGATTCTTCCTAATTTTTTTTTTTCTTGGATAATGAATGGATCTGATCACTACTCTGTAAAAGTGATGGCTGTCTTTGTCTTTCCACTGCGAAAGTCTAGCCATTTCAGTTATTTACATTATTTTCTTGTCCCTTTTAAGTATTTGAGTTCATGGCTCCAAAATATAGGAGGAGATGTTCTAGACTCTGGCTCTGGGGGCTTAGATGGGAGATCCTTTGCGGTTAGTCAGTAATTGTTTCTTTTTCTGGGTAGTGCAGTCTGTATTTCCTTGACCAGGTGCAGTAATACAGGCAAACCCGCACATCACTGGACCTTTTTTCATCCTTGTTTTCTTTTTCTTCTTTTCTTTTCCTTCCTTTTCTTTTCTTTTCCTTCCTTTTCTTTTCTTTTCCCTCCTCCCTTCCTTCTTTCCTTCTTTCCTTCCTTTCCATGTTGCCTGTTCACCTTATAAAGTGTAGTCCTGGAATATGTTTCTCATTTTTCACTGCCAGCAATGCAATGCAAATGGTGGTAATTGATTATTTTCATTAGTCTAAATTTGTTTTTCAGTTTTGTGTATAATCCTGAAGTGGAGAGAAATGTGAAGTCATCACATTTTATTTTTCAAAATGTGAGATTGTACCAATTCTGCAGTGAGATTCAACATCCAAAATAGTCATAATAGCCATAATCATGGCTTGGCCTGGCCTTTTCCTCCTAAGTGACGTGTGGCTTAAGACTGAGTCTTAAAATTTTACTGTCTTACTTAGAATAGATATTGGCTAAATATAAATCTAAGAGACAGAAGTTCTATAGCAGCCAGCATTCAGTGTGATTTCTATGTCCACTTTACTTTTTTTTTGTATATATGATTATTTTATTTCTCACTTCGTTGGCTGACTTTGGTAATTCAGGATTTTTTTCCTTCATTATCTCAAGAGATTTTTCTCATGTCAAAAGACAAAATCATAACTTTTCACATATAAATAAAATAATACAAGATCTGGGATACAGAGAGAAGTGAAATGCTTTGCAGGGTATAGACATAACCTTTCTACCAGGAAAAATTCCTTTCAGATGTGAGCAAAATCGGAAGCAAATTTCCCTTTTTCAGATGACACTGGCTTACTGGATGAATGAGAAGTCATGTTCAGGATAAGTCAAGAAACACAGGGAAAGGCGAGCCCAGGGACCTGCATGCACTCTGACGAGGGTTACTCCTTCCTGGGTGTACTTCAGAAACTCATGGACAATTAGAGTTAGAAGTGCCCATGGAGGTGAACCCCCATGTTTTCCAGATGGGAGAACAGAGACCCAGAAAGGGTCTTCAGGGCCAGAAGAGAGGTATCTGGGATCTTATTCCAGTGTGTTCCTTGCACTGAACCATTCATTCTACTTCTCACATTTCCAGTTTCTGCCTTTTTATAAGTCTTATATAAGGAAGTAACATTAGAATCAAGTCAGGAGGCTAGTGATCGAATATTTACATTTACTTCCCCATTTGATATGACATTTCAGGGCATTAGCTATGCTTAAGTAAAAGCCAAAAAAAACCCTTGGGATCAAAAATGATCCAACTATTTACATTTTGTTGTAAGGTAACTAGGGTCTTCTGGTTATAGTTGACATCCTTGTCTTGTTCCTGATCTTAGAGGAAATGCTTTCAGCTTTTCACTGTTGCGTTTGATGTTGGCTGTGGGTGTGTCATATATGGCCTTTATTATGTGCGAGATATGTTCCCTCTATACCCATTTTGTTGAGAGTTTTTTAATCATAAATGGGTGTTGAATTTTGTCAAAAGCTTTTTCTGCATCTGTTGAGGTAATCATATGATTTTTATTCTTCAGTTTATTAATGTGGTATATTGCATATTGATTTGTGGATATTGAACTACCCTGGATATTGCATCCCTGGGATAAATCCCACTTGATCATGGTATATGATCCTTTTAATGTATTGTTGAATTCAGTTTGCTAATATTCGATTGAGGATTTTTGTGTCTATATTCATCAGGGATATTGGCTTGTAGTTTCCCTTTTTGAGGTACCTTTGTCTGGTTTTGGTATCAGGGTGATGCTGGCCTCATGGGATGAGTTCGGAAGCATTCCTTCCTTTTCAGTTTTTTGACATTTGTGATTATAGGATTAGCCATAACATAAAACACTTTCTAGGGGTTTGGTCTAGCTTACCTAGGCTGAGATGCAGTAATACAAGTGCAATTGCTTAAATATGGCCCACAGTAGCTATTATTGCTCTTGTCACAATTGTGTCATTTAAATAGGTATATATTCACTTATGAATGTTCTATAATCTCTAAATTTATGAAAAGGGCCCTTATTCTATGTCACACCAAAGAGCACTCAGGTCAGAACTCTGCAAAGAATTAATAAACTCTCATTACAAAGCAGTATACCAGTAAAACCCAACGCACAAAAAGGTTCTCATTGAAATTCGTAAAGAAATAGATTAATAGCTGTCTGAAAAATTTATAAAAATGATAGTTTCTTGTGTGCTAAAAATATTCTTCTGTCTCATTCAAAAATTTTCCCTGGTTCAATGAAAATAATTTTCTATTCAGACCCTCATGATTATTTCTGAGTTTCAATACTAGTTATTGTATCAGTTATTTTTTTCGTTTGTGAAAGATGTTGAAATTGGAATAGCATATTCTGTTTCCAGAGAATTTGATACACAATAACAGATTTTGACTCTAAGAACATATTACTCCCAAAACCTTGAAAGTCAATGTCTGTTCTTTGTACATTAGGCATTTCCCCCACTGGAAATTCTTGCAAACTATTATTTATATGTAATTAAGCATGTGGTTTATACTGAAAATATTTATTGCTAAAATAGGTGGTAGAAATGATGAGTTACATAAATAGATATGTTTACAAAAACATTCTTTACAGTAAATGGAAAAACCCAGGCATGGAATAATTTGTGTTTATTTAGTCTATATTTTTCAGTGTCTATTCAACAGTATAATCTTATGTTTCTAGGTTCTACATTCCTTTTAACATATCCATATGCATAAAATAGAATTCATAAAGATCATTAAAATTGTTTTAATGTATTTTATGTTTATTTTGCCTATGAAAACAGGCATTTTTGATAAAGATGTATTTGCAGTCATTCAGAATAATTTTGCAGCCAATAAATAACTGATCTAGAGATAAAAGTGTTAGATTTCATTTTAGAAATTCACATTATTTTAAATAAACTTTGACATCTTGTTTTCAAATACTACTTGAAAGACTTGATAAATAGAAAAGCAGAACAAAGTGAAAATGGTGTTAACAAGATAGCTTGGCAGCAAATATCAATTCTCACTTGTTAAAAGCTTTGAGCATCACAGCCAATAATACAGCCTATCTAAAATCTAACTTTGAATGAACACCAACAAATTATGAAGAAATTCAAATATTCTGAGTAAATATTTTAATTTCTGAGTGAATAAATGAGTAATGTTCATTGCCTGCAAACACGATCTGGACCATTACAAGATTGAACTTATGGGCTTCCATGAGGACATCTCACATTTTTTATCCTCACAAAACCAAATCTACATCTAGTTCACAACGCCCTCCAGAATTAATAGCGGTGGTTGGTCATCCGTGATGCATCAGAAGATCTTAGAATAGGAAAAACTTTAATCCCCACGAGTAGAAGAGATTATTAAGAAACTCAAGACATGTAGTAGGTGTGAGCATGACAACCATTCCTTATCTACTACACAGGAAACTTGTGTTACTAGTATCTCCTTTTCAAATAAAATTATTAGAAAGTATTCAGCCTGATGCACTATTTATTATTGACCACTAACAAGTTGTTGCTTGAGATAAAATAACTTCCGAGGGAAAAAAACTGCCTTAATATACATTCTAGAAACTTGGAATGATCAGAAGAAAAGATATTGGGGAATATTACTTTGCTCTTTAATATTGTATAGGCAGTCCAAATCCAGTCATTTTCTCTGTTTTTAATGCTATGCTTTAGCAGAAAAAAATGTACTTTCACTGTAGTGCCTCGGGAAGGAGTAAGAGTCTTATGAAATTTTTTTCAGACCTAAAATGACTATCTATTTCATCCATTGTATTTCGTCTGCCCTACTTTCTTGAACACCCAATGAAATTTCTGGGAAGTTTTTCATGATATAAGTACACATTGGGGTATCTCCAGATACACAGTCAAATTGCACACAAAAGTAACTTTTGTATTTGAAGATAAGACTATTGATGGCATAAATAGTGCTAAAGAAACCAAAGATTTGTTATGTTTCTTTACGTTAAAAATCAGTTGTTACTCTAATTATTATTGGCCTTCAATCCTTTCATAGTCATAATGTTTTAGCTCTTACTTCTGTACATATTTTATATTGGATTGGCCAAAAAGTTCGTTTGGATTCCAAACGAACTTTTTGGCCAACCGAATATATCTATCACGGCACTTATGGCACTAAAATATTTCTCAGATAAACTAATAAAACTCCCCACCAAACGACCCTCTGGTTGAGAGCAGAATATGCATTTTATTACACTTTGCCCATCCCAAGCAAAGAACTTGGTACCTAGTAGGCATTAGAGTAATAATTGTTGGATTAACTAAGTGTACTTATTTGAGATAACTTAATAGACATCTATAAGTATACATCAAAGAGCCCATCTGCGTTAATATATCTGGGTACCGTAGAATCCAAGAGGACAATGGAGGTGATCATATCATCCGTGAGAAAGTGTGGGGCTTGGGGGCAAATTACTATGTGCTGTGACCCTCTATTTTTTCATACAAATGAAATCTGAAAATGTACCTCAATAGTAACACTGAACAAAAAACGAAAGAAAGTTCTCACATTACAATCATGTAAATGTTTTAGGGATATCAGTAAAAGCAGGGCCAGCTGCAGACCAGTGCAGGTTGTTTGAGGGCTTTGTCTACCTTAGGTAATTTTTCGGTGCTGACTGGTGACAATAGACTTTCTGCCTCTCTTTCTCCTTTATCCAATTCAGTAATTCTATTCTAACCTCAGATGCCTGGTCCTTTTAAGGGGTTGAAGAATGGGAGGCAAAGAGCAAGACCTAGGGCAATCACTCCAATTTGTCATCCCCTAGGCTCATTTGAGGGGGGATTCCCATGGAAGGAGGGAGGATGAATGAAAATGTAGTGAAAGGTTTTGTGTATGTGTGTGTTTCATTTGATTCAAATAGAGAGTTCTAAACTGCCTTAATCTCATACCAGCACATTCTATCACTTAAACAGAATTAAGTTCATCCCAACCTACCTTCTTTGACTAGGATAGATAGCAGTTTCCTTACATTTCAATGCCTATCTATCTATTCTATGAAGTCTAGATTGTGGCCCTAAGGGAGAACCCTCTTTTTTTTTTTTTCAAACATCTCCTAGAGATCCCCAGAACGCTTTTAATTTCTGCAACTTTTCTCAGTTCAGTAAGGGAAGAAGATCTCAGGAAAGAATTAGTCCTGACCTTCCTGAAAACTATCAGGAGAATAAACAAAATATTTAGAGTCCAAAGCTCCTTGTGGTTCAGTATCTCTCCTCATTAGTTGCTAAACGATCCCCCATACATATGAGGGGTGTCCCTGTGATTCCTTTCTAGTTGGGAAAGATGAGGATAATGTGAGAGGCATGGTCCTAGTAGCACCATCAAATTGTGCCAGTCAGAGACCTCATGAATATTCACACGAATAATAAAGAAAGAAGCATCTCCTTTCAGTCCCAGAAGATTGATCTCTAACTTGGTGCCTGCCACATGCAGTGTTTTCTTTCATTCCTCAGCTGTTCAACATAATAGCTTGTTGTGGAATTTCTAAGTAAACTAATTCCATTTGAAATTCTGTTTATTTTAATGATTTTTGAAATACAGTGGAGACATTTTCAACTAAGCTTGAGAAAACCTTACTTCACTAAAAAGTAAACTTAAAATTATAGCTTATAACTTATAAAATTATATCTCTACCATGGATCTTAACCTTCCAACCTTGTATTTCGGGGGTAGTTTAAGCCAGCAAGTTATTGAGTTTTGAGCAACTCATTGTTGCACAGCTTTAGGGCAATCATTTTAAAGGTTTTATTTTCTCAGAATAGAGACGGCACACGCGTATTCCACTTTGTTTTACCTTATCAAATACGAATCATCTCTTCACTAATGTGCATATAACACTTATTTCCTAAGAAGACGTTATGTCCCTTCCGCAGATGAAACTCAGTGGATACTAATCATAAAGTCTTATGTTATTGATTTTTCAAAAAACTGCTTGAGCAGAAAATGCCCTCCTTTACAATTATCAGTCAGGACAGTGCATCTAGCCTTGGTTCCTCCCACACATTTAATCTCAAAGGGCATTAGTGGACGGAAACTGCTAACAGATGGAGAAGCTTTTGTTGATAGTGTTTTTCTTTCTTTTTAAGTAGGAGTATATTGTGATCTGTTGCAGGGGGAAAAAAAGAAAGAAAGAAAAAAAAAAAGCAACTAAGCACCTTTTTCTTCCGCAGATGGGCTGCGAGTATCTTTCTTGCATGTGCTTTTAGTTGCTAGGTCAGCTTTTCTTACAGAGGTCAGCAGTAGGTCATTTACAGAGTGTTGCAATTTGTGCTAGGTGCTTTGCAAACAGAGTCCCTCCCTGTCCACTGGACTTCAAACACAAATACAAATTGAAATAATGAGGCCAAAAGTAATGTGCAAAATGAAACAGCCAAAATGTTATTTAAGCATCTGGTATTAAAACATTTATCGTGCGAGTCAGGTTTTACAATTCACTCCCTGCTTTTATTTCCCTTTCTGTCTGTACACAAATTCATCATTTAGTTTATAAAGCATATTTTGAAGTGAGCCATCTTGTTTTGATCATGGTACATGGAAAAGGTATACCAAGGTTTATAACCTCAGCAAAGATATTGGTCTCCTGGTACAAAACCAGACTTTATTTTATTAACTGTTCACAGAAATCTGAACAGCAATGCTAAGAATACCTATAGATATACAGTTAAGACATATCTTGAATGCTACTTGTTCCTGATAAAAAATAAATACAACTTTATATGAAAAATGATCCAGGTGAATATTTTCCCAGAAATAAAAAAAGGTCTTATGCATAGATGAAGTAAATGAATACGTGATTCTACTAGTAAATTGTTCCCACAAATAATTAAAGTTTTCACACAACTAGATGCCTTGGGAGAGAATACTATGCAACTCACATGACTTATTAGTTTTAATACTGGCAAGAAGTAAAAGGACAAACTACTAAACCCTGGATTCCAACTTGTTACCTACTGATTTTAGCTACAATTTTAGATTGAAAGATTGTAACATGGAATGATGAAAGTATAGTGGAAGTCCCAGAGTTACTATACCAGCATAGTTTACATATTTATATTCATCAGTTGTCTTCTTGGAGTTTTCAGTAGTTTCAGAGATTTTTATTTTAACCTTCTAGTGTTTTTTATTCCTGATATATCCAGGGAAGCAAGTAAATTATTATTTTAATGTGGAAGTTGTCTACCCATTTCATGTAAAATAATAAAAATTATAACATTATTAACCAATATTTACTGATTACTCACCATGTGCCAGGCACTGTGCTTAGTACCTCATTTTTATTATCTTATTCAAAGAACTATGGGTACTTTGTGGTCTTATTTTATTATCCTTATTTTATAGCTGAGGAGATTAAGAAACTCGTCCCAAGTATAAAGCTAAACTCTTAGAGGAGCTGGGATTTCCTTCGGTTCTGCTACGAAAGTTTGCTTGAGAAAAGACACTGAAAATTTCTTACTCTTTCCGTAATACCCAAATAGAATAATGCTGTGTGGGATCCCCAGAAAGACAAGGGCTTAAAGAGAAAAATGAGAGTTGGTAAGAAGTAACCCAGAGCTACACTCAGAGCTAGCTGCTGTGTACTCACACCGTCACTTCTCTGACCAGTGGCTTCCAAGTTCCGTTGTCACAATCCCAAGCATAAAATACAATCTACATTGTGACCCAGTACACACACACACTTGCATGTACACATAAACTTCTATATAACTGAAACCAGTTTTATGAGGGAATACTTAGCCTTACTCAGATTATGCTTTCTGACATTTAATTCTGTTGTATCTCATTAAAAAATGTCAAGCCTACCTTAAACCCACTTCATGCTTTTAATATCATAACTTGAAAAAGTGCTGAGGTGAACTTCATAGGGCTTTGTATTCATGTCTATTTTGATATTTGATAATATTCTTTTCCTAGTAATCATGCTTTTCCTTCTTGTCGGAAGTAAAACATTAAGGAGTGAAGTGTATGGAGTCTTGGACAGGGGAGAACCCAGGTCTCTAATCAATGCAGGAGTGCTTTCATTTATAATTCATGGTTAAAGAAGGTAAGCAAACTCCACTTGGGAGAACCCCTAGGTCTGTAATCACTGTGAACAAACATTCAGCCAGGCACCAGGCTTGATGTGCATAAGAAAACTCAGTGAAGGAATAACCAGTAAAACAGGATGTAAGAGGATGAAGGCTCTAGAGGAATGCCAGATAATTCATCCTGGAGAAGTGATTCAGTGGAGAATAATGAGAAATCCTTTCTTCATAGAGCAGTACTTGTGGTACTGCTGTACATGTGTGATACATGTGTGGATTCAGACTGTACAAAACACTCTCAGTGTCATGAAGGACGGAAAGTCTTCAGGGACCTCTCATTTCATAGTCGACCTTAAGGTTCTCACACTGAGGAGACAGCAATCCTATAATCAAGGTGGAGAAAACTTCACCTAGATTCCACATTCAGAAAACTAAGTTTTGCAGTGGGGGGAGGGAGGGAGGAAACCTTTAAAAGCACCTTTTAACACACAATTTAGCAAATAATTCAGAACTTTCAGAAAACTATTGATGGGGGAAATCTGACATGTAAATGCAAGACAGTAAAGAGATCTGGGCATACTGAATGCAGGGTTTTGTAAGAAATTAAACTTTTTTCAATAGATTATTACTTGTAAGTATTTAAACAATAATCCCTGTTGCTGAAAAATCTTTAAAAAATATGTAATCTTTTTAGAAAGTAAGATAAGAGAATTGACTGTACTGATTATACCTGGTACCTAAGATGTTGTACTAGAGAGCATACAAACAAGGCAAACACATCCCAACCTAGCACATGAATATGACTGTATGACTCTGTGGTTTAAAATTCTTCAGTGCCTTCCTATGGCCTTAGAATAACATTTAAACTCTGTTATGGAGCACAGGGCCCTTATGCTCTAGTTCCTAACTACATGCCTACCTTCATCCCCTCTCAAATTTTACTCACCATTCAAACTAAATAACTTCCAGCTAACACAGGAGAGCCCTATACTGTTTTGTGCCATGTCTTTACACATGCTTTTCCGTCTCCCTAGAGTGTAATCCTTCAAATCTCAGCTCAAATGTTTTTCACCCTGTGAAAAAATTTTTTTTGAGGTGGCTACATTTTTTTATTAAAGTATAGTTGATTTACAGTGTTGTGTTAATTACTGCTGTGTAGCAAACTGCTTCCATTATACACATATATATATATTCTTTTTCATATTCTTTTCCATTATGGTTTATTAGAAGATATTGAATATAGTTCCCTGTGCTCTACAGTAGGACCTTGTCGCTTATCCATTCTATATATTACCAGTTTGCATCTGCTAGTCCTGAACTCCCGACCCATCCCTCTCCCAACCCCCTTTCCCTTGGCAACCACCAGTCTATTCTCTATATCCATAATTCTGTTTCTGTTTCACAGGTTCATTTGTGTCATATTTTAGATTCCACATATAAGTGATATCATATGGTATTTGTCTTTCTCTTTCTGACTTACTTCACTTAGTGTGGTAATCTCTAGTTGCATCCATTGTTGCTGCAAATGGCATTATTTCATTCTTTTTTATGGCTGAGCAGTATTCCATTGTATATATGTACCACATCTTCTTTGTCCATTCATCTGTTGATGGACATTTAGGTTGTTTCCGTGTCTTGGCTATTGTGAATAGTGCTGCTGTGATCACAGGGTTGCATATATCTTTTTGAATTATAGTTTTGTCTGGATATATGCCCAGGAGTGGGGTTGCTAGATCATACGGTAATTCTGTTTTTAGTTTTCTGAGGAAACTCCATACTTTTTTCCACAGTGGCTGCACCAACTTACATTCCCACCAACAGTGTAGGAGGGTTCCCTTTCTGTGAAAAATTTTTTGAATTCTTCTAATCTCTCTCTCCATACACATCTCATATAACATAATAATTTGTCTGAATATATCACCTGTTCAACTATAAATTTCAAGGGAGGAGAAAGGATAGTAGACTATCTTTGACCTAGAATATTTTGGACCTGATCTTTTTGGATTAAATGTAATTCCAAAATGTAAATGTCAACTAAATCTATAGATTCATAATAATAAAGCATCATGACTTTATCCATACATTTCCTTAGGTTTTTGTAATTCATTACTACATTAATCAAGGAGTATGATAATATTACAATTCAATTTATATATTTTAAGTGATTAGGCACCAGCAATAAACAAATAAATAAATAAATAAATGAGAGCCACATAAATCAGTGAGAGCCACCACTATTCACAATTTGCCCCCCAAGATTTCTGTGTGTGGATTCATTCGTTATAAACTCCACCTTGACATACTGATGAATTGTTTGAAAACAAAGAGATCATACTATCACCAAGGACCAAGATCTATAGCAAATTTTTCCTCAGTAATTACAAAGATGTGACTTCAGAAATAGGAGATTGTAAAAATAATCCTTTTATAATAATTCTTTTGTTTCCATGCTGTCAGTGGGCTCTGCTGGTGGCGTGGCCGCATCCCATTACCAGCTGGTTACAAACAGCCCCCATCATTGTGAGTGTCCGCTGTTAACTGCTCAAAGCTGCCCCTTCTTGGTAGAATTTCCCTTGGCTACACAGAAGCAACCTCACCAGGAACGTTATATTGGTTTGGCCAAAAAGTTCGTTCTGGTTTTTCCATAACATCTTATGGAAAAACCTGAACGAATTGTTTGACCAACCCAATATTTCCCCACATGCTGAAGTAGCCTGACTTGACTGGTTTACAAAAGTTGGTTCCTTCTTTCCTGAAGGTGGAATCAACTCTGCGGTATAATATCCCCCAGAGCTACCTGAGACCATATTTTCGCTCAGCTTCTTCCCCTGGCCAGTCTGGCTTCCCCGCTTTTCCGTTTCCTGAAAGCATTCCTTCAATAAGTGATATGCACCCAAGTTCTTTTTTCTAATAGAAGTATAGTTGATCTACAATGTTGTGTTAATTTCTGCTGTGCAGCAAAATAATTGAGTTATACCTATATATATTCTTTTTCATATTATTTTCCATTATGGTTTATTAGAGGATATTGAATATAGCTCCCTGTGCTATACAGTAGGACCTTGTTGTTTATGCATTCTATATATAGTAGTTTGCAACTGCTAATCCCAAATTCCCAATCCATCCCTCCCTCAGCCTCCTTCCCCTTTGGTAACCACAAGTCTGTTTTCTATGTCTGTGAGTCTGTTTCTGTTTTGTAGATAAGTTCATTTGTGTGATATTTTAGAGTCCACTTATAAGTGATATCATATGGTATTTGTCTTTTTCTGTCTGGCTTACTTAGTATGATAATCTCTAGGTCCATCCATGTTGCTGCAAATGACATTATTTCATTCTGTTTTATGGCTGAGTAGTATTGCATTGTGTGTGTGCGCACGCATGTGTGTGTGTGTATAAATATATACACGCCACATCTTCTCTATCCATTCATCTGTCGATGGACATTTTGGTTGTTTCCATGTCTTGGCTATTGTAAATAGCTCTGCTGTGAACATACGGGACATGCACTCAAATTCTTATCTTAGGCTCTGCTTTAGAGGAAGCCAAATGAAGAAACGTGCTTCCTGTGCTTTGATTCCCAGTAGTTATTGGATAAATAATAAGCTGGTATGTTTTCCAACATTCTTGAAAACACAGTAGATCTTCACTTTACTATGGTATGTGTACTGAAAGTTTTGTGGTCGTGGTTTTCTTTAATAAGATTTCACTTTATATGTACAATTTAATTCTTTTCCTATGAGATGGTCTTTGCTCTACTATAAGGCTTTCCTATGGCATCGGTTAATGGCCAGGATAAAGAGAAACAAATTGCCCCTTCTAAAGGCCATATAACATCTTATAATCATCAAATAAATTATGTAGAGAAAGGAATATGCTTTCACTCCTTTCTTTCTTTCTCCTCATGTTCATAATGGCACACACTTTCTAATACGTAATTACCTACTGACTGCACAGCACCATAAAGGGATAGAAGGTGTTCCTATTTGTTAAAAACAGAAATCTCTCTCTGCTCTCAAAAGAATTTGTACAATTTATCTCATATTTTGTTTTCAAAGTCCTTGTTTGGAAAGTGTATTAATAATAATAAATATCTACCTGTTACTTTTCTAAACTTTTTTTTGGTGATACTATCTGTCCTTTTGCTAAAACACAACATCACAGCATACTTTTTCTCTTTTCACCCCTGCTGCAACCCCCTTACAACGTACAAAATTTGCAGACCATTCCCAGGAGTTTAGTGTCAACAGAACACTAGTCCAGACTGCTTAAATTCTAGTGTCCTAGTCAGCTCTTCAGTTTAAATGACAATCATAGCTAGGCATATTCATTACATTAGCAAATTACTGTGTGTTAATGATCTCTGTTTACTCTCTAAGTGCCTTCCACACTGAAAACGGCACACTTGTTGCTCAGAAGACAACTATAACATGTAAGCCTATTTTAAATTAATACAGGTATTCAGACAATCCATGGAAATATTTAGCCACAAACTAATTTTAGGTTTGCCTTCTGGATATTTATTTTATGAACTTGGATTAGAGAATTCCCACAGGCACTATACAATTCAAAAAACAAGAAATTATTTTCTGAAATACTGATGCTTTTGCATGTGAACACTCATCCATATCCTGGTAAAGGTTGAAGTTGCACAGGTGTTTCCATTTGTCAAAACTCAGAAAATGATACACATTAGATTTGTGAATTACATTATATACAAGTTTTACTTTTTAAAAAGAGCTATAAGCAAATACTGAACAACAGTTAATGATACATATTTTGAAGAATTTAGGGGAAAAGTATACTTTGAAATAAATTTTAAAAGATGAATTGATTAGGGAACAGAAGTTTGGATAGAGCAATAGATATGTAATAAAGCAAACGTAACAATGTAATTGTAGCATCTATGTGGTTGGTATATGGATGTCCATATGCAATTCCTTCAACTTTTCTGCATGCTTAAACATTTTTATAATAACATATTAGGGAAACTTTTCATCTCAAGCAAATGGAAACTGTGCTATGTGCCAGTGCAGTGAATTAAAATCCTTTTGTAAAATAATAGATTTTTACCTCTGACAATTAAAGTTAATCATGTCAGAACATTGTCTTGAAATGTTTGGAAAATGAGTTTAATATTTTCTAATTAATACATTCATGTCAGCTTTGAACTGAAATTATACCAAGTGACTTTTTTTTTTTTTTTTTTTTTTTTTTTTTTTTTTTGCGGTACGCGGGCCTCCCACTGTTGTGGCCTCTCCCGTTGCGGAGCACAGGCTCCGGACGCGCAGGCTCAGCGGCCATGGCTCACGGGCCCAGCTGCTCCGCGCCGTGCGGGATCTTCCCAGACCGGGGCAGGAACCCGTGTCCCCTGCATCGGCAGGCGGACTCTCAACCACTGCGCCACCAGGGAAGCCCCCAAGTCACTTTTAAAAGCAAAAGCCCTCGCACAGAAATGAAGACCCAACACGGCCAAAAATTTAAAAATAAATAAATAAAATATTAAAAAAAAAAAAAAAAAAGCCTACTTACCTTTTAGATGTATCCACTGATAACATCCTAGAAACATGCAACAAAACAGTAGCAGGAAACCCCTGGGGATATATTATAGGTTTGGTTTCCAAATACCATCACTCCCTAGAAAGAATCAGAGCTTCTTGGAGAAATGTGTGCTTTCTGGTTGTGGGCAAGTAATGTACAATATCAATCTGGATAATCTTGTCACAGGATCCAGGAAGCAGCTTGAAGAAGCCTATTCTCTGAACTTTAAGTAATTTAAGCATCAATAATGATGATGACTACAATGAACAGAAGCACACCTAATATATTTAAATACATAGAATAGACCACAACATGATCCAAATGTTAGAATTAGCATAAAAATACTTTAATGCAACTATTATAAATATAGTTTAAGGACTTAAAGAGAAATATTGTCACAGTATGTGAACAGATGTGGGATCTCAGCAGAGATTAAAATATTTTTAAAAATCTAGGACTTCAAAATATATCTGAAATAAAAAATTCAATACACTGGGAAGAAACAGAAATTATTTCCCAAAGTGAATTTTTAAAAAGTCAATTTTGGTGTATGCTAAAAAACCAATTCATTTAGCAAACTGGTATATAAAATAGCAACTGATAAAATGAAAATGGAAAGTAAAAAGAATCAAGTGTTTATCCTGCCTTTTCTCTGCAAATAGTACTTCAGGGTAACCAAAAAAGAAAATGAGTGGAAGTTTCTCTTTACAGAAGTTTTCTAATTTAGTACATGAAAAAAGAATTAGTATATCTCCATTTATCAACCTTTAATTAATAAATCTGGGAAGTTATCATGATTAGTTGCTATTATCAGTCTGAATTCAGCCAGGAAAACAGAACTAGTTAAATATTACAGAAATAAAAGTTTTAATATAGGAATTAGTGTTTACATTAATGTAAACTTAAACAAGGAAATTGAAGATCTGGAAGGTTGCATCCATAAAGTCAGAAAAACAATAATAAATTACATCATGCTAAAGCAGCGATTGAAAGTAGGAGAGAAACATAGAGCTCTTGAAAAAGTCCAAGAAATTGCTGCCTCTGTCATGATCATGAAGTACAAGTTCACGAGAGATCTGTGATGGTGTTATGTCTGGATACTGTGATTGCTAGATCATTGTGGATTCATGCCTGGCTGCCAAAATCACCAAAATGACTTTTGTTTTACTTTCATCTTTCAAATCATGCATGAGTTTTTCTCATTTGCAAATCCAATGGGGAATCATTCAGGGAAGAGTGCTCTGGAAAGTAGAGTTCCCAGCTTTAGAAAAGTGTAGTGATGCTGCCAAGTTGACGAGAGGCAATTCAACACAGCTGCTAATATCACAGAAAGAAAGACAACTGGAAATCATGTTTGTTTGGCTGGAAAAAAAACACCTTCTTTTCTATGAAATACTCTTGCAAAAAAAAAAAAAACCCAGCAATTTCTTAAACTTTTATTTTATTTAATAACCCTTAGGAATAAATGTAACAAACGACATCCTAAAACATTTTGCTTATATTTATGAAACATTTCTGGGAGAAACTAAAGGAGACACAAATAAATGATGATATATACCATGTTCATAGATTGGAAGGATTAATATTGTTTGGATCCCAACTCCAGTAAAATTTCCAATTTTTAAAAATAAAATGGCAAGCTGATACTAAAATTTATATAGAAATGTGAAGGACCTAGTATAGCCAAAGCATTCTTTTTTTGGAGGAGGTGGGACACAAATAGTATTTATGTTATTTTATTTTTTGCCAAAGCATTTTTAAAACAGAAAACAAAGTTGGAGGGTTTATGCTACCTTATTTCAAGATTTACCATAAAGCTACAATAATTAAGCCAACGTAGTATTCACCTAAGGGTAGCCATATAGAATAATGGAACAGAATAGAGACCGTAGATATATATCTACCCATCAACAATCAGTTCAACAAAATGGACAAGGCAATTCAAAGGGAAAAAAAACTCTCACAGGAAATGGTGCAGAAACAACTGGAAAACATGTTTAAAAATTGAGTGGACCTCTACTTTATACCATAATAAAAATTAATTTGAGGCAATCATAGATCTAAACATAAAAGCTAATATTATAAAGTTTCTAGAAGAAAATATAGGAGAGGGCTTCCCTGGTGGCGCAGTGGTTGAGAGTCCACCTGCCGATGCAGGGGACGCGGGTTCGTGCCCCGTTCCGTGAAGATCCCACATGCCGCGGAGAGGCTAGGCCCGTGAGCCATGGCCGCTGAGCCTGCGCATCCGGAGCCTGTGCTCCGCAGCGGGAGAGGCCACAGCAGGGAGAGGCCCACGTACCACAAAAAAAAAAAATAATAATAATAATAAAATATATATATATATATATATATATAGGAGAATATTTTCATGAACTTGGAGGAGGCAAAGATTTTTTAAGGCAACTTTCAGAAAACAATAGCCATAAAACTAAAAATCGGTAAATTAATATTTACCAATGTGATGATCTTCTCACCAAAATTACTGATAAGAAAATGAAAAGTAGTCATAAACTGGGAGATAATTCTTGCAGCACACACATATGACAAAATATGTATAAAGAGAGTTATATAGAAATATGCAGTTCTTATACTTGGAACTTATACAATGCATCTATAAATCTATAATGTAAAGACAGTAACCCATTAAAATATAGGCAAATACTTGAACAGACAATCAGAGAAGATATACAAATGTTCAATAAATATTTGAAAAGTTGCTTATCCTCATTAGCTATCAAGGATATACAGTTAAAACCATAATAATTTGCCACTTCACCCTCACAAAAATGGGTCCAATTATAAAGATTGGCAAAATTATATATGGTTATATATGGTGAGCATGTAGAGCGACTTGGAGCGCCAATATATTTCTGGTCAAAAAGTAAAATGACAAGCCACCTTAGAAAAACATTTGACAATTTTTATAAAGTTAATAATATACCTTCCCTATAAGAAATAGAATCCTAGGTCTAGAAGGTTATATCCCAAGAAAAATGAAAATATATATCCATGAAAATAATTTTAAAAAATAGACATAAAGGATATTTTCATAACAATTCCAATCCAAAAACCACCCCAGTGTCACTAAAAGAGTGGATAAATTGTGTTATATGCATACAGTAGAATACTGTTCAGCAAAAACAAAACAAAAACAAATTCTTTTCCAAAGTGGTTTTTTAATGTTTTTGTTTTTGATCCAGCTGTGTCCAGCTTTGCATCATATGTGACACTTTGGTAAGCATTCTTGTTTACTCTGATTTTATTCCTTTCCACATTTTCTAAAAGCTGCCTTTTTCATCATATTTGGCCTATTTTGCTTTCCCAGTTGAGTATGTTTGGTTGTTTTTCAGGTCCCTGGGCTGTTTTGAAATTTTTCTTAGACCTCCTCTGAAGCATTCTGAATAGTTTTTAAGCTTTCCCTTTGTCATTTTTTTTTTTCAATTTCACTTTTCTCCCCCAACCATCGTCCACATTTTCTGTTCTCATTTCTAAAATTGCATAATCACAACTGAATTCCTTTGGCTTCCTCCCTGCATTAGTAGAATATTGACATTTGTCATACACTCATCAGTATTTCTTAGTAATTCACCCACAGTTGCTTCCTGCATCACTTCCTGGTCCCAATATAGGATAAAACATAGTTCCCTTTCCTTCACGTTCAAAAATTGGGTTATTAAATTCCATCATGATCATTATATAACATACTCTTCATTTTCCCAACACTGCTTTCAGTTTAAACTCATTCCCTTTATCACATGCTTCTGAGTACATAACTGTTGCAGCATTTGTATAATTTAAGCTATGAATGTCTCTACATGGAGTTTATAGTAATTCTTGTGCTTGGCATATTGTGTTCTTATGGCATTTTTTATATTTTTTCTCACAGGCAATTACTTTTTTCCATTTAGTCACATTAATTATAGCGTACTTTACTGAGAAATATCACCAGTCATAGCACAGAATTATGGGATGTTGAAAGTAGAAATATATTTACAACTTATTATTTGTAATCCTCTGGGTTTTTTTTTAAATGAAAGAACTAAACTCAGAGATCTGCTACAACCACTTTTCACTGTAATATAAGACCTTTTCCCATTGAGATGTGTACTCATTGTGATTTTCAAGTTTACAATTCAGTGATATTTAATGAATTCAAAGAGTTTTGCAGCTATCATCACTGTCTTCAGAAGATGTTCATCATCCCCCCAAAGAAGCCCAATATTTATAAGCAGTCATTTCCTATTCCCTGCCTCTCCAGCCCCTGGCAGCTGCTAATGCAACTTCTGTCTGGTCTGGACATCTCCTATTGGTGGAATCATACAATATGTGGCCTTTTGTAACTGGCTTCTTTCATCTGGCATGTTTTCAAGGTTCATTCATATTGTAGCATGAAACAGTACTTACTCCCTTTTTATGGCTGAATAATATTCTGTTGTGTAGATATATCACATTTTGTTTATCTGTTCTTCAGTTGATGGACATTTGTGTTGTTTCCACATTTTAGCTATTATGAATAATGCTGCTACAAATATTCATGTACAAGTCTTTGTGTGGATGTATCTTCATTTCTCTTGGGAGAATATGCCTAGGATGGAATCACTGTATTATGTAGTAAAACTATGCTTCACCTTTTGAGGAACTGCCAGACTGTTTTCCAAAGTGGCTGTACCATTTTGTAATTCCGCCAAATGGTTCCATTTTTAAGTGTCTCTGGGTCTCTGAATCACTTGTCAATACAGCCTTTGGTGTGAGTGAGTTGTGCGGCTGGAGGATCGTTTACTCCTCCATTCCCATTGACTATAAGCACAGCCGCTTTAGCACAGCCTTTGTAAATACGAACCTAGTGTTCTTTCATTTTCTCTGACTTCTCCCACAGTTTTCAATTCTAAACTTTTCCTGCCACTATTTTAATTTTTATCATTTTAGCCTTGGTGTAACATTGATCTGCTTGGAGCCCTGCCTGTAGAGGCTCTGCTTGTCCCTAAATTCCTAAGTTACACCAAAGACGAACATTCCTTCATGAATCATCATGAGAGGTCAACATTGAGCCTCTGGCCCCCTGCCCTGTCCCACATGGTCTGCGTATTGCCAGCCATAAATATAGACATTAAAATGATTTATGGACTTTGCTTCAAATTCAAAGTGAAAATAACAAAAGGGAAATGATTAAATAGATGGTGGAAATTATCAGTCTCTTTTCCTTAAATTTAGTTTCTACTCTTTAGGTAATTACTTACAGTAACAATAAGAAGAGAATTACCTAACATTCAAAAGATATCTCTACTCCAATATTTTAGAAGACTAATAATTTGAACACTTTTCACAGTCTCTCTGTTCTATTCTTTTTTTAAAACTGAAGTGCATGCCATTATGTGATACACAGAAGACAAAAATATTATACTTTTGGCCAGCTTTCTCACCCACACAACTTCCTAGAATTTTCTGGTTGTCACTTACTTAAGTAATAGGATTCTACCATTTCCAGTTGGTAATAATTTTAGAGTTTGGTGCTCCTACGGGGCATAGTTTTTTTGTCTCTGATATTCAGTTGAACTGGATATTAATATCAATTTCATTTTGTTTTTTCAAACTTTTTTATACTAAAAATTACATATTTGCACACTGTTTTATTCCTCCCTTTTAACTAATCTATAGTCATGATTTTATTTATTTTTTCTTTCTTGACATATCTCAAGATTTCCTCAGACAGTTTTAAGATCTGAGAAGCAAAGAACAAACTGGGAAGAAAATAAATACTGCTGCATTCCAGCTACATGGAAAGATCACTGAGTGGTTCCGTGGGGAAAGCATTAACGTGGGGAAAGCATAAACATGGTTCCATGGGGAAAAACGGTCATAGACCATGGCATGCACACCCGGCCAGAGCTACCGTAACACTTAGAAGTGAGTTTCAAATTCAAAAAGCTGTTTTTCTGTAGGTACTTTGGGGGTTTAGATAAGAGGGGAAATTTTCAACCATGTCTTTGTAACATACCCAAGGTGATCAAGAAAGAAAATTATCCATAATTATCCAAGTTGTACACGAGTATCCGAGTTGTATGGTTTGCTCTTTTAGTTTTACTTTATCGTCCCCATGCATAGACTATGGTGCTGCCCAGGCATTTATAGATTTTGAGGGGAAACTGGTATTTTAAAAATTGACATCCATTCAAATATTAACCTTTAGGGGCCTGTCACCTCTTTGCTGCATTTAGGATTTACACATTAAAATCCCCTGCAGTGAGACTACAGGCCTAGATTCCACAAATCTCATAGGCCTAATTTCTGCGTTCCCCAGGTTTTCAATGAGTTGTTTCATTGCCAAAATTGAGGTAATAGAAAACAAAAATAAAAGCAAAACAAAACACAAGTCAAAATTATCTAGTTAGGAAATATTTGGAAAGAATAAAGAACATTAAATTATTTTATCAGTCTCTAAAGATGACGATGGGTTATATGAGACTAGAGAAGAATTTTAGGAAACTGTAGTTTATAGACCCAGTGAACATAGGTTAAGAACTGTGCTTTTTCTATTACTTTTTATAACGTAGTTTGAGCTTAAATGTTTATATTTTATTCCTGATACATTATGATGTATGAGTATATTCAACAGTTGAAAAAAAATTAAATTATTTGGTTTATAACGGTAGGGATATAAAAACCCAAGTATATATTCTGGGAACTTAATATGATTAATTTAGCAAAAAATCAGAATAAAAGGTGTCATTTATCACCATCTAGTTTCTGAAAAAGTACATATATTTCAGATATAAATGATGATCTTTATCCATTATAATGTTCTTTGTAGTCCCCTTCATAGTCATTTACATATTTCAGTTCATTTTTGAATTTTGTTATAAAGTGAAAAACAGGAATTGTGCATAGAATAGCATGCATATGTTTATGTCCAGAGATGTTCTGAATCTAACACTGTTGGGTATTTAGTCAATTTCCATATCTATTCATTATAAAATGAATAAGCCCGTTCAATCTGCAATTAGTGATTAACTTTAAATCATGTTACTCTACCATCAAATATGATTCACTTTATCATCTTTTTTTTTTTAATGAGAATGAGGTATAAATATAGTCAGCCCTCAGTATCCAGGGGTGCTGAGCCCACGGATACAGAGGGCCAACTGCAAGGGGCTTGAGCATTCATGGATTTTGGTATCCGTGGGGGTCCTGGATCCAACCTCCCTCCCCCTCCACCCCCCACAGATACTGAGGGCTGACTGATGACAGTACAGGTGCTCCTGGGAATGAGTCTGTCCAAAGGTGATGAGAGCCTTCCAGCCAAGTTTGTCAAGAGAAACACTATTTCAATGTTCAGTATTAGTCAGTTAATGTTCCTAATTTTTTTAATTAAAAAAAAAATAGAAACACCTACACCTGCCAGGTTCTAGGAAGGCATCAATCCCACTTATGTCCAATACCATACTGGAAAGCAGATTCTAAACATTTCTAAATAAGTGTTACTACTTTCAAAAGGATGTGTAAAGCATATCTTTCAGAACAACCACAGTGCTAAAAGAAAAAAAAATCCATAGTTTTGCATTCTGTCTATATATCATAAGTGAGTGTTACTCATAAAGGATTTGAACTCCCTAAACATATGTGTCCGCTTCCACCATTAAAGTGAATTCAGGTGCTTGGCATGACTGTCTCCAGACAGGCTTTCTTTAAATATTGATAGCTGTGGTCTTACTGCCGCGTCGAACTATATCTGGATACGCTCATGTTCCTTTTACAAGACTTTCATACAACTCCATGGTCTGCAGAACACGTGGGAAGTATCTCATCATTTCTTTCATTAATATAAACTATTTTCACTTTCTCCAATGACAAATTGCCCAAAATTAGTTTTTTTACGCCTATTATGACTGAACATGATGAGAAATTCATCTGTAGACCACAGCTGTGTATTGCAGGCATTATAAACCCTTGCGGCAGGGGAGGTGATTGTTACATTGCAAGGACCAAGCAGAAAGAGAGAGTCATTTATTTTGGTGGGAGACAGAAATGCTGGTTTTCAGTTTTTTCAAAAAAATTTAAAGGTTATTTGTTGAGATTCAAAATAGCCATTTTAAACACTGTCCAAAAAAACATGGTTTAAATATACGTATTGTGAGAGGCTGTTTGAAAACTTCTGCTGAGCCACTACATTCAAACAGAAAAAAGTTCTACTCTTTTATTACTATTTCAGTGTCCACTGAATGCCAGAAACATGGTAAGCATTGCATGTGACAGAAGCAATCCTAGTGAATGCACCATTTACATGAAACAGAGAAAATGGATCTTTGTGAAAGGACAGGAACGTGATCCATGCTTGCACTGATTCTACATTTCCTACATGTATCTGACACACACGTTTGTAATTATTCTCACCTGGCATAGTTAATGTTGTCTGGTGATTTGCCATGGATGACAACTGCCCTCTTTCAAAATCTACCAAAGGAACATAATGATCTGACTTTTGAGAAACTGCTGACAAGGAACAAAAACATTAGAAAATCAAATTCAAGGGTGGGAGGGAGGCACAATAGGGAGGTGATATGGGGATATATGTGTATGTATAGCTGATTCACTTTGTCATAAAGCACAAACTAACACACCGTTGTAGAGCAATTATACTCCAATAAAGACGTTAAAAAAATCAAATTCAATACCAACCTCAAATAAGAGCTTTATAGTAACAATTAGAAAACATTGAGAAATCACAAATAAATTCCATAAAATTGAAAGAGACATATGCCTCTACTTTTCTTGGGCCATTAATGCATGCATTAGAAAGGATTAGATTTAAATACTCTTCACTAGAAGAAAGAACACGACTAGTTTCTGTTAATAAGTTTTATCATAAAATATAGGGTAAAGTCAGTGTCTAAATTTCATGACTTGTGGGTATCATCTTTTCACATATCAAGAATACCATGAGTATCCTCACTGTCTAAAGTATACTAAAATAAAAATAGACTAACACTCCATGAAATAATCATAACAATGCAGCAATGTTGTATCCACTGAGTAAACATTTATTGCAGCAAGACTTTACTCTTTAATTTTAGGTATGGGAGTGTGCCACTGTCAGTTGAGATTGCATTCCTATAAGAAAAACAAGATTTGGAATAAAATTTTTTTCTAGAAATTTTAGTATATTTTACCTTAGTCATAGTCTTGATAGCTGTAATCAAGATAGAACATGTGACAGTAAATAATTATTTAGCTTTGTCAACGTAAATACATAAAGGATACTAACTCCTAATTTTCATGCTTGTCCTGTTTTATTTGAGCATTAGACAGTGTTTGATATTAAACATGTAATACTTATTTTCTTTAATTTTATTTAAAACCTTAAAAATTCTAATTATTAAATTGGTTCACAGAATTTCTTAATGCAGCTTATTAAATCTATCTCATGACTTGAAAGTCTTCTTTTAGAAATTAGCAGTTCATAACACTTAAAATCCAACTCAATACTATGTATTACAAAACATGAAAATAATTATTGAATGGTTGACCCTCTAGTGGACTTAATAATGAATTAGTAAAATGTAAGGGCTTTTTTTCCCACTAATTTATCGTTTGAAAAGAAGCACTTTCAATGAAAATTGTAAGTTTGAAAGTTAGGTTAATAGTTTATGCCAAAATGTAACAGCAACAGGAACTTGATACCTCTAAGTTAAAAGAATAATTGGGCTTCCCTGGTGGCGCAGTGGTTGAGAGTCCACCTGCCGGCCCCAGGAGGATCCCACATGCCGCGGAGCGGCTGGGCCCGTGGGCCATGGCCGCTGAGCCTGCGCGTCTGGAGCCTGTGCTCCGCAGCAGGAGAGGCCACGACGGTGAGAGGCCCGCGTACCGCAAAAATAAATAAAACATTCTAGGCTAGAAAAATTTCAATTAAGGCAGAATTTTTCCCTATTAAAGAGCTGCCTATCAAATTCTTAGACTATTTAAAAATCCATAATTTTAATTTAAAAGATCCATAAGACAAGTCATTAAAATGTATCATAATCCATGTTCTTCTGTCAATTGAATATTAACATTTATTTATATAGCATTTATGAAAATACGTTAAAATGTATACACCAATGAAAATCATTTGGGATCAATAGCTCTTTAGAGTATACAAAGAAAATTTATGAAGATAGACTTTAGATGACATAATTTTCAATTCAAAAGGATTCATAAAATTCAAAGATGTAACATTGCAAACAAAGACTGTGACGTTGCAGTCTGGACCAACTGGGGGATTTTCTCCTGACTGTTGCTGAGCCTGGGAGTGGACTTGCTCATGAATAACACAGCTGTCTGCAAGCCCTACGGTTTTGTCTCAAAACTTGTAGCGACAGGTGCGTCTTGTCACTCTCTGGTGTACATTACAGGCCTGCCTTGTTTATCATTCCAAGATGAGCTCTTGACGGGAGTGACCCTGACAGTACAGAATATAATCAAATGCCCTTTGAACCAAGGAAGTGGAATTTATTGCTGTTAACACATTTTACAGTTTATAGGGTCATCAGCCCTTTAGCTCCTGAGATCTTTTTCAAACGTGGCTTTGAATCTACAAATACAACTGATTTATATCACAGAATTGACATGAAATGTGATACTTAGTGTTTCCTTTTATAAATTCCTTACCTCATATGTGAACTATAATAATAATTTTAAAAGAGTGAATAAGATAATTTTTTCCTTCCCTTATCTATCTCAGCAAGGAATAATAGCATACTTCTTCAACAGTGAATTTTCTGTATTGGAGAAAAAGATGTTTCAACATCAATATAGTCAATTTTTAAATAACCACATTACAATTTCAAATGCATTCTGTAAGCTCCAATCAATACATCTTAAGGTTATCTCTGAAAAATAATACTGTAAATAAGTTAAATAAATAGAAATATTATCTTGAAATACTATAGAAATCTCAACCTGTCCACTATTTTTATCAACTACAATCAATAACATTTTTTCAGAATATGAAAAAAATTTAAATTTAAAATAATTGCTATTTGCTAAGGGTGTGTGTATTTTAACCTAAGATCTGGTATTTAAATTAATAATTGATTAGAAGATAAATGTTTTTAAGCAAAAAGAATTGAAAGTATTGTTAAATTCTAACAAGAAGAAAAGAATGAAAGTAAGTCATATTGATTCAATAACTTTACATGAAGTTGAAAACAATTGGTATTAAATTAAATGAGATATTTCCTAATCATAACCAACGACTCATTTGCTCAGACACATGTTAGTTTACCTTAAATGCAATTAAAAGCAAAACCATTTTAGTTCCAGTACAATGAGAATTAGTTCATTAAAATGTCTGTTTAACCTTAAAAAGCCATTTAAAGAATTTTGTGAACTTATACCATTGAATGACTGTCTCATTTTGTAATATATGATGAACCTCAAAGATGTGCAATATGATGACGTATATGTCCTTGACAAGTTTCTTGGTTGTATACAACAGAAATAAACTCTGACTAACTGGAATTAGATAGATTTATTGGAAAAATTTCAGGTAACTAACAAATTTTGAGACATTGGCAAATAAGGTTAAGGGACCAGGAAGGATCAAAGGGAGACTTGGTCACCAAGAACACAAGCACAGTCAAATGCTGCCCCTGGTGCAGCCACCACTATATCCTCCCCACAGAGCCCCTCTACTCTCAACCTCACTACCTCTGCTTCTCTAGAATACCAGCATAGCAGTGTCTGCCGTAGCAGTATCTAGTTCTGCTTCCTGGCATTACTTGGCTCAGGCTCAAAGTCCCAGAGAGAAGGTACCGCATATGGGTTTGAGGAGACCAACTTCATATTTGCCAGGCAAAGCTCTAATGGGTTACGTGTTGAACCATATCCTCTCCCCACCTCCCCAAATTCATACGTTGCTTAGTACCTCAGAATGTGACCTTATTTGGAAATAGGGTCATTGCAGATGTAATCAGTTAAAATGAGATCATACTGATGTAAAATGGACCCCTAATCCAATATGAGTGGTGTCCGTATAAAAAGAAGAAATTTGGAGATAGGCACACAGGGAGAATGCCAGGTGAACATCAAGACAGAGATCGGGGTGACAAAGCAAGGAATGCCAGAGATTCCCAGCAAACCACTATAGTAAGAGGAGAAGCATGTAACAGATTCCTCCTCATGGCCCTCAGAAGGAACATCTCTGCTAATACCTTGGTCCCGGATTTCTAGCCTCCAGAGCTGTAAGGTGATTTTTTTTCTGTTGTTTAAACCACCCAGTTTGTGGTACTCTGTAAGCCCCGTCACAGGCAAACTAATACAGTCCATCTCTTACCAAGACTCCAGCAGTTGCATATTCTCCAAACCCAAGCAAAGGGTTTATACACGTCAGTTTTTTTCTTAAGTAAAGAAAATAGGAAAAAACAAAGTCTATATTTATCTGATATGTTTCTTTAATATAAATAATAAGCCTGATAATTAAAATCTATAAGTAGATTTTACTTAACTTAATTTTTAATTAGGACACGCACACTGATGTTATTTAATTATTACTCTAGAATTAAAAATTGCTATGTGCTAGCAATTTTCTTTTTATGTTTTTGGAAGAACTTGGTCATATTTCAGATATACCCCCAAGGTATTTATTATGAAAAACATAAACTAATACAAATTGTGATCCTTGATAAATAGCTTAAAAGAATACATTAAATTCACTGTCTTTTCTACCTTATTTCTCAGCCTTTTCTCAAACAAAAGCAACCTAGCTTCCAGCTGAAAACTCCCCTACTAAAATTGCTCTGTTGAAATCCAACAATATAGCCTTCCTAGTCGCTGAATTTGGGTTCGCCATCTACAGTCCTAATTCTCCTCGGATTCTGCTGAATTTAATTGGGTTGAGCAAGTCTTCTCCTCAGCCACTGAATGATTTTAACTTTTCTTCTGCCCTTTGAGTGCTTTTGTCACTATATTTTCTTTTGTTCTGTGGTCTCTGACGCATATTTTCTGCTTAGGTGATTTTTGTCTCCTTTCACAGCTTAAACTTTCTCTCTCCTCCAGATCTCTAACTCTGCCAACTTCTCCGAATTCCAGATCCTTATGGATACTTCCTTTCTGTCCACTTTGGCATTTGTATTCAACATGTTTCAAGGTCAATTAATCATGATGCTTAATCTTTTTTCTTCTTTTTTTTCCCCCCTCCCGTGTCCTCTGGTATAGGTACCTCTAGCCTCTTTGTCACCTAGGACCTACCTAAACATGAGTCCCGGGATTTCTTCATCTCTTTCACCTTATAAGTTCAGACGGTAGCTACAACAGTAATTATTATTGTCTCATCCTTCATTATTCCAGTAATAGTTGCCCCTATTTGAGGAAAACAGCCCATATACCAGGGGTTCCCAACGTCCGGGCCATGGACTGGTCCTGGTCCGTGGCCTGTTAGGAAGCGGGCCACACAGCAGGAGGTGAGTGGCGGGCGAGCGAGCGAAGCTTCATCTGCTTCTCCCCGTCGCTCCCCACTGCTTGTGTTACCGCCTGAACCATCACTCTCATTACCGCATAAGCCATCCCCCCGCCAACCCCTCACCCCCGTCCCCCAGTCCATGGAAAAAATTGTCTTCCACGAAACCAGTCCCTGGTGCCAGAAAGGTTGGAGACCGCTGCCATGTACCATTCATCTGTCACTCTACAGTTTTAGTGAGTAGATCAGGCTGACTTTCTGACCAGAGGGACACCTTGAGGAGTGACAACTTCACACAGTTGGGCAATTGGAGTCCTTCCCCACACGTGTTCAAAAGGTAACTACAGGAAGAAGGCTTCTTTCCTTTCTAATTATGAAATTGTGAAAACACAAGGCCAGAATATTCGGCCAGCATGTTCCACTGCCCTATATCGCCCACCTGTCCATCTACTGTAAGAGAAAATAAAGCTGTTTTGTTAGGTGAGGAAGACATGAGAGGTGGAGCATGAATAACAAAGCTGGTGTCCTTGGTTCTAGACACCCTTGAGGCCAGGTTGCAGTCCTTCTCCATCCAGAGTTTTTAATTAGCTGAGATAGTCTTTGCCCACTTTTTTACTTACCCAGAATGCCACATTTGATGGATTTTCCCATTCATAATTTAATTACGTCACTCCCTGCTTAAAGGCGTTTCATCATCCTTCATTACCTATGGAATAAAGAACTTAAAAACACCCCAAGCCCCATACAATCTTCATGTAAAATTTCCCTTTTCATCTACTACAAGTTTTTCTCTTAATGAATTTTATTCACATGTAATTTTATTTATATTATGTGATTTTATTTAACTTGCTGTCGATTTTACTTAACCTGTTGTATAGCAAGAAAATTATATGCTGTATAGCACCCTTTTATATTTTTCTAAGATTCACAGAAGTCAAATAAGACCAATGTGAATATTCAGGTTTTGTGGGGGTTCTGAGTCGTATTGAATTGTGCCCCTTCAGCAGTCATCTAGGGGTTTGTCTGAGAAACTGAAGCTAACCCTGTGTTTTCTGCTCAAAGAAAAGTGGAAGCAGAGCCAGCTGATATCCAGGAACCTGCCTTCAATTTGGTTCCACTAGTGATGTCCTGAAGAACAAACGCTACCTGGAAGCATTGTCCGTCCACCCAGAATTTCCTGGCTTTGCGGCATAGATGTAGGCCTGGTTGCACAATCGTATGCATGTTACTGTGCACACCTGTTCCAAAGCTGACTCTGTGGAAGATACTCGCCCTTCCCCAGCTCACTCTTTTGAGGCTGTCTTCAAATTTATAATAACCAGCTCTCCCCCACCCCAGAGAAGAAAGTTTGCCCGTTGAAAATTTTAGGTTTTACTTTAAAGATTTTCATTGTAAATTTCATTGCTTTCATACCTTAAATACACTTCAGTGAAACAACTTTATCTGCTGGCAGTGAATTGAAACAAATCTTTTGTTTGAACACTTTTTGCCTTTTGTGGAACGCTTAAATATTCTTGGGAAGAGTTGCCAAGTGCACTTACCACCTCTTGTCTGAAGAAAACGTCTTGCCTGTTAAAAAGAACTGTGTCCGTTTTCAGCAGACTTCTGAAGGTGGGTTAATTTTTAAGATGAGTCTGTTGAAAAACAAAAGGAGTTTTGTGGGGGCCTGATCAACAGAAAAAAATAGTAAGAGTTCACAAGTCAGGCTGAAGATCTCTGTCCTCTAGGCTTTTCTTCCATGCGATTGCAATTGTATTTTAATAATGAAACTGATGGGGTGTTTATAGCATAAGAGCAGGAATCAGGAGTCACAGGATCTACCTTGGCTTGGAATCATTTCTATAACCTCAGGCAAGTCACTTACCAGTGAACTCCTCAACTCAATTATCATTAAAATTGTGATTTGAGAGTCATCAGAACGAATTCTGAGGTGTCATGTAGTTTGATACTGTTTGTCTTTCTTATGCCTTTGCATCTCATGTTCCAGAAATTTAGCCTTAGGCTCTCAAAAGCACAGGTACTGCAAGGAGTCAACGCTTTGGAAAAAGGTTTCGTAGTTTCAGAAGTCAGCTCTGGCAGTCTTTTATGTGGAATGCTCAAACCCTGTCTGTTAGCAAGACTGTGTGGTATTTGAAATGATTTGTTGGGTAATTTAAAATCACCCCTAGACATAGAAAAGTTCTGGCCAAAGATCAACTCCCTAATGGTGCAACAAGGTCAATAGGTCAAAAGATCTCTGTTATTAATATTATTATCTACGTAGTTTAACAATTTTAATGTGGCAAGATATTTACAGGGCCATTTTCTCTGTTCTGTTAAGATTGTCTAGAAGGAAATTAATTTAGACTCCTCATCTAGAGTCTTTTTAAAGGCAGTGGCACCTCCAGTTTTCTCTTCTTCTGCACCCTGGTCATACATAGCATGAAACCTTCAAAAGCTGCTTAGGGCTATTTGCTCCATGTAACGCAAGCTGTTTACAGCTCAGAGTCTTTCCATCGGGACTGAACAGGGCTCTGGATTTCTGTTACTTGCATTTCCTTCTTGTGGAAAACGAGTCACCTGTTTTGGATTCCTCAGCCGGACACTTTCATGGCTTTCTGTTCCTCAGTACCCTTCGATGGCTCCACTTCTACTGCCCGATCTTGGAGTCCTTGGCTTTCTTCTCCCTTTATTATCATGGCTTTCATGACCATGTGTATTCTGATGACACACACATTTGGAACTCCAGCCCAGAACCACTTCTCTTAGACTGATTTTGAAACCTAAATGCCTAGTTGTATACATACACTTCTCAGACTTGATGGAGACAGAACTCTCATGTTCTGCCCACTCCCTCCAACACGGCTGCTCTCCTTGTGTGCTCGGCCTCAGTAAATAACCTCACCATCCGTCTTGTTGCTCCAGCTAATCTCCCTTTCCTGTATGCTCCTCAACAACAGTCCCTGTCTGTTACCTCCAAGAGCATCTCAAATCCATTGTCTCTTCTGCCTCTCCTTGCCAGTCATCTCCATCCAATCCTTCATCGCAGTGAGAGCAGTGCCTGCCTTTCTCTGGTCTCTGGCTTCTAATCTCGCTGTCACCACACAGACGCCAGAGTGATCTCTTTAAAATGAATAAATTACTCCTTTGTTCAAAAGATTTCCCTTTTTTGTCTTCACACCTAAAATAAAACTCTTTCTTCTTACCGTAGCCTATAAGGTACTGCATAACTGGCCTCTACATGCCTCTCTAAACCCATCTGGTGCTACCCTGCCTTTGTTCATTATGCTCCAGACATGCTGGCCCTCTGGCCACTGAGAGAACATTATTCCAAGCCTTAAGTCCTTTCTGTGTCCAAGATATGGAAAACACCCCCCTGTCACTCCCACTGTTGTCGTGACTAGTTTATTCAGTTATCAGCTTTTCAAAGTCAACTTCTCAGAGACGCCCTCTGTGAATAGATTCTTCCAACTTCATACCGATCATAGCACTTTTTGAATAAACACCTTTGAGTTTTTGTGTTTTGTTTGGCAGTGCCACGCGGCCTGTGGGATCTTAGTTCCCTGACCAGGGATTGAACCCGGTGCCCCTGGCAGTGAAAGCGCAGAGTCCTAACCACTGAACCGCCAGGGAAGTCCCTCATAGCACTTTTAATCTTATAAAAGTCTTTCTACAACCTACAATTACTGTCTTCATTTATTTGTTTGCCAGCACATTGTCTGTCTCCACCATTAGAACACAAGCTATGTGAGAACAACGCCTATGCCTTCTTCAAACATTTTATCTTCAACTCTAGCATTATGTGAATATAGTAGGTACTTAATAAATACTGATTATTTTTTTTTAATTAATGAGTGAATGAACACCAACCCTGATTCTTGATTTCTATTCTGGTACTCCTCAGTAAAAGTATTTTATATAGTCTGTGTCTTCTATTTTAGCAATAATCAGTATAACATAGCCTTCTAACCAATATTGGTTTTAAATGTGCAGCTTTTATGTGTGGTTTTACAATTATGCTCTCAAATTTGATGAGTGTGTGTAGTTTCACTGGTCACAAACTTTTCCTATCAAGAATACATTCCTGGGCTTCCCTGGTGGTGCAGTGGTTGACAGTCCGCCTGCCGATGCAGGGGACACGGGTTCGTGCCCCGGTCTGGGAAGATCCCACACGGCGCGGAGCGGCTGGGCCCATGAGCCATGGCCACTGAGGCTGCGCGTCCGGAGCCTGTGCCCCGCAATGGGAGAGGCCCCAACAGTGAGAGGCCCGCGTACCGCAAAAAAAACAAAAAAACAAAAAAAACAATACATTCCTATCAATAACACATTAGACCCCCTTAGCAATGAACTATACTTTGTTCTCTGTATTTTCTCTCACAGAAAATGAGGCTGTGATACAGCCTCATTCTTGTCAGCTGCCTGATGCGACTGAGGTCGTGGAGAAGCTTTCATCTGAGTACAATTTGGAGATCAGAGTAAATGGTTTGTAAAGCACATCTTCAATTTCAAAATTTAGCACCATGGCTTCCCATCATCCTTAAGGCCTCTAATTGCTCCCCTAACACACAGAAGGTAATTATTGATAAAACATTGAACTTTTCTCCTCATTTATTCACAGGCATGTAGCCTTGTAATAGTTAATGTCCTCATGCTTGCATGTGAGCAGTAGATTATGATTGTTTATTCAGACCACAAGTTCTGAGGGCCTCCTATGTGCAGAGGTTGTGTGAGGCGGTGGGTTTATAGAGATAAACACTACATAGTCCTTGCCTTCAAGGATGCTGCATTTCAGGAATGTACAATCATGATTCAATGGAATAAATATCACAATATAGGTATAGATGAGTTACTACGGAAGAGCGGAGGTAAAGCAGGGGTGGGTTGAATTCCTGTTGCATTCCAGGCATTGTGCAATCATTTTTTTTTTTTTTTTTTTTTTTTTTTTGCGGTATGCGGGCTTCTCACTGTTGTGGCCTCTCCCATTGCAGAGCACAGGCTCCGCACGCGCAGGCTCAGTGGCCAGGGCTCACGGGCCCAGCCGCTCCGCGGCATGTGGGATCTTCCCGGACCGGGGTACGAACCCGTGTCCCCTGCACCGGCAGGCGGACTCTCAACCACTGCGCCACCAGGGAAGCCCTGTGCAATCATTTTACACGCAAAAATCTCATTGAATTTTTACAGCCATTCGGGCTGATAGAAATTGAGCTCATGGAAATCTTGGAACTTGACCAATATCACATATGTAGAAAGTGGTAGGGTGAGAATTCCAAGCTGGGTCTATCAAGCTTCAGACCCCATACTCTTTCCACTATTACAAGTTGCCTGATTCTTCATAGGACATGAGATGGTGGGAACTAAGAAGAATCAGGAATAGACTGAGAGATGATATGACATTTAGAATAAGGAAATATGCATGAGACTCACAGGTCATTTAATTGGGATTGTCTTTTTGGAAGGAGAGAAAACTACCAGCAGGTAGAAAGCATCAGGAACAAAGTGAACACATTCAAGAAATGGCAAGCATTTCAGAGCAGCTAAAGTTTAAGGAGAAAACAGTTCAAACTTAGATAGGACCATTATTTATCCTCATGGCTGAGGACACAGCCATGAGCCACAGTGGCATCAGTAATATTCACTTGATGGGCACTACTGGATTAATTCCATAGACACAGCATTTTGCTCCCATTACAAAAGTATTTTGATTAAAGTTCCACACTTCATCCACCTATAGTGATACCATTAATCAAAGGAAATGCAGTCTTCTAAATTATCTTCTACAATTACATATCACACAGTGTTCTGACTGCATGGTACGGAACCATCTTTTGCAATTCACTAATGCCAAGAGCGGTCACTGATGTTTTCTAACATTGTAGGTGTACCTCCGAGCCACTATGGAAACACAGTTGAACTCTCTGTGGCAAAATCTAGTCAAAGTATCTTTTACTTCTTTTCTTCAGTTTTCCCTATTTAAAAGAGGATGCATCTACTTAAAAATGAATGCTATGACAGCTCATGAGTAAAATAACGGGCAATGATGTAACAATTTTTTTCTTCATTTATTCTGATATATATCTTCTAAAAGACAGGATTTAAGTAAGTCTAATTATTTTTTTATCATTTTGCACCTTTATAGTATCAGTGAACACACCTGTCATTTTCCCCTCTAGCTAAATGACATCATCTAATCTTTGAACACATATGTGAGCTTACACTGAAAAGTGAACTCAAAGAAATATTGGAGTATTAAACATAGATTGTACTTCTCATGCTTATAAAAATCATATCCACTTCCAGAGACCACTTGGTTTTATTTTTCTTACCATTTGATATTATCTCACATCTGTGGAAATATGAGTGAAAGATCAACTCACTTGGCAAAAGAAAATTATGGAAACCCTTATGGAATTAAGTGTTCGATATGAAAACTGAACACCTGGTCTTAGGGGTAATTCCAAGTAGAATAGGGGGTCCCCAGCAGGATGTGAGCTGAAGTAACCATTTTAAAGACAAGGCACACATTTCTCCTTGTGAAACTTGCTTGGCACCTCATAGTGAAAATACCATCTGTATTTCTCTGTAAGAATGTTTGAAATTCTATTTTAAAAATAAATACTGTATCCTTACCTTTAGTGTCTCTTTAAGCTCTAGAGTATAGCCATGCTTCCTTGTGAATCACTGAGGGAAAAGAATATCTGTATAACCCCTTCAGGTTCTTAATGCAGATACATACAAAATTAGGAGGGGAAAATAGCCTTCCATGTGCAGCCACACGCTCTGTCATTCCAACATGCTTAAAATGTGCAGGGGAGTGTACCTAAATACTAGATGGAACAAGGTCTGGACACAAGATGGTTTTCTGGTTTTCTGGGAAGGTGGAATGTATCCTACAGATTTCACCAGTATATTCCCTTGACCTACAATCTATACTTGTCTTCATGATCAGAGCTCTTCTAAGACTTAAATGTGTTCTATAGATTTTTTTTTTTTTTTTTTGTGGCACGCGGACCTCTCACCGTGTGGCCTCTCCCGTTGCGGAGCACAGGCTCCGGACACGCCGACTCAGCGGCCATGGCTCACGGGCCCAGCCGCTCCGCGGCATGTGAGATCTTCCCGGACCGGGGCACAAACACGTGTCCCCTGCATCGGCAGGAGGACTCTCAACCACTGCGCCACCAGGGAAGCCCTGTTCTATAGATTTTGATTGTAAGAAATAAGTTATATTTACTCTAAGCTTCTATAAGACATGAATTCTAGAACTACATGAACATTTCCTTCTGTGCTTATTACCTTTGTCAGCAGCACCAATTTCTGGCAAAGAAAAAGAATATATATATATGACAAACAGTTATAAGGGAACTTGCAGGAAACAACTTCTATGTTAGAATGTCCACCATGTTTATATGATTTTTGAATTATTTCTTTTTGCACCAACATCCCAGAAGATGTTTGCAAGTAGAATCACATTTGAATTGGCTTGAATGTAATTAAATTTTGTTGTATCCAAACCTCAGCAAATGCAAAGCCATTGCTACACAAAAGTAGTTGGCCAGGAAGGTAAAGATGGACGGTTGCATCTGAAAATATTCTCAGTGCTTGTGCTGAATTAACAGAATGCTCCAGTGCTATGTGAAATGATGGCTGTTAAGACTATGAGGAAAAGCTTTGGAAGAAGCCTTAAGAAACTGTCACACTGTGGGACACAGGGAGAAGAAAGGCAAAAAGTAACACACCTTTTTCCCACCAACCAACACTAATGCCTTTCCTCCCATCTTGTTCCTCTGCTGTTAGAATGTGGCTACTTAATTTTTTTAATAAAATTTAGGCAGATACTCAATTTACACTGGGGTAGCAAGCAAGATGTCCTGCTTAAAAACATGTTTTGCAATGACAAATACTGCCCGGGTTTATCCCTTTTTTTTTTTTTTTTTTGCGGTACGCGGGCCTCTCACTGTTGTGGCCTCTCCCATTGCGGAGCACAGGCTCTGGACGCACAGGCTCAGCGGCCATGGGTCACGGGCCCAGGCGCTCCGCGGCATGTGGGATCCTCCCAGACCGGGGCACAAACCCGTGTCCCCTGCATCGGCAGGCGGACTCCCAACCACTGCGCCACCAGGGAAGCCCCGGGTTTATCCCTTTTTAACTTACTATGCCTGAAAGCAATAATCGTGAAAGCAGCAGCATTCTAATCTGCATATGTGCATGGGTTTTGCAGCCATGCTCTATGAAGTAGAAGTTAAACCCATTCATTTGCTCACCGAAGTTGACTGAAAATACCTTTCAAAGAAGAATCTTGGAGTAGTCTTCAGGCATTCACTTAGCCTTTTTACGCATTTCCAGAAATCTACACAAATATCTGAGAAGGCCTGTGGGTGTGTTTTTAGCTGGCAATAAGAAAATAGTCCCACTCCAGGCACTTGATACTGAATACAGCTTAGTACAAAGTGCTACTCAATGTTTGTCTAAAGCACTGGAATAGAATAAATACCCAGAAGAATTATTTCAAGGACTCACTTCCAGGTACTGGAAACTCTAAGCCTGGTTAAACCAGCTGGGCCGAATGATGAGCTGCATTTTGCTTCTGCGGGATCACGTTTTCTCAATGGCACCCTAAGGTGAGCCTGAAGACACGTGTTGTGGCATGTATTGCTTCAGTTCTTAGAGTTTTGCCTCAGCACAGCTCGTGGTCAGGAACAAGGCGTCCGGAGCTGGACTCCTTGGCTGTGTCCTGGGTCAGCCCCTCAGTAATTCAGTGACCTTAAGCAGGTCTCTTAATTTCTGTGCCTCTTTGCTGATCTGGACCTTTCCAGACTATATATGAACCTCAGGCTAGGAAAACCTCATTTACTCCACAATTCAAATGGAAGAAATTGCCCTTTTAGTTTTAAGTTAGTTGATCTGGTTTAGACCGGTTTAAGCAAAACGGTAATTCATGGGATTATCTCAGAGAATCCAGGGGAATATTGTATAATCTGGCCTCAGAAAGAAAAGGAACCAGGCCTTCTTCAGTCTTAGAATCAGGAGACCATACCTCCTGAGCATGGCTGTTAACGACATGCTGAACGCAGTGATCCTCAGTGCGGGCTATTCTGTTCAAAATTCCAACTGCCAAGCAGGAGAGAACTCACTGAGCACTCATTACATGAGAGGTATTATGCTAAGGACTTGAGATGCATCTGTGAAACTGACAGATATAGATCCACATCTATAGTTTAATTCTACACAGTGTATGGAGCAATGTCTAATCCAAAATACATTTGTGGAAGGAAAGGAGGGAGGGAGGGAGGGAGGAGGGAGGGAGGGAGGGAGGAGGGAGGGAGGGAGGGAGGAGGGAGGGAGGGAGGCAGGCAGGCATTTACACAGAGCATGTTGTGGCTCAGGATGGATTTATGGTATTCTGTGCAGGCACTTAGGAGAAACCCTTAGCAAAAAACAGTTTTCTCCGCCCCTCTTCACAGCCAAACTTTAAAAAATATTGTGTTTATCTCTTGTTCCTTCTTCAACCAACTTGTATCCAGTTTCCACCCCATCAATTCATAAGAAAGGGCACTTGTCAAGACAACTGATGACCCCCACGTTACCAAATTTACCAGGTAAATTTCTGTCTGCATCTTACACAAATTCTCAATTGTATATGACATAGCAGAACCCTCTTTTCCCTATTGAAAAATCCTCTTGTCTATGACATCATGGTCTCTTGATTTTCTCCTGCCCCTGAGAACACTTTACCTCAGATTTCTGAGAACACTTGACCTCAGATTTCTTTGCTAGTTCTTTTTCTTCTTCCCAACCTCTGAATGTGAGTTTTCCTCAAGGTTTATTCTTTGACACTCTTCACTTATCCCCTCTTCCTCTCTTCCCCCTCTCTCTTCTCTGTCTCTCTTCATATATATATATATATATATATATTCCTTTCACTGCTGATCTCATCCAATCCTGTGGTTTTAAATACCACTTTTATTCTAATAAATCCTAAATTTATTTAGATTAATAATTAAATAATTTGTAATATATAAATTTATAATAATCTAATTAATCCTTAATTTATTAATTTAGAGTAGTCTCCCTCCAACATTTCTAATTGCTGGCATGCTTCCCAGCTTATATTGCAACATCCTCATTGGCTGTTAACAGGCCACACTGATCACAGTCACTGAATACAGTTGACCTTTGGACAACATGGGTTTGAACCACAGGGTCCACTCATACTCAGATGTTTTTCAATAGTAGATACTGCAATACTATCCGATCCACGATTGGTTGAATCCGTGCATTCAGAACCGTGAATACGGAGGAACCACACATGTGGAGTGCTGACTGCAAGTTACATGTGGATTTCGGACTGTGCCGGGTGGGTGCCCCCAAACCCTCCACGTTGTTCAAGGGTCAACTGGATTCCCTTTATTTGGTTTACTTACTCTGTTTTCCCGACTCTGCCACTAGTCTCTAAGCTTTCCAAAGCAGCACCATGTCTATTTTCATCACCCTATCCCAAGCCCCTGTCACAGGCCTGACACTTAAGTAGATCTTCGGGGAATATTTGATTAAGAAATGACTGATATCTAGCCAGGACACAGGAGTGTCCAACCAAGACACCTGGAGAAAGGAGGAAAACTAAGAATAGGTGGTATGGGGGTGACATGGTAGAGAGAAGAATGTTCCATTATAGGCAGAAGATGCAGCATGTGCAAACATTTGTAGATGGGGTGTTCAGAGGGATGAGGGTAAGTGGGTGGCATGGTGGTTGGCAGTCTGTCATCTTAACTAGACTGTACAAGAGGTTAGTGTTTTAGCTTTATGTTTGGTTTAAAACCTTTTAAAGCACATGCATCTGATTGTTTATTACTTCTTATAATTACATGTTTGCGTAACTTTAATTTCCAGTTGACCCTTAATCAGCAGTGTCTTAGCACACTTCAGTTTTTAGGTTTTTCACCTGTAAACTACACCATGACCTGTAAACAACCCCTGGAGAACCTGCTGCTTTAAGGAATCTTGCGATCACACTGTAAAAGGAGAAAATTTTTATGAATGTGCATTTTTTGTCCTTCAGATTATTATTTGAGATACGATGTTCAGATATTCATTTAGTTTGACAGTTTGTTTGATGAAATGGAAAGCTGCTCAGTGGAAAAAGGGTACACATCTATCGAAATATTTTTTTCACCCTCTATCCCTGTGGTGGTTTCTGGTCCTGCTGTTAGAGACCCTGGGTGCAGGGAGGTAGGAGAAATACAAGAGGAAGGGGGAGAGAAGTAGAAATGAGATGCTGGGTGCTGAAAATCACATTAAGGACAAAGTCTTTGTATTTTTGTAACAACAGTTAGTAGCTATTAAATAATTTAAACTTAAACAACAGAAATTTATTTTCTCACAGTTCTGGAGGCTAGAAGTGAAAACCAAGGTGTTGACTGAGTTGGTACCTTCTGAGGGTTGTGAGGGAAGGATCTGTTCCAGGTCTCTCTCTTTGCCTTGCAGATGGCCATCTACTCCCTATGTCTCTTCATATCGTCTTCCCTCTGTGATGGTTCTGTGTCCAGTTCCCTTTTTATAAAGACACTGGCCATATTGGATTGGGGCCCACCCTAATGACCTCATTTTAACTTACTTCTATAAAGACCCTATCTCCAAATAAGGTCACACTCTGAGGCACTGGAGATGAAGAGTTGACATATGAATTTGAGGGGACAGAATTTAGCCCATAGCAGTTACCATGTAGAGAATGGATTAAGGTGGAGATTTGGGTTGGAGTCAAGAACAGTTACAAAGGCAGTGAGCAAAACAGGTGACAAATGCTGTGAGTGGATCTTGGTTCTTGGACATTTTTGTATAAAAATATAAGTGGATTTGAGAGTTGTTTAGGAATGCAAATTTGCAAATAGTGTTCGTTGTTTGTATGGATGGGTCGGGGAGAGGGTCGAGTCAAGAATGTTTCTATAAGCTTCCAGCGTAAATCACTGTGAATACTGGTTCTAGTCACAATAGAAGGAATACAAGAATAGTTTGAAGGTGATGATTTCTCTTTTGGATGTGATGATTTTAGGTGTCTGGAGAATGTCCAAGCAAAGATAACCAGGAAAATTGGGTCTGAATCTGAGCTGGAAGCCACAGCGTTACACACTCAGCTTGTTTATTTCCTATGTTTCTTCCCTAAAATAAGCATGTAGGCTATCATTGGTTTGTTGAGTTTTAGCTGTATCTCACAGGTTGTGATATTCAGCAAATCCATACAGAACATCTGCTATGTGCCAGGCACTGTCTGGGCCATTAGTGCATAAACCAGAAAAGATCCCTCCCTTTATTCCAATGGAGGGAGACACATAATAAAAAATAAATATATGATAAATATGTCAAATATATAATATGTTAGCAGGTGGTAAATGCAATTTTAAAAGATAATTAACTCAGGTTCATGGGATCAGGAATACCACAGGGCCCGGGGATGAGGGGAAACATGCAATATTATTATTTTTGTTTTTTAGATTTTTTTGATGTGGACCCTTTTTACAGTCTTTATTGAATTTGTTACAGTATTGCCTCTGTTTCATGTTTTGGCTTTTTTGGCTGGGAGGCATGTGGGATCCTAGCTCCCTGACCAGGGATCAAACCCACACCCCCTGCACTGGAAGGTGAAGTCTTAACGACTGGACCGCCAGGGAAGTCCCAAGCATGCGATATTAAATAGGTTTGTAATGGAGTCTCAGTAAGAAGGAGAAATTTTAGGAAAGACTTGAAGATGGTGAGATAATTCACCAAAGGTGTTTCTGGAAGGAGAGAGTTCTAGGTAGAGGGAAGAACTAGAGCATAAGGCCTAAGAGGGTGCATGCTTGATGCATTCTAGGAACCAGCAAAGGGGCTGGACCATGGAGTGAGCACTGTAGGGGTAGTAGGATAGGAGATTGGAGAGGTAATGGAGGGGAAGACTGTGAGAGCCTTATAGACCATTGTAAAGCTTTTCTTTTAAATGAAGTAGGAAGGCACTGCAGGGTTTTGACAAGTGGTGACAGGATCCAACTTGCCATATAAAGGATCGTGTTGGCTACAGTGTTAAAAATAGACCACAGTGGGACAAGGGTAGACCATTTAGAAGGTAATGTGGTAGAAGATGGTGGCTTACACTAGGGCCGTTGCAGTGTAGATAATGAGAACTCGTCTTATCTGGGATGTATTTTTTAAAAGTAGAGCCCTCAGGGGCTTCCCTGGTGGCGCAGTGGTTGAGAGTCCGCCTGCCGATGCAGGGGACACGGGTTCGTGCCCCGGTCCGGGAGGATCCCACATGCCGCGGAGCGGCTGGGCCCGTGAGCCATGGCCGCTGAGCCTGCGCGTCCGGAGCCTGTGCTCCGCAGCGGGAGAGGCCACAACAGTGAGAGGCCCGCGTACCGCAAAAAAAAAAAAAAAAAAAAAGTAGAGTCCTCAGGATTTCTTCACACACTGGATGTGGGTGAGAGAAAGAGGAGACAAGAATGATTCTAAATCTTTTAGCCTAAGAACCTGAAGACAGGGAAACCTATGAGTGGAGTGGGTCTGGTGGGGAAGTTAGGTGTTTGCTTTTAGCCGGCCTCTGAATGAGATGTCTATCATTCGAGTGATTATGCTGAGTGGGCAGTTGATTGAACAAGTATATGGTATTCTGAATAGAGACCTGTTCTGGTGATTTAAAATTGGGATTTGTGAAATTCATTTGTATTGTGGTCAGGGAATGTGATCGTTCTTTTACTGAATATTTGAGATCAATTGACATACTTGTTTTATGGTCTAATATGTGATCATTTTGTAAATTCATGTTTGCGAAGAATGCATAGTCTCTACTGGCTGTTCCCCTTGATTTCTTTGCCAATTTTTAATCTACTTGACTTATCAGTAAATTACATGTGAGTGTGTATGTTATTGTGTGTGTATATCTGTGTGGGGGTATGTAGGCTAACATAAATTTAGAATATCTAATCCTGGATAAGCCAGACTAATTGCTAGAAAAATAAATGTACTAGTTTTCTTTTGATCAGTAGTTTGTTCATCTCTTTTCACCCTCTTATTTCCAGTTCTCAGTTTTAGGTTGCTTTGAGCATCTCTCTTATAAGCAGGATATATTAGACTTTTTTGTTTGGCTTCTATCTGTTTATAATCTCTGAATTTGATTGTATGAGTTTAATTGCTTTATAATAGCTTTGTTTTGTACTGACTTTTTGTTTAATTATAACAAACATTCAGAAAACTGCACAAATCATACATATGCACTCAGTGAATTTTCACAAATTGAACACCCCTATGAAACCAACATCAAGAACCAAAACACTAGGGCTTCCCTGGTGGTGCATGGTTAAGAATCCTCCTGCCAATGCAGGGGACATGGGTTCGAGCCCTGGTCTGGGAAGATCCCACACGCCATGGAGCAACTAAGCCCGTGCACCACAACTACTGAGCCTGCGCTCTAGAGCCTGTGAGCCACAACTACTGAAGCCCGTGTGCCACAACTACTGAAACCCTCATACCTAGAGCCTGTGCTCTGCAACAAGAGAAGCCACCACAGTGAGAAGCTTGCACACTGCAACAAAGAGTAGCCCCCGCTCGGCACAACTAGAGAAAGCCCGTGTGCAGCAACAAAGACCCAGCGCAGCCAAAAAAATAAAATAAAAACATAAGTAAAAAAGAAGCAAAACACTGTCATACCCCAAAAGTTTTCTTACGGCCCCTTCCAGTGCCTCTTCTCCACCTAGCATATACAGTATCCTGACTTCTAACACTGTAGATTAGCTCAGCCTGCACTTTAAAAATTTATATAATTAGTGTCATACAGTATATATTCTTTTTTGTCTGAATAGTTATAAGGATGGGTATGTGGATAGAGCCGTGATAAAACAAAGTATAGCAAAATATTAGTGGTATAATCTCAGGGGTGAGTATTTTGCTGTTTACTGTAAAATTCTTTTAATTTTGCTGTAGTTTTGAAAATTATCATAAAATGTTAGAAAAATGCGTTGTTATAGTATTCTGACTTTCTAGTAAAAGAGAGGTTAAAACTACAAAGTTAGCGATTTGTATAGGGACTTGCTAGCTCTAGTGTTTTCAGCAGCTCGCAGTGCCATTGGCAAATATTTCTCCGTAACTGAGAAGAATGGCTTACTGGGATATTCACAGCTTGCCAAATTATTCTTAACAATCATCCTACATTCTTTATTCTAATTCTATATTAATTGAATCATCTAATTTTTGTATAATTTCTCAAAGAAAAGGAAGCGAATATAGTAATTTAAACCCATGTTTGATAATTATCTTTCTCATTGTAAATTAACATATTATTTTTCGATAGAAAACAGAGTTGTCTGAATTTGATTTCCTGAACAGCTCACGACAAATTAGCCATTAAGATCAGGCTTCATGGCACTCAGGGAGAAGCTCTATGCCTAAAATAATCTCTTCAATGCCTAATAGCAAACTACAAAGTCCCAGTTATGTAATCTGATGGTCTCTTTGTATTTATTAATATCATGTACAATAAAGGATGCTTGAAGGTCTCCATTTCCGTGAAATTGCTTAAAAACTAATTGGGATAAAAAATATATATATTTAGGGACTTACCTGGCAGTCCAGTGGTTGAGACTTTGCCTTCCAATGTGGGGGGTGCGAGTCCGATCCCTGGTCGGGGAGCTAAGATCCCACATGCCTGGCGGTCAAAAAACCAAAACATAAAACAGAAGCAATATTGTAAGAAATTCAATAAAGACTTTAAAAATGGTCCACATCAAAGAAAAAAAACTTTAAAAAATGTACCTGTTTATATTTTATTTCTCTTTCAAACAGAAAGTGTAATTCCCATATCAGCAATATTGTGCTATTACAGGCATTTTGGATACAGAAATAGCCTTGTTATAAAATGGCTATTACGGGATTATTCATTAAAGTGATATTCTATTATCTCTTATCCCCTCCAGTACTGTAATAGGTTACTTTTCTTAAAAAATAACGTTACCATTATAAAATTTTTCCCAATTTAACTTTGTACCTCAATTGGGGAAAAAAAAGCGCAATTTTACACATTCAGGGATATTGGATGTATGTTTCTTCACACTTAGTAATTCCTTGTCAACTAAAATATATTTTGCAAAACTATGGAGACATGTTTTAGGGTACACCGAACCTTCCCCCAAAAGAAAACTTGAAAGCAAATTGCTAATTTAAATTTTTTCCCTAAAATTCTAGAGGAAGCTTTGAGATTATGCAGAGACGATAAGCATCCTTATGACTTTCTTTATTGTAACTATTAAGATGCTCAACTGCAGCTAAACTGAATTAAATTGCCTTTCAATAGTCTTTTCATGGAAAAGCCACAGGGTGGCCATACAATTGCTTTGAAAAATTATAGTTTTTTCCCTTTAGCAGAATTTAAGGACATAATGTACACCATATTCTCTTCCGAGCACTAAAAATGAAAAGGCACCTGCATAACAGGCAAAGAGTATAATTTTAGTCTAAAAAACACTAAATTCCTATCCTTAAGAGCCATGTTTGTACTTTCTTAGTTCTTTCAGTTCTGTATTCATGTAAAAGAACATACAAATTAAATATACAAATAAATAAGGGTTATAGAAACATTGTAGGAAGTGAATCTGCAAGAGATGAACAGGTGAAATCTCAAAAGTAAGTGGGTGACTGGGATCTCACAGTAGAGAAAAGGTGCTCTGATCTCAAAATCAGAACACTATTGTGCTGCTTCAGTTTTTATAATGTACCGGTGCTTGGACACATGTTTTAGTATCTCTGAGCCTCAGAACTAATCATAAGACAAAATGGGGAGAGTTCGTTATGAGGATTCAATGGGCTAATATAAACAGAAACTCTGTACACATTGAATGATGTTGTGCAAATGGTGATTCCTTTTTATATTTGAGGACGTTTTCTCTCCCTCAGCATGCCTAAGGATGTTTATCCTCCATGTGAAAGAGATTCTGACCGTGACAGTGTCCCATCCTGGGTTGTGGTGTGCGATGATGTGCAGCCTCATACCCTACACAGCAAAGAGACTAGTGACTTAGCAAGTGTGATTTGAGCGATGTTTTGAGGCCTCTCCTGCCCCAGAAGTATCTCAGAAAAAATAGCCTTCCATTGCCTGGAACTGTTACAATTCATATTCATATTTAATATTTACATTATTATAATATTTAATTGGGTTATGGTATTTTCTTCTTCCTCTTCTCTTCCTTTCCTGAACAATTCAGTCTTAACACCATTAGGTGAGGCAGAGCATGTAAGTATTAGTTTTCTATCGCTGCCATGACAAATTACCACAAACACACTGGTTACAAACAACACGAGTTTATCATCTTGCAGTTATGGAGCTCAGAAGTCCAAGATGGGTCTCACTGGGCTAAAATCAAGGTATCAGCAGGACTGCATTCCTTTCCAGAGGCTCTAATGGAAAATTCATTTCTTTATCATTTCCAGCTCCTAGCGACTGCCTGCACTCCTTGTGAATGAGCGTCCTCCATCTTCAACCCAGCCATGTTGGGCTGAATGATTCTTACGCTGCCATCTCTTAAGTTCTCTCTCTTCTGCCTTCCTCTAGTTATGATGACCTTTTTGATTAGATTGAGCCCACTTGGATAATCCAAGATAATCTTCCCATATCAACGTCACCTGTTTAGCAACCTGAATTCCCTTTGCCGTGTTCCCTAACATATTAACACATTAGGATGTGGACATATTTGGGGAGCCATTATTCTTCCTACCACCATAGGTCACTGTGCCAGCAGTGCATGGGTGTTGCAGTAGCTCAGAATAGGGTGTTATAGCCTCAGTAGGGTCAACATGGTAGTCCCACAGACGAGAGGAATACAGAGTGTTAGAACCCAAGCAGGGTGAAGGGTCCACTCCCCTAGTAGGGCTGTCATGCAGGGTGTCAGGTCCCAAGTAGGGTGGAGAGGGCATTCAGGTGTGGGTGCAGGCTGGCACACAGTGTTAGAACTAAGCAGTGTAAGGAGGGCATCCACACCTGAAGGCAGCCTGCCATGTGATATAGGAGCCTATATGGGGGAAGAGGGCTTTCCACACATGGGGGGTGTTCCAGCATCAGGTCACAGAACCCAAGCAAGGTGTCCATGCCTACAGGAAGTTGAAGATTGGCATGGAGATTCAGAGCTTGAGCTGGTTAAAGAGGGCATCTCCACAAGAGGTGGCCCAGTGCAGGATGTCAGAGCCATAGAGGGAAGCCTTCTCCAGGAGGGGTGGCCTGGACTGGAATGTCAGGACTATGCAGGTGAGAAGGGCTTGTGGGAGGGCATTTGACATGGAGACTAGAGTGTGCAAGGTACCCGTATATGTGGGCAGAGCAGACTGGGTGTCAGAGCGCAAGCAGAGCGAAGAGTAAGTACACATAGAAAGGGGGTTCTGAGCTTTATGAGGAGATTCTTTCCGCCAGGGCAGGGGCACACATGGGAGACAGAGCCTGAGCTACTCAAGAAGGGAATACATACATAAGGCAATCCAATACAGGGTGTCAAACAGCAACAAAGGTGAGGAGAGTGTCCTGTGGACCAGCATGGAGTGATGGAGCCCAAGAGGGCATTCATGCAGAGGAGCATCCTGGCATGGGGAGACAGCAGGGTGAGAAGGGCATCCACATGGGAAATTTGGGGGTAACAGATTTGAGAGATTGGTGACAAATAAGGGAATTGGTTAATGGGAGCCAAGTTTCTCACTGTCTGAAAAGTCAGATATAGAAAAGGAGAAAACTAGCATAAACCATGTAGTATTAAATGTGGTATAATCACATAGCTTTCAGTAGGTAAATAAATAGCAAAATCAGTGTAGCGGTAACTATGTGTATGTGTGGGCATGCATATATACCTTTCCACCACTGACAGGGCTGGGTACAGCGACACCCCAATAATAATGAACACATCTAGTTCTTAAATCCCACTCTCCAGTAAAAACAGCTCAAGCTTCTAGGGAAAAAAAGGCTAATTTCAGGGCTGTAGCGGCAAGCCTCAGTAAGATAAGTCTAGAAGATCTTGTTTCCAGAAAGGAAATATTCAAAGAATGATGGGGACGTGTCCAGAAGAAACTGGAGCCAGCATGAATGGGCTCCCACTGGCCAATCAGGAAAATTTAAGCATCAAAGTAAATGATGACAGAGTATAATTCATTGAATAAAATAGGAAATCTCAAGTCCTTACAAATATTAAAAAAAAATGAATAAATTGAAAGTTTTTTTAACGTAAAGGGATATTTACATAGCTCAAAGTACCTCTCTCCACAAAACACACACTTTGCAAAGCAGTGCAGAATAACTTTACAGTAGAGAAACTTGGTGACACAGCACAGCCTTTCTCAATCAGGATACCACATTTGAGTCAAAGAACACACATCTGGGTGATTATTTCCTCAATTCCTCCAAGAATGGTACATTCTAAATGCATAAGAAATAAATGAATTCACTACATACAAGGAATGTCTTAGAGCAGGGCTTGGTCAAATACAGCCTGCAGGACAAATCCAGCCAGCTCTCTTTTTTTGGTATTTATCATGAGCCAAGAATGACTTCTTACATTTTTAAATGGTCAAAAGAAAGTTAAAAGAGAAAAAAAAAGACGATTTTGTGATATGTGAATATTATATGAAATTCAAATCTCATCATCCATTAATAGAATTTTACTGAAAGGTAGTCAGAGTTATTTGTTTACACATTATCTATGGCTCTTTCACGTTACAATGACCTAAATTATTACTATCTGGCCATTTACAGAAAAAATTTGCCAAGCCCAGCCTTAGAATATTAGGGGTTAATTCTCTCAGAGAATCTTTGTTTGAAAAAAACTGGACCAAGGAGAACATTATCAGTAACGAAGCAAAGTGAAATTGTGTGTCACTGATTAGGATGCATGAGTTAATGGATGTTCAATTATGTCAAATACTTTTTCTTCACCTAAAGTGATAAAATTTTTTACTTTGCTAATTATATTGACTGATTTTAAAATGAAACAACCTTGCTTTCCTGAGAAAAACCCACTAGAGTATGGTGTGTTATCTTGTTTTAATATTGCTATATTTTCTAATATTTGACTAAGACTATTATATGTCCTTTAATGAGGAATATTAGTCTTTAATTTTCTTGTAATGTTTTATCTGCTTTGAGTGTGCAGCTAATTTGGGACTCAGAACGTTTGGCTGTGTCTGTTCCTCTTCTGCCTTTTGGAAGTTTATATAGAATTGGTATCTTTTCCTTCAATATTTGGTAGAATTTACTAATGAGTTTGTCTGAATCTGAAACCATCTGAACTCTGGGGCATATTCCACCTCTTCTTTTTTTTTTTCTTTAATTTATTTAATTAATTTATTTTATTTTTGGCTGTGTTGAGTCTTCGTGGCCGTGCACAGGCTTTCTCTAGTTGCAACAAGCAGGGGCTACTCTTCGTTGTGGTGTGCGGGCTTCTCATTGTGGTGGCTTCTCTTGTTGTGGAGCACAGGATCTAGGAGCACAGACTTCAGTAGTTGTGGCACACAGGCTCAGTAGTTGTGGCTCGCAGGCTCTAGAGCACAGGCTCGGTAGTTGTGGCACACGGGCTTAGCTGCTTTGCGGCATGTGGGATCTTCCTGGACCAGGGCTCGAACCCATGTCCCCTACATTGGCAGGCAGATTCTTAACCACTGCACCACCAGGGAAGTCCCTCCACCTTTTCTTTAATGTGATTCTTTTCCTGTCTCAGGTAGTTTCTTCCTGCAATGTGTGTGTGTCAGTCCTGGGCCAAAGACTTGAGAGACCACTCTGCAAATTTTTAGAGTTCTTTCTATGGAACTCCTTTCTTCCTGGTATTTGGCCCTGCTAGTCTGACTTAGCATCCAAGATCCAACTCCATTTCCTCAAAGCATTGAGATCACCGGGCTCTGTTTTGGTTTCCCCCTTCCCACCTCTTCACTGTGGCCTAAAAGCTCTCTCCAGGCAGTAAGCTGAGGCAATTATAGAGCTTGTATCATTTTTTTCTCTTCTGTTGGGGATGACTGTCTGAGCTGCCTGTTCTCCAAAGTCTGAGAAATGTTTGTTCTTCTTTTTTTTTTTAAACAACCTTTATTGGAGTATAATTGCTTTACAACGTGTTAGTTTCTGCTGTATAACAAAGTGAATCAGCTCTATGTATACATATATCCCCATATCCCTTCCCTCTTGCGTTTCCCTCCCACCCTCTGTATCCCACCCCTCTATGTGGTCACAAAACACTGAGCTGATCTCCCTGTGCTATGCGGCTGCTTCCCACTAGCTATCTATTTTACATTTGTTAGTGCATATATGTCAATGCTGCTCTCTCACTTAGTGCCAGCTTACCCCTCCCCCTCCCCATGTCCTCAGGTATATTCTCTACATCTCCGTCTTTATTCCTGTCCTGCCCCTAGGTTCTTCAGAACCATTTTTTTTTTTTAGATTCCATACATATGTATTATGTATGGAATGTATTACATATGTATTACATATGTTTTTCTTGTTCTGACTTACTTTACTCTGTATGACAGACTCTAGGTCAGTCCACCTCACTACAAATAACTCAGTTTCATTCCTTTTTATGGCTGAGTAATATTCCATTGTATATATGTGCCACATCTTCTTTATCCATTCATCTGTCGATGGACACTTAGGTTGCTTCCATGTCCTGGCTACTGTAAATAGTGCTGCAGTGAACATTGTAGTACATGTCTCTTTTTGAATTATGGTTTTCTTAGGGTATATGCCCAGTAGTGGGATTGCTGGGTCATATGGTAGTTCTATTTTTAGTTTTTTAAGGAACCCCCATACTGTTGTCCATAGTGGCTGTATCAATTTGTATTCCCACCAACAGTGCAAGAGGGTTCCCTTTTACCCACTCCCTCTCCAGTATTTATTGTTTGTAGATTTTTTGATAATGGCAATTCTTACCAGTGTGAGGTGATACCTTATTGTAGTTTTGATTTGCATTTCTCTAATGATTAGTGATGTTGAACATCCTTCCACATTTTTGTTGGCAATCTGTATATCTTCTTTGGAGACATGCCTGTTTAGGTCTTCTGCCCATTTTTGGATTGGGTTGTTTGGTTTTTTTTTTATATTGAGCTGCATGAGCTCCTTGTAAATTTTAGAGATTAATCCTTTCTCAGTTGCTTCATTTGCAAATATTTTCTCCCATTCTGAGGATTGTCTTTTCGCCTTGTTTATGGTTTCCTTTGCTGTGCAAAAGCTTTTAACTTTCATTAGGTCCCTTTTGTTTATTTTTGTTTTTATTTCCATTTCTCTAGGAGGTGGGTAAAAAAGGATCTTGCTGTGATTTATGTCATAGACTGTTCTGCCTATGTTTTCCTCTAAGGTTTCATAGTGTCTGGCCTTACATTTAGGTCTTTAATCCATTTTGAGTTTATTTTTGTGTATGGTGTTAGGGAGTGTTCTAATTTCATTCTTTTACATGTATCTGTCCAGTTTTCCAAGCACCACTTATTGAAAAGGCTGTTTTTTCTCCGTTTTATACTCTTTCCTCCTTTATCAAAGATAAGGTGACCATATGTGCGTGGGTTTATCTCTCTGCTTTCTATCTGTTCCATTGATCTATATTTCTGTTTTCGTGCCAATCCCATACTGTCTTGATTACTGTAGCTTTGTAGTATAGTCTGAAGTCAGGGAGCCTGATTCTTCCAGTTCCATTTTTCTTTCTCAAAATTGCTTTGGCTCTTTGAGGTCTTTTGTGTTTCCGTACAAACTGTGCAATTTCTTGTTCTATTTCTGTGAAAAGTGCCACAGGTAGTTTGATAGGAATGCCATAGAATTTGTAGAATGCTTTGGGTAGTATAGTCATTTTAACAATGTTGATTCTTCCAATAATAGGGTATAGCTCTCCATCTGTTTGTATCATCTTTAATTTCTTTCATCAGTATCTTACAGTTTTCTGCATACAACTCTTTTGTCTCCTTAAGTAGGTTTATTCCCACATATTGTATTCTTTTTGTTGCAGTAGTAAATGGAAGTGTTTCCTTAATTTCTCTTTCAGATTTTTCATCATTAGTGTATAGAAATGCAAGAGATTTCTGTGCATTAATTTTGTATCCTGCTACTTTACCAAATTCATTAATTAGCTCTAGTAGTTTTCTGGTAGCATCTTTAGGATTCTCTATGTGTAGTATCATGTCATCTGCAAACAGTGACAGTTTTACTTCTGCTTTTCCAGTTTGGATTCATTTTATTTCTTTTTGTTCTCTGATTGCTGTCGCTAAAACTTCCAAAAGTATGTTGAATAATAGTGGTGAGAGTGGGCAACCTTGTCTTGTTCCTGATCTTAGTGGAAATACTTTCAGTTTTTCACCATTGAGGACGATGTTGGCTGTGGGTTTGTCATATATGGCCTTTATTATGTTGAGGTAAGTTCCCTCTATGCCTACTTTCTGGAGGGTTTTTTGATAAATGGGTGTTGCATTTTGTCAACAACTTTTTCTGCATCTATTGAGATGATCATCTGGTTTTTCTCCTTCAATTTGTTAATATGGTGTATCACATTGATTGATTTGCATATATTGAAGAATTCTTGCATTCCTGGGATAAAACCCACTGGATCATGGTGTATGATCCTTTTATTGTGCTGTTGGATTCTATTTGCTAGTATTTTGTTGAGGATTTTTGCATCTATATTTTCTCAGTGATATAGGCCTGTAGTTTTCTTTTTCTGAAACATTTTTATCTGGTTTTGGTGTCAGGGTGATAGTGGCCTCGTAGAATGAGTTTGGGAGTGTTCCTCCCTCTGCTATATTTTGGAAGAGTTTGAGAAGGATAGGTGTTAGCTCTTCTCTAAATGTTTGATAGAATTCGCCTGTGAAGCCATCTGGTCTTGGGCTTTTGTCTGTTGGAAGATTTTTAATCACAGTTTCAGTTTCAGTGCATGTGATTGGTCTGTTTATATTTTCTGTTTCTTCCTGGTTCAGTCTCAGAAGGTTGTGCTTTTCTAAGAATGTGTCCATTTCGTCCAGGTTGTCCATTTTATTGGCATATTGTTGCTTGTAGTAATCTCTCATGATCCTTTGTATTTCTGAAGTGTCAGTTGTTACTTCTACTTTTTCATTTGTAATTCTGTTCATTTGTGTCTTCTCCCTTTTTTTCTGATGCATCTGGCTAATGGTTTATCAATTTTATTTATCTTCTCAAAGACCCAGCTTTTAGTTTTATTGATCTTTGCTATCATTTCCTTCATCTCTTTTTCTTTTACTTCTGATGTGATTTTTATGATTTCTTTCCTTCTGCTAACTTTGGGGGGTTTTTTGCTCTTCTTTCTCTAATTGCTTTAGGTGTAAGGTTAGGTTGGTTATTTTAGTTTTTTCTTGTTTCTTGAAGTAGGATTGTATTGCTATAAACTTCCCTCTTAGAACTGCTTTTGCTGCATTCCATAGGTTTTGGGTCGTCATGTTTTCACTGTCATTTCTTTCTAAGTATTTTTTTATTTCCTCAGTGATCTCTTGGTTATTTAGTAGTGTATTGTTTAGCCTCCATGTGTTTGTATTTCTTACAGTTTTTTTTTCCTGTAATTGATATCTAGTCTCATAGCACTGTGGTTGGAAAAGATACTTGATACAATATCAATTTTCTTAAATTTACCAAGGTGGGATTTGTGACCCAAGGTATGATCTATCCTGGAGAATGTTCCATGAGCACTTGAAAAGAATGTGTATTCTGTTGTTTTTGGATGGAATGTCCTATAAATATCAATTAAGTCCATCTTGTTTAATGTATCATTTAAAGCTTGTGTTTCCTTCTTTATTTTTATTTTGGATGATCTGTCCATTGGTGAAAGTGGGGTGTTAAAGTCCCCTATTATGATTATGTTACCATCGATGTCCCCTGTTATGGTGTTAGCATTTGCCTTATGTATTGAGGTGCTCCTTTGTTCGGTGCGTAAATATTCACAATTGTTATATCTTCTTCTTGGATTGAGCCCTTGATCATTATATAGTATCCTTCTATGTCTCTTGTAATAGTCTTTATTTTAAAGTCTGTTTTATCTGATATGAGAATTGCTACTCTAGCTTTCTTTTGATTTCCATTTGCATGGAATACCTTTTTCCATCCCCGCACTTTTAGTCTGTAAATGTCCCTAGGTCTGAAATGGCTCTCTTGTAGACAACATATATTCAGGTCTTGTTTTTGTATCCATTCAGCTTGTCTATGTCTTTTGGTTGGAGCATTTAATCCATTTACATTTAAGGTAATTATCGATATGTATGTTCCTAGTACCATTTTCTTAATTGTTTTGGGTTTTTGTAGGTCTTTTCGTTCTCTTGTGTTTCCCTCCTAGAGAAGTTCCTTTAGCATTTTTTGTAAAGCTGGTTTGGTGGTGCTGAATTCTCTTAGCTTTTGCTTGTCTGTAAAGGTTTTAATTTCTCCATCGAATCTGAATGAGATCCTTGCTGGGTAGAGTAATCTTGGTTGTAGGTTTTTCCCTTTCATCACTTTAAATATGTCCTGCCACTCCCTTGTGGCTTGCAGAGTTTCTGATGAAAGATCAGCTGTTAACCTTATGGGATTTCCCCTGTATGTTTTTTGTTGCTTTTTCCTTGCTGCTTTTAATATTTTTTCTTTGTGTTTAATTTTTGATAGTTTTATTAATATGTGTCTTGGCATGTTTCTCCTTGGATTTATCCTGTATGGGACTCTCTTCACTTCCTGGACTTTATTGACTATTTCCTGTCCCATATTAGGGAAGTTTTCAACTTATAATCTCTTCAAATATTTTCTCAGTCCCTTTCTTTTTCTCTTCTGCTTCTGGGAGCCCTTTAGTGCAAATGTTGCTGTGTTTAATGTTGTCCCAGATGTCTCTGAGACTGTCCTCAATTCTTTTCTTTCTTTTTTCTTTATTCTGCTCTATGCTAGTTATTGCCACTATTTTGTCTTCCAGGTCACTTATCCATTCTTCTGCCTCAGTTATTCTGCTATTGATTCCTTCTAGAGAATTTTTAATTTCCTTTATTGTGTTGTTCATTTTGTTTGTTCTTCTTGTCCTTGTTAAACGTTTCTTGTATTTTCTCCATTCTATTTCCAAGATTTTGGATCATCTTTACTATCATTACTCTGAATTCTTTTTCATATAGACTGCGTATTTCCTCTTCATTTGTTAGGTCTGGTTGGTTTTTACGTTGCTCCTTCATCTGTTGTCTGTTTCTCTGTCTTGTCATTTTGCTTAACTTACTGTGTTTGGGGTCTCCTTTTCACAGGCTGCAGGTTTGTAGTTCCTATTGTTTTTGGTGTCTGCCCCCACTGGGTAAGGTTGTTTCAGTGAGTTGTATAGGCTTCCTGGTAGAGGGGAGTGGTGCCTGCATTCTGGTGGATGAGGCTGGATCTTGTCTCTCTGTTGGGCTGGATCACGTCTGGTGGTGTGTTTTGGGGTGTCTGTGAATTTAGTATGATTTTAGGCAGCCTCTCTGCTAATGGGTGGGGTTGTGTCCTTGTCTTGCTAGTTGTTTATCATGGGGTATCCAGCCCTGTGGCTTGCTTTTCGTTGAGTGGAGCCGGGTCTTAGCACTGATACTGAGATCTCTGGGAGATCTCTCGCTGATTGATTTTTCGTGGGGCTGAGAGGTCTCTGATGATCCAGTGTCCTAAACTCGGCTCTCCCACCTCAGAGGCTCAGGCCTGACACCAGGCCAGAGCGCCAAGACCCGGTCAGCCACATGGCTGGAGGATGGGCAAGTCAGGAAGGAATCAGGTTTCCGGCCCTTGAACGGTGGCCGACTTGGGATTGCGGCTTCTCAGCTCCACCTCAGCGGCTGGTGTAGCTGCCCTGGGAGCTTCGGGACATTGGTTCTGTAGGGGCCAGTGTGTGCAGAGGCCTTGCACCTGACACATAGGATTGGCTTTCCCAGCACAGAACCACTGCGGGGACACACCTTGGCACTTGTGTGGAGAAGCGCTGCACACACCACCACTCAAATGTTTGTTCTTATAGTAGACTTTTCTAGTTGATTTCAGTTGGGAAAGTAAGTTGGCTTTTATTACATCCTCATAACCAAGAACAGAAGTCATGCAATATTGTTTTACATTTATGTAGCATCTTCCAAATTACAACCAAGGGATTTTTTTTATTGGTCAACATAGGAGAAATACAAAAATGCCCCACCTTTGACTGTTAGTTCAGCATTGGCACTCCAAAAAACTTCTTCCTTATTCTTTAATCATGGAAGAGCAATTTTAAGTTTAAAAAGTTTTGTGATTCCATGTAAAAAGCAAGATTTTGAAATTATTTAAAATGGAAGCAACTCATTGAATTGTTTCATGGTTTTGTATGCATATATTTGTATGAACAAAAACTAAAGTACATCTTCAATGATACTCTACGACAAAAAATTAAAATTTAGTTTACCACAAATTTTGAAGCATATATTAAGAGATTCCATGTCACAAGAGAGTAAACAGGGAAAAATAATTAGTAGGCTCATTTCATTCATGTATACATATAATTTCTAGACACTGATATAATCTCCCTATTCCCTCTAAAAGAAGCAACATCCTCTTCTAAAGAAATAGACATTATACGATAATTCTGCTTTACCATGAAATTCTTCATTGATAAGAAGTTTTTCTTTTCTTTTCTTTTCTGAATATTTTCCCTCCTAACAGAAATGTCTACACTAAATTTACTTATATTGAAATCATTACCATCATCCCATGAATTCTTTGTTATCAAATTTATTGGATTAACAATTGTGTTCTCTTTATATAATACTTAAGGCACATCCCCAGTCTATTGAGAGCTGTTCTATTATAATTATATTGTAGTAGTAGTGCCAGGAACAACCAATTCAGAGCACCTCCTGAATTGTAGTTTCCAATTATGTAATTTTCCAACCGAATTTAATATTAGAATTCAGCAATTGATAACATCATGGAAGCTTTTTCATTTAAAAACTAGAACAATCTCACTCATAAAAGTGAGATTTAGTAATCATACTAAGAGTCATATTCAGTAATCATACTAAGAATGAAAAAATCTGAACTGCCTTAAAAAGGAGCCACCTTTCTGGGAGTGTAACTGAGCAATATTCAATATTAGGAAGCAGGAGCAATGTTTGATATTAGGAAGCATCTTTCTAAGAGCGTCATATTAGGAAATACATAGCTACAGTGTGAATGATGAAAGAGAAAAATATAGGAAGACAAAAATATTTTGTCTTATTTTGATAAATATTAATAAGCAGGAACATTCACTAAGAAAAATATCAACTTGAAAATAAATGAGAAAATGCAATGGGTACTTAGGCAAGGAAAGAAAACAGCTAACTTTGTTTGCTGTTAAATACAAAACATAAATATGATGGTGCTGAAGGATAATTTTACAGTACACACATAGCAAATATGTTATTTCATACAGTAAATCACATTTCTCTTACATTATAGCATTGAGTGACCTCGTGAATCTCTCCTCTTCAAAATGCTGAATTTTTCAAAAACCCTTAGTGTTGCCCCTCAGTCCTGCCCCTAGACACAGGCAAAGAGCGTTCTGCTTTGGGCTCTATACTTTAGAGAATCCACATATTATAAACAAAATAAAAGAACAAATACAGTTACTAAAGAACATGTGGGCACTTCCGCACATGGGATCCAGCTCCCAGTGCCAGCAAGATGTGACCTGGAACTCCAAATATCACCTCTTATTTCTGAAACTGTTCAGACCCCAGTAAATATTTCTCATATCTTAGTCCATATGTCCATCTGAACGCCAAGATTTGTAGATTGTGCATTTGCTGATATCAGAAATAGGGTAATGTTTTCGTTGCGTTGGAGAGGATGTAGGTGATGGCAGTGCTTAGGTAAAAGACAGGCTAATTAATTTAAAAATTCTTTCTCCCAGATAGTATGGACACAGTCAATCCTTTTATTGTTAATTTTTATTTTATATTGGAGTAGAGTTGATTAACAATGTTGTGTTAGTTTCAGTGTATAGCAAAGTGATTCAATTATACATATACATGTATCTATTCTTTTTCAAATTCTCTTTCCATTAGGTTATTACAGAGTATTGAGCAGCATTCCCTGTGCTATACAGTAGGTCCTTGTTGGTTATCTATTTTAAATATAGCAGTGTGTACATGTCAATCTCAAACTCCCAATCTGTCCCTCCCCCCACCCACCTTTCGCCCCTGGTAACTATAAATTCATACTCTAAGTCAGTGAATCTGTTTCTGTTTTGTAAATAAGCTCATTTGTATCGTTTTTTGGGTTTTTTTTAGATTCTGCATATAAATGATATCATATGATATTTGTCTTTCTCTGTCTGACTTCTTCACTTAGTATGATAATCTCCAGGTCCATCCATGTTGCTTCAAATAGGATTATTTCATTCTTTTTAATGGCTAAGTAATATTCCATTGTATATATGTACCATATCTTCTTTACTTATTCATCTGTCAATGGACATTTAAGTTGCTTCCATGCACTGCAATGAGCATTGGGGTGCATATATCCTTTCAAACCATGGTCTTCTCTGGAAATATGCCCAGGAGTGGGATTGCTGGATCATGTGGTAGCTCTATTTTTAGTTTCATAAGGAACCTCCATACTTTTCTCCATAGTGACTGTACCAATTTATATTCCCACCGACAGTGTAGGAGGTTTCCCTTCTCTCCACACCCTCTCCAGCATTTATTGTTTGTAAACTTTTTGATGGTGGCCATTCTGACTGGTGTATTTGTATTTCTCTAATAATTAGTAATGTTGAGCATCTTTTCTTGTGCCTCTTGGCCATCTGTATGTCTTCTTTGGAGGAATGTTTATTTAGGTCTTCTGCCCATTTTTGGATTGGGTTGTCTGTTTGTTTGTTTGATATTGAGCTGCATAAGCTGTTTGTATATTTTAGGGATCAATCCCTTGTTGGTCACATCATTTGCAAGTATTTTCTCCCATTCTGTGGGTTGTCTTTTCGTTTTGTTTATGATTTTCTTTGCTGTACAAAAGCTTTGAAGTTCCATTAGGTCCCATTTGCTTATTTCTGTTTTTATTTCCATTACTCTAGGAGACGGATCAAAAAAGATATTGCTGCAATTTATGTCAAAGAGTGTTCTGCCTATGTTTTCCTCTGAGAGTTTTATATTATCTAGTCTTACATTTAGTTTGAGTTTTTGAGTTTGTTTTTCTGTATGATTTAAGAGAATGTTCTCATTGCATTCTTTTACATGTAGCTGTCCAGTTTTCTCAGCACCACTTATTGAAGAGACTGTCTTTTCTCTGTTGTATATTCTTGCCTTCTTTGTTATAGATTAATTGACCATAGGTGTGTGGGTTTATTTCTGGGCCTTCTCTCCTATTCCATTTATCTATATTTCTGTTTTTGTGCCACTACCGTACTATTTTGATGACTGTAGCTTTGTGATATAATCTGAAATCAGGAAGCCTGATTTCTCCAGCTTGGTTTTTCTTTCTCAGGATTGCTTTGGCTATTCAGGGTCTTTTGTGTCTCCATAAAAATTTTTAAATTTTAAGATTTTTTTTGGTTCCAGTTCAGTGAAAGATGCCATTGGTAATTTGATAGGGATTGCATTGAATCTGTAGATTGACTTGGATAGTATAGTCATTTTCACAATATTGAGTCTTCCAATCCAAGAACATGGTATATCTTTCAATTTGTTCCTGTCATCTTCGATTTCTTTCATCAGCCTCTCATAGTTTTCAGGGTACAGGTCTTTTGTCTCCTTAGGTAGGTTTATTCCTAGGTATTTTATTCTTTTTTATTCTTTGTTGTTAGTGTATAGAAATGCAAGAGATTTCTGTGTATTTATCTTGTATCCTGCAGCTTTACTGAATTCATTGATGAACTATAGTAGTTTTCTGGTAGCATCTTTAGGATTTTCTATGTATAGTATCATGTCATCTGGAAACATTGACATTTTTACTTCTTCTTTTCCAGTTTGGATTCCCTTTATTGCTTTTTCTCCTCTGATTGCCGTGGCTAGGACTTCCAAAACTATGTTGAATAAAAGTGGCACGAGTGGACATCCTTGTCTTATTCCTGATCTTAGAGGAAATATTTTCAGCTTTTCATCTTTTAACATGATGTGAGCTGTAGGTTTGTCATATATGGCCTTTATTATGTTGTGGTATGTTCCCTCTGTGCCCACTTTCTGGAGAGATTTTATCATAAATTGGTGTTGAATTTTGTCAAAAGCTTTTTCTGCATCTGTTGAGATGATCATATTATTTATTTATTTATTTATTATTATTTGGCTGAATTGGGTCTTCATTGCTGTACGCAGGTTTCCTCTAGTTGCAGTGAGTTGGGGCTACTCTTTGTTGCAGTGTGCAGGCTTCTCATTTTGGTGGCCTCTCTTGTTGCAGAGCATGGGCTCTAGGTGTGTGGGCTTCAGTAGTTGCAGCATGTAGGCTCCATAGTTATGGTTCTTGGGCTCTAGAGCGCAGGCTCAGTAGTTGTGGTGCACAGGCTTAGTTCCTCCATGGCATGTGGGATCTTACCAGACCGGGGCTCAAACCCATGTCCCCTGCATTGGCAGGCAGATTATTAACTACTGCACCACCAGGGAAGTCCCAATCATATGATTTTTATTCTTCAATTTGTTGATATGGTGTATCACCCTGATTGATTTGTGGATGTTAAAAAATCCTTGAATCCCTGAGATAAATCCCATTTGATTATGGTGTACGATCGTTTTAATGTATTGTTGGATTCAGTTTGTTAGTATTTTGTTGAGGATTTTTGCGTCTATGTTCATCAGATATTGGCCTGTAATTTTCTTTTGTGTGCTATCTTTGTCCGTTTTGGGTATTAAGGTGATGGTGGCCTCATAGAATGAGTTTGGGAGTGTTCCTTCCTCTACAATTTTTTGGGATAGTTTCAGAAGGATAGGTGTTAACTCTTCTCTAAATATTTGGTAGAATTCCCCCATGAAGCTATCGGGTCGTAGACTTTTGTTTGTTAGGAGTTTTAAATCACAGTTTCAACATTTCATTACTTGTGATTGGTCTGTTCATATTTTCTATTTCCTCCTGGTTCAGTCTTGGGAGATTGTACCTTTCTAGGAATTTGTCCATTTCTCCTACATTGTCCATTTTAGTGGCATATAGTTGCTTGTAGTAGTCTCTTATGATCCTTTTGCATTTCTGTGGTGTCCATTGTAACTTCGCCTTTTTCATTTCTAATTCTATTGATCTGAGCCCTCTCCCTCTTTTTCTTGATGAGTCTCACTAAAGGTTTATCAATTTTGTTTGTCTTTTTGAAGAAGCAGCTTTTAGTATCGTTGATCTTTTCTATTGTTTTCTTCATCTCTATTTCACTTATTTCTGCTCTGATCTTTACGATTTCTTTCCTTCTACTAACTTCGGATGTGGTTTGTTATTCCTTCTCTAGTTGCTTTAGGTGTAAGTTTAAGTTGTTTATTTAAAATTTTTCTTGTTTCCTGAGGTAAGATTATATTGCTATAAACTTCCCTCTTAGAACGGCTTTTGCTGCATCCCATAGGTTTTGAATCATCGTTCTTTCATGTTCATTTGTCTCTAAGAATTTTTTAATTTCCTCTTTGATTTCTTCACTGATCCATTGGGTTTTTAGTAGCATATTGTTTAGCCTCCATGTGTATCTGTTTCTTACAGTTTTTTTTTTCTTGTAGTTGATTTCTAATCTTACAGTGTTGTGGTCAGAAAAGATGCTTGATATGATTTCAGTTTTCTTAAATGTACCGAGGCTTGATTTGTGACCCAAGATGTGATCTATCCTGGAGAATGTTCCGTGTGCACTTGAGAAGAATGTGTATTCTGCTCCTTTTGGATGGAATGCTTTATAAATATCAATTAAGCCCATCTGGTCTAATGTATCATTTAAGGCCTGTGTTTCCTTATTGATTTCTGTCTGGATGATCTGTCCATTGATGAAAGTTGGTTGTTAAAGTCCCCCACTATTACTGTGTTACTGTAGATTTCTCCTTTTATGGCTGTTAGTATTTGCCTTATATATTGAGGTGCTCCTATGATGGGTGTGTTTATAGTTATAAGTGTTATATCTTCTTGGCTTTATCCTTTGATCATTATGTAGTGTCTCTTGTAACAGTCTTTATTTTAAAGTCTTTTTAGTCAATTCTTGAATAATGAAGTATCATTTTCTAGTAGTGTCAAGCATCTGTCGTAACTTTTTTGTGTGTTTCAATTTGTGGTTTTGCAACTAGTCATGAATTAGCAGAGAACTCATATCAGCTGCAGATGGTGGCTGAAGAACAGTTTGTAGTACTCTACAAATCATTTTACTGTTAAATTTAAATATATGTGGAACTAGATATAAAATACATGAAGCATAAAATCCTTTAAATGGCAACTAGGTGAACATTGAACTCTAAAATTGTGAGTAGTGTTACTTTAATCAAAATATTTAATAAAATTTAAGTAAATTTTCAAAATAAATTTTCAAAATAAATTAATGTCAGCTTTATTTAAATAATTTTGTGTAAGTTTTTATTTAGATAATTTTAATTTTTAACAGTCTAAAAGAAAAAAGTTTTTAAAAATACATATAAATGCTTTAATGTTTCACTGAAACACAATAAACATTCAGAAAGTACACATAGTGTAGATCTGTGAATTTTAATAAACTGCACAGCCAAATAGCCAGTATCTAGATGAGGAAAGAGAACACTGTCTGCAGCTACGAGTTGCATAATGCTTTCTTCCAATCACTATCCCCTTCCCAAGATTACCATTATTACATCATTACAATCCCTTCATCTTTTACATAGAACATATAATATCAATAATTATGAGAGTAATATTCCCTCATATTCATAGGTGCCACCAGGACTCAAGAGGGGGGGATTATATGGGGCATATGTGCCAGGGAGTGGAAGTCATGGAGAGCATCTTAGAATTTTGCCCACTCTAGTAGGCTATCCATTTTCAGATGCTATCTATTTTATAGAAATATATAATAAATATTTATATTTTAAAGTAAGTTCCTCAAGATCAGACACATAATGGGTCATAAAGCTGAGGCCGGAATGCAAGTATTCTAACACAAGATCCAGTGATCTTTCTAGTATATTAAGCTAGGCTCACCCTGTTAATTGTCTTCCAAATGTCTTTCTGTTTGTCTATCTATTAACACATTTTAAATATGGCAACTGGCACTAACGGTTTTAGGAGTATGGGGATTTCCTTTAAAAAACAATTGTGTAGACCTTCCACATTAGAGAGCTAATACTTTTATTTAATCAGACTGAAGTTAATAATCACAATTCATACTGAATAACAGATATTGTTAAATAACTCTGCACTTTCAACTACTCAGAAACCCAGAAAATCCAGGTTGGGCACTGCTCTAAATGGCATCTGTCCTGTAGAGTGTAAAATGGATTCACATCTCTTGTTTTAGTCTGAATTCATGTGGCTTTTAGTGTTTGTCCCCCTTGAATTAAAGGATCTCAGATGCTATGCCTTCTCAAAAATAGTTTTTTAGCAATCATGACAAATAATCCTTTCCTATTTAAAATATTATAGGACAATTAGCTATAACATTTTATACAAGACACATGGACTGACAGGCTTTCAAAGTGTGGCCTGAGCAGTGTCCTACCTAATGAGGCTCCAGTTGATGAATATAAGAATGGGTGTTTGCTTACTGCAGAGGTTAGAATCAGATGCTCTAAGTGGCGCTTCCAGCCTCATTCTGCAAGAACCTACCCAACGGGAGACTTGAGGCACTGCCGAGACCACTGGAACCAACTCTTTCATCCCACACAAGTTCCCAGCCATTCTCGTCTGCCAAAATAAGAAGGTAATAATTGGGGTAGGAGACTGGCAGCCAAGCCCAGAGAATTCATAACAGGTTCACTCTGCCAAGATGCAAAATATGCTGAGATATCTCAGACGCTCCCTGAAGCAGCCTCGGAAAACGCTATTCACTTACGCTCATCTAGAAACCACAACTTCTTCTTGTAGAAAGTCCTGTGGCTGAAGCTGGCAGTGGTTAAGTTTCCACATAGCAACTAGAGTAAATAAATGCAATATTTGCTTTTTTAAAAGTTAACTAAAACTGCTGATTTCCAGCTGCTGGTAGAAAAATATAATTGTCAAGATTTACCTAGGAAAATTGAGATTCTTGTATTTCATGAAATCAATGGTGTTAATCTACTTAAAATTATTAATCAACACACGGAAAGCATCAGAGTAGGCATTAAAGAGAGGTCTTTTTGAAAATAAGTAAAGCATTGTTGAAGAAGTATGGCTGTTCTTCCCATTGATTTCCATTCTCTGCAATAACCAGAGACTAGAATTCTAGAGTTGGAAGGAATCTTAGGGATCATTTAGGCCTCCTGTGGACCTTTTTCTGAGGAAGAAAACGAGATCCAGAGATGTAAGATAACTTACTCAAATTCACAGCGCTAGGTCGTGGTAAATTCAGAGCTAGGGCTTAATCCTGGTATCACCAAATCAGCATCAGGGCATAGGTACACTCTTTTCAAATAATGTCCTGCCCTCAGTCCAGCTGAGGACCCCACCCTCTGCCCACCATGTGTCCCTTTACACTGAACAGCTAACACTTGAACACTTGAAACTACTTGTTTTCCTCTGTGGCTCAAACACAACTTCCCTTGTCATCTAAACTCCAGTCCCCCTCTTTCACTCTCTCAGTAGATGCCAAAGTCAAGGTGACATAAAGTTTCTCTTGCCTTAACAAACTGTGTTTTATCAAGAGCAGTCACAGCCCTGCTGATTCTGATGTCAGCAGCTCCAGCACCCTGGGGAACCTTCTGAGCTTCTGCCAAGAACCCTCAAGATCTGTCAAAATTGTATCTCCCTTAGAGCGAGTTCTGAAAACATCCCAGGTCTTCTGAACAAATTTCCCAACAGTTTAATTCCCCACAAGATAACAAGTCTTCCAGATAATTTCTCTGTAGCTCCATTTCACATTAAATCTTGCCATTACTTCTTGCTTCAATCCCATTGTTTTTCATTTTACATGAACCCTTTTAGTTCTTCCCCTCACTACTATCTAATTATCTTTCTTTCTTTGAGATTCCCACCAGTTTAATATAATGAGGTCCAACTTTTTTCTGCTCTGAAACACCATTGGTCCCAGTGGGAATTCTTAACCTGAGATTTCAGGAGACCTAGCAACTGTTAGAAATTTTATGCAAAACAATTTGTATATGTGCATATTTGCTTTTAATCACAGCTTTAATTAGAATCTCAAAAGACTGATGCATAGAAAAAGGTTGAGATTGATTATTCTGTGAAATCAGACCCACACAAGGCACTCACTTCTTGCCTCTGTGACTCTTTTTGTCCCTCTTTCCATTGGTTAAAGACCCTCCCATTCCCCGCTGCCCACACACCTCAAGTACTCATCAGCCTATAGCATGGAATACACATGGCCCTCATTTGTCTGTGGCATATGTAAGCATCAAAAAGGATCACCGCTAGTTTAGCCCGAAACTGTGTTAATGATTCACTATAGGATGATTATGACTGAAAGGGACACTCTCTACAGGCCAATACTCTTTGGTTGATAAAGTCAGGTGATGGATCACAGACTGAACACATTCTCGGAGGAGGCACTATAATACTGCTAAAATTAGAGACCAGAAGTAGCTCTCAAATATACATTCATTAGTGTAGAACTACAACGCTCAATGCACAAACTTAAGATGGGATGCGAGGGAGGGGAGGGAGGGAAGGAAGGGAGCCTGGGTTACTCAAAAAAGACTTGCGTTGCAGCCATAGGAGTACAGTGCCAAATCTAGCCAGTGAAATAAACATTCTGCTTTTCTGGTAAAGTATTTCCCAGTTGTGTGCTGTTCTTAGGGAATGATATGCTGACTATAATTTATACAGTTCTAATTAACTTTCAAAGCAATTTTCAGAAAGCAGCAAACTGAGGAAAGATTGTATATAAGCTGGAACTTTGCTTATTTATTACTTTGATGAATGTAAAGACAGATACTATATTTCCCCAGTAGAAATTATTATCAACACTGTATCATTATAATATTGAATGGCATCCCAGCCAAAGGGCCTCTCTTTATTTACTTCAGAGTGAAAATAAGAAAAGCATGAATAGCCTGTTAATATATCCATGACTGATTAGTTGCCCGGTATTCAAGAAACCAGTTATGAATATCAGCTTCTGCTGTAACAAAGTGTTCCAAATTTATTTCTCCAGTATAAAACCAATGTAGTGAATCACATGCCTTACACAGACAAATGTCAGAAAATAAAAGTGGTTTCAATACATTGTTATTACTAGAAGAAGAATTGGAACAAACACTCCAAGTTTTGAATGTTTCTGGTAGATGAGAAACTTTGAATCTGTGCAACTCTTTAAATGAGGTTCAAGGTCACCTTACAACAATGGGCTGTAATCCATGTAGTTCTCCACGATGCTACACCAAAATAGCCATTACAGTGACTTTTCACTATGTGTTGCCAAATGCCAGACACTGAACACTGCTATTAGAAGCGAAGTTGGGATCTCAGTAAGTTTTTAAGGAGACCTTGGCATCCATTTTGTGATATTTGGGGCAGAAATTTAATTTTGGGTGTTGTTATCTGACTCTGTCTAGTCAGCAAAATAAATATGCAGTTGACTTATGAAAGATTAAAAAAAAACCTTAATTGGCATTGCATGATTCCTTCTAACAATAAATGGATTTGGATGTAGGCTAAATTCAGAGGCCATATTTTGTGCCATTTCAATGGCTACAATTCCATGGTAGGCATGGGAAAAAAGATCTATTTTGCCACTACAGATAGTGTCTACCCTGAGGTATTGAGTTACCATGGAATGATGAATATTTCTAAGGCCTTGAGCTTTACTGAACATCTGCTTTTCACAACCACATTTTAAGGGGAAAAAAATCTGAGAGACTGAAAAAACATACAAAATCCCCAGGACAGGAGAATTTTCCTTCTCATCTCTTCCGTAAACCAGGACCAGATTCCAAATTGAAACCACTGATCACATGAGGACATTTTCAAAGGTGTTGCTTTGCATCGGTCTTTTCTGAAGCACAATTTGGGGGTGAAGGTGAGTATGGTTTGGAGAACACCCTGTAACAATCAGAGTTCCCAAAACAGAACAGAGGGAGGCCAAAGGGATCAGACAAATAAACTCCTCTCCCTCTCTTCAGGGGTCAAGCAGATCCTGTTTCATGTCTAAGATGTACACACTGAGTTCTTAGTCTCTTGCTCTGTAAGGTGGTAAAAGAGTTGGAATCACCTACACAGAAAATTCTGCAGACACAACACTGGCTTTCAGTCAAGTAAAAGATGTGATAGCCAGCCTGCCCTTCCATGGACGAAAAAAGTGCATGCTGTCTTACCATAAAGTCAAGGGACTTGCCCCCTTTCACAGATTATGTGACACTTTCCTGAAAAGTGGGGTACACTGCCGATCTCATGTAGTGATGAGATGAAAGCCCGTCCAGTGATTCCTGTAGACATGAGCTGGTCACATAGCTCTCCTTCACTATGCAGTGAAAAAGAACCCTGCCTGAGTTACCGCTGAAAATATTCTCCCCTTAGATATAAATTTCTTGAGTCACCTATTCTGAAAGGTCTGTCATGTTTTATATGTCCAAGAGGTTTCATTGAGCAAAAATTTAATGATTTGAGACACATACAGCTACCAATATAAAATCAGAGTAAACATTCTATTACCTGTTTACTTCATGTTCAGTTAGGAACACAATTATATCTGAATTCTAATATTATAATAGTGATATAGTCATATCAGTTGTGGGATAGTGACTCCCCAAAGAAGCCAAAAGAATGAAGACTCATAGAACTGCTAAAATGGTTTGGTGGCCTTCAGTCTTAGAGAAGAGGGAAAAGATGTTTGCCAGAAGCCTCAGGGCTTTCTCCTCCATCATCGATAGAAAACTGGAACTTTCCCATGAATATGCAGCCATGTTCTGGGGACTTCCTGTTATTTAAAAAATGATAACAGCTCCCTTCCAACGCTTTTATTTCCCATTAAGCGCCACCACATTCCTCTGCTACCTTCACAGCAAAACCTGTAGAAAGAGTTGTCTATAGAGGTTGTCCTGACTGTCTCATCTCAGCATCTCTCCTCCACTCTGCACTCACACGTCACTTCCAGCCACGCTGCGGAGGCTGTTCTTGTCACGTCCTCAGGGGTCTTCGTGTCGCTGCCACCTGGTTTTTATCCTTCTCTATGATTTATGTAAGAGCAAAATGGATATGTATTAAGAATCATTTTGTAGCTATCTTTTCATTGCCTGCTATTTATATGACAAAAAGAATTGAAAAAAATTTTCAGGGGTTGACTGTATGTTGGACACTGTTACAGACATCAAAAGAATACTAAAAATAATTTTCCCAGTAAGTTTTCTTCTATTTAAAAAGACAAAATAGGGGCACCTACTAAAATATAAGAGCAATTATCAATTATATCCACAAAAGTAAAATGATAAAAACAGTACAGTTAATGTGTGTTCAAGTCAAATAGAATAGAGGATTAAATGGAAGTACAAAGGAAGCCAGTAAGCTCAGGCAGTCTTTCTGAAACAATTAACTTTTGACCAGGACTAGAAGGAGGTAGTAAAAGGGAAGAAAATAAACTCCTTTACTAAACACCTGATATTAAGTTCCAAATAGTATACTATTCTATTTCCATTCAACTGCTTCCCATATTTTCCTCAGGATTCAGCCTGAACAGCTAAAGCCTGTCTATGAATCCTTCCCTGCTGCTGAGCTTCATACCTTCTCTGTTGCTTCCCTGTATATACTACATCATATTCACCTCGTAATGTGTCTGTCTCCCCCATTTGTCTGTAAGCTCTTTTTCCTCTTTTACCCATAGTGACAACCAAGCAGCAACTGGCATTTTTTTTTTTTTTTTTTTGGCTGTGCCACACACTATGTGGAATCGTAATTCCCCAACCAGGGATCAAACCCATGCCCCCTGCAGTGGAAGAGAAGCGCCTTAACCACTGGACCACCAGCGAAGTCCCCCTTTTTAAAAAAAATTTTTTTTTGCAACTGGCATTTAGCAGCTGACCAACAACTGCTTGTTGTATGACTCTTAATGCCCACAACAGCCCTGAGATGAAATCGTTATTAATGATCAATATCCTTATTAATGTTACAGAGAAGAAAACAGAGAACCCGAGAGGTTAAAGAGATCCTAACTATTACGAAGCTGAATTTATGACTTTATGTCTTTATGTCCAACCCCAAGACTTTGGACCTAAAGCCCAAGCTTAGTTTACTATCCCATGTTGTCATCTCAGCAAGTGTTGCTCGAAAATAGCAGGCAACTAATTCCAGGGATATAGGCGGGAAGTAGTAAATGGAACGTGAGGGTCAGACATCAGATTGATTGTTTAAAGCACAGGGGCCCTATCGAAAAATCATGGAAACTGTTGTTTCTTATGTTTTGCCATAAACATTATGTTCTCTCACTCTCTGCCTTCTTTCTGGGTTACCTCAGTAACCTTCATAAATTCAGTTGTCATCTGTGTACTGATGATTCCAAACCACATACCTCTAGTTCAGATTGCTTTCGTGAGGCTCTGAACCATATCCGTCGGCCCCTAGACATCTCCCTGGATGCCTCTGTATATAGGCCACTTAACCTGATGGGGAAGCATGAGAGTCTCCATATAAATAAATAAATAAATATAAAAACACTCAACAAATGCCGTTTCTTTATTATTAATATCAAAAATATGGAATGCTTCACGAATTTGCATGTCCTCCTCGCACAGGGGCCATGCTCATCTCTGTATCGGTCCGATTTTAGAATATGTGCTGCCGAAGCCAGCACTCTGTATATTTTTAAAGCCCATCACATTTAAAAACTTAGACTAGATCAGCGTGTTCCTGAGGAAGTTATTGGGATGTGTGATGCACGTTATAGAAGTCAGTTTTGTTTGTATATAGACACTGAATATGTTACTAAAATCCCACCCTAATTTTTCCCAGCGTAATTTTCAGGACATCTCATGTTCAGCTATGTGGTCTAATCACATCTAACTACTTATCTTCCCTGACCGTGCCCACACTTCTATGTTCCAATGCTCCTGCCATGTTGTCTACATAGATGATACACCGCTCACCCTCATTCTATCAATCAGGTTCCAGCAGAAAAGTGGAAACTGCACTAAGGTGTTGCAGGAGAGGGATTTAGTATAGAGATCAGCTTACACATGCTCTGAAGGCCTAAAAAAGCACCAAGAGGATACTGAGGTCATCCAGAAATGATAACTGCAGAGACAGCTCCCACTAGGTCTAAGGGAACAAAAAGGCAGAGATTGAGAGTATTAGAGCCAAGGAGCTTCAGGGAGAGATTATCATAGAGTTGGTGCTCAGACCTCTGGGGAGGGGGGCCACCTGGCTGCTGCCGGAACTGCAGGAACTGAGACATGGAGCCTGTGGAGCCAGAGCTCGGAACCCTGGGGAGAAGATACCAAGCAGCTTCTGGTGGTGCCTCTACGGGATAGGATGTGGTTGGTGCTCAAGTCCTGTTAGAAACAGGAGGTTGGAACTTATGCTTACTCAGCTTGCATTCCAAACGTCAGTCTGTCAGAAACCAGTGCCTGATGTGGAAGCCCTACACCGTCGATACAACATTTCCTATCCCTGTCTCCCTCCTGTGCGTTCTGTTCTACCCACCGCTGCCGAAGCGCTCTCCCTGCCACCACCACAGTAAACATAATCTCTACGTTCTCAAATCCCTATCATCATTCCTTGCTGACTAATGTTTTAAATATATCCTCCTCTCTCTGGTGTTGAAGGCCTTCTACAGTTTTCTAGCCCTTTTTCACTGCTTCCCTAAGTGCCTTTTATGCTCCCACAGGACCTAGCTCTTGCTTAGAAATGCACCAAATTTTCTATCTTCAGCATCTAATAGGCCACAAATCTCAGCCTCATCTTGCCTCTGAATTTACTTTTAAACAGTAATATGCATATATGCAAAAGTCACCTTGACTTTCATTTACAAAGCGTCACAACCAGAGTGAATGAAGTAGCTGCTGCAGAATAAAAACTTTGCATAGTTTCAATGAAACTAAGGGGCAATTAGCCAATTAAAACTTAAGTGACAACTAAATGTGTAATAACTAAGACTGAAAGAATTGAACTCTGTCAATGCACAAGTTTTACACCTTTTCTGATTTTCACCTATACGGTAGACTGGTTAGAAGGGATCATTTCTAAATTCTCAGCAATTCAGCAGCTAAGATTCTGACTTGGGCCACGTGCAGACACCGTGAGTAGAACAGCAGTTTACTGCATGTGTGAGTTGTAGCATTTCAGAAAATTCTAGAGCAACATTTTTTCCTTATTTGCCCTTTGAGTTGCAAAACTAGCTTTCAACAGGAAAAGCAAGTTTGCTACTTACCCTTGAAAGGTGTCTCTTTTATGTGTGAAAACACTAAGGTGAAAATGTCAAATGTTTCACATTTCCTTGAGCTTGTGAAATCTAAAGGGATGTGAAATTTTCTTTTATTCAGATGATTCAGATTGAAGGTATAGGAATATCTCCTGCCAATGTGTATTTCCTGGTGCTACCTTATCATTTTACTTTTTAACAGACAAATATTAAAGATTTTGTTATTTCCTTTAAGGTGTAAAATTACCATTATTTCCCTTTATGTAAAAAAGACAAAAATTATCCTGGAATTCTGAATTTGTGATTAAAAAAAGGCAAATCTTATCTGACAGTTAATTGCTTACAGCACTTTAAATCCAATTTCTTTGTATAAGCTTCAGATCAATTTCTAAATAATGAGAACGTAAATACAAGTAATCTTTTAAATTTACTATGTATCCAAATTATGCCAGTCTGTAACTTATTCAACTTCCTAAGTCATACATTCATTTAACCTACCTTGGGTGCCCACCTGCCACCTGCTCTATGCAGAATTCCTTATGTCATTTCTGGAACTCTTCCAACAGTTATGGGTCACAATGACAACACACAACTCCATTGGCTGAGCACTTGTTTGCAATGATGAGCTACACATGTTGGCTAGTACTGCCACAATTTGATGCTTCGGTTCCCCCTGTACTCTTGAGTAGATGTCATCTGGTCTGAATTTTGGGTCCCTTTGATGATGCATGTTAGATAACTGTCATCTGGAGAACAGAGACATTGACCAGCCAATTAAATATTCTGAAAACCAGGAAGTTTATGTAGGTGAGGATAATTAGTCTTAAAAATAAACACAGAATAAAAAAAAACCTCAGGAGGTGGAAACTAGCCAGGATCCCATCTAATAAAAATAGAGTTGAATTTTAAATTTGGGGGGGTTAAAAAATCATTTACATAAAAGTTTTCTTGAGTTTGAGATTATGTTTTAATAATGTCCGTAAAAGCAGTGTTGACCTACTATTATTATATTGAAACCTCTTCACTTTGAAGAAACCAAATATTGGAAATAGTAAGTAAGTAGCTCTTGATGTTCCAAGCCCTCTCCTCAACCCGCACCAGCAGACAGTTCACAGTAGATTCTTTCTCTAAGTGCAAGTGGAGCTTCTGCTCTGGAAACATTCACCTCTCCTATTTCCTGCAATCACTCCATTGTATCATATGATGTGCTAAAACAAATGTTTTCTTGGTTCTTCATGGTAACAGCACTATCACTTCATTATTTAAAAAGAGAGAAAAGCATATTTTAAATTCTGCTTTTCCAAATTTATTCTTATTCCACATGTGATTTTTTTTTTTTTTTTTTTTTTTTTTTTTGCGGTACGTGGGCCTCTCACTGTTGTGGCCTCTCCCGTTGCGGAGCACAGGCTCCGGACGCGCAGGCTCCAGACGCGCAGGCTCAGCGGCCATGGCTCATGGGCCCAGCCGCTCCACAGCATGTGGGATCTTCCCGGACCGGGGCACGAACCCGTGTCCCCTGCATCGGCAGGCGGAAGCTCAACCACTGCGCCACCAGGGAAGCCCTCCACATGTGATTTTTTACACCTATCTTCAGACTATTCAAATAGAGCTAAATTACAAAAATGGGAGGGGAAATATATTTTCTTGATTTTCTCAGCAAGATTTTTTGCATGAATTATAAGCCTGAATAAACATTTCAGCTGTATTTTTTTATGTGTCCTTCCATTGAGAAATTGTATAACATAAAAAAAAAATACTCCTAATGAGAACTGTCAGTGCTTTTCTTGAGTTGGAACTAGACATTTTGGTCATAGTATAGATGCTTTTTTAATGTTACACATTTGCTCTAAAAGAGCTTTTACTTTTAATAGCAGGACTAATTTGGAAATACAGGACTTGACTGAAAAAATGCCTACAAAGACATCAATAGTGCTACTTTGTAAGTGACAATTCTGGATTTTTGATGGAAAAATTGTTAGAAAAGAAGTTTCATTGTGTTAATCTTATATAGTTAAAATCAGATAGTGTCAAACACTTCAGGTGAATTAAATAAAAGGATTCCAAAATTATACACCGTAGTGTAAAATATTTACCATATAGAGGAAACAATAAAACGTGGGAAGATTAACAGACTAAAACTGGGACTGTGAGAAGAAAACAGCCACTAGTCTGATTTGTAATAGATGCAAGAGTTTTACACCTGAAAATTACAACTCTCATCAAGTTAAGAATTCAGCTCTACTATCCAACTGAACAGTTTCGGGAAAAAATGGAAAAAGCAGTAAGTTAAATGTGAGAAATAGAAACATGAAAGCACTATTTTAAATAACTATCAGACAATAATAAATTAATCAAGGACCTGTCTCTTCTCTTGTTTCAAAAGAAATAAATATTAGGATTGAAAGTCAGACTCTGAAAAATATTTTCCTCCTGTTATTAGTATATTTAAGGATTTTATAGCCCGGCCTCATCAAAGGGCAAAAGAAGTGCCCCTGATTGCCTTGGTGTTATACTAGATTACAACAGGAAGCAGTTAAAGTCGACTCTTAGATCCAACAGCCATAGTCTCACAATTATTCACAAATGTTAAGCAGACCTGTAAGGAAATAAGTTGAGAGACCATTTGAAAATGGTTGATGATAGTAACAATAGCTAATAGAATATTAAGTTAGGCATAAGGTCATCACTTTGAGTGCATTATCATATTTAATTCTATCAGATCAACATCAAACATAGAAGTCGATATTATTGTGACTGTTTTTCAGATAAGGAAACAAATATCAACAGCTCTTCAATTTTGGATAGACATGTTATACGATTAAGATGGCTTTCAAACTAACTTTGGACTTTGAAGAGCTTATTCTGTTCTGACTGTAGAAATTTAAATTTAGACCTAATCACAGTAAGGTAATATAGACCTTTTTGATAATGAGGATGACACACTTCTGTCATAATCACATACAGCAAAATGTTTATCTCTTCTTTATATAAGATGCATTTGCAAAACCACCATCAAAAGCATATCCTAGCTTTTCAATAATTACATTAGCTAACATTTAAGTGCTTGCCTGTTTCAGGCACTTTTCCAAGTGCTCTGCATATATTAACTCTTTTAATATATGACCACCTTATGAGGTAAGTATTTATTATCCTCATTATACTGATGGGGCAACAGAGAGATAAAGCGACATGGTCATATGGCTCATCAGTGGCAGAGCCAAGATTCAGATCTAGGCATTCTGCCTCCAGAACTATCATTTAAAGCCTCTTTTTCCATTGACATTAATTTAACCTAAATTATAATATTTCCAGAGATCTCACTACTAAAAGGGATCTGTGGTTGACGATGTAGAACACACACACACACACATAATTAGGGGAATAACACTTATTCAGTCCCTTCTCTGTGTGCCAGGCTCAGTGCTGTACTACATAGGCTTAAATCAAAATTTCTAAGTCACAAAGTAATTTCCAAAACTCAAATGATTTTAAGAGCATCATAATCGCAGGCTGTTACACAGCATGCTTTACATAAGCACAGTGCCTTGATCAAAGTCAGCATCTGCTACACGTGGATTGGATGCCAGATCTCTCCAACACCAAAGATGGTTTCTTCATTATACTTTGCAAGAAGTGTAAGAAGTTTTCCTATTTAAATTATTTGATGAAATAAAATGTAAAAAAATAGAATAACAAAATATTTGAAAATCAACTGTACTTCACTAAAAAATATATTTGAATACATATTCAAGGCAACAGTGAAAGTTATATCACGTTACACTCTCTGAAAGCAAAATGGCTAACTCCCTGCACATCTGCAAAAAATTAAATATGTACATATATACATATATAAATATTTATATTGAAAAGAGAAGGAACATTGCTATTTCTCTAATAGACTATTTTCCTGCATTTTTCTTACATCTATACTCAAACTACTTACTATTTCCTAGATATCCTATATCCTTGAAATTTATTTGGAATGCGTTTACATTCTTTGGAATATCCTCCCATCATGAAATCCTGTTTATACTTCAAGGACAGTTTACCTGTTGTCTTTTCAGACAGTACTACACCAATTTCTCTACCATATTAAGCTGACACTATCATATGGCAATTATCATATTGTATCATGCTTTCTATATTTGTCTCTTACTAGACAGATTGTTCCTTAACACACAAATCATGTTCCCTTGCTTATATAAAAAATTATTTTATGTCAAACATATTATCTTTGGTTTATCTTCTCCTAGAATTAAAAGTTCTGTATCATATTTTAATTATTGTAGGTTAAATTTTAAGTGTTCTAAGAACACTTTAGTATAAATTTGAGAGAATTTTGTTCATTTGCCGATTTTTAGGTCTTTGATTTGTGCTTTGGTTCTTTTTTTTTTTTTAAACTTACATATGTATTTATTTAAACCTCACAAAGTATACATTTATTCATATGCATTAAAGTTGATCATTAAGAAAGTATAGATTTAACCTTGGTTCTTTTTCTTTTTAACATCTTTATTGGAGTATAATTGCTTTACAATGTTGTATTAGTTTCTGCTGTATAACAAAGTGAATCAACTATATGTATACATATATTCCCATATCTCCCGCCTCTTGCATCTCCCTCCCACCCTCCTTATCCCACCCCTCTGGGTGATCACAAAGCACCAAGATGATCTCCCTGTGCGATGCAGCTACTTCCCACTAACTATCTATTTTATGTTTGGTAGTGCATATATGTCAATGCCACTCTCTCACTTAGTCCCAGCTTACCATCCGCACCCCCCTCAAGTATCAAGTCCACTCTCTACATCTGCATCTTTATTCCTGTCCTGCCCCTAGGTTTTTCAGAAGCTTTTTTTTTTTTGATTCCATATATATGTGTTGGCATACGGTGTTTGTTTTTCTCTTTCCGACTTACTTCACTCTGTATGACAGACTCTAGGTCCATCCTCCTCATTACAAATAACTCAGTTTCATTCCTTTTCATGGCTGAGTAATATTCCATTGTATATATATGCCATGTCTTCTTTATCCATTCATCTGTCAATGGACACTTAGGTTGCTTCCATGTCCTGGCTATTGTATATAGTGCCGCAATGAACATTCTGGTACATGACTCCTTTGAATTATGGTTTTCTCAGGGTATATGCCCAGTAGTGGGATTGCTGGGTCATATGGTAGCTCTATTTGTAGTTTTTCAACCTCCATACTGTTGTCCATAGCAGCTGTATCAATTTACATTCCCACCAACAATGCAAGAGGGTTCCCTTTTCCCACACCCTCTCCAGCATATACTGTTTGTAGATTTTTGGATGATGGCCATTCTGACCAATGTGAGGTGATACCTCATTGTAGTTTTTTGTTTGTTTGTTTGTTTGTTTGCAGTACACAGGCCTCTCACTGTTGTGGCCTCTCCCATTGCGGAGCACAGGCTCCGGATGCGCAGGCTCAGTGGCCATGGCTCACGGGTCCAGCCACTACGCGGCATGTGGGATCCTCCCGGACCAGGGCACGAACCTGTGTCCCCTGCAATGGCAGGTGGACTCTCAACCACTGTCCCGCCAGGGAAGCCCCTCATTGTAGTTTTGATTTAAATTTCTTTAATGATTAGTGATGTTGAGCATCCTTTCATGTGTTTGTTGGCAATCTGTATAACTTCTTTGGAGAAATGTCTGTTTAGGTCTTCTGCCCATTTTCGGATTGGGTTGTTTCTTTTTTTGATATTGAGCTACATGAACTGCTTATATATTTTGGAGATTAATCCTTTGTCAGTTGCTTCATTTGCAAATACTTTCTCACATTCTGAGGGTTGTCTTTTCATCTTGTTTATGGTTTCCTTTGCTGTGCAAAAGCTTTTAAGTTTCATTGGGTCCCATTTGTTTATTTTTGTTTTTATTTCCATATCTCTACAAGGTGGGTCAAAAGGATCTTGCTGTGATTTATGTCATAGAGTGTTCTGCCTATGTTTTCCTCTAAGAGTTTGATAGTGTCTGGCCTTACATTTAGGTCTTTAATCCATTTTGAGTTTATTTTTTTGTATGGTGTTAAGGAGTGTTTTAATTTCATTCTTTTACATGTAGCTGTCCAGTTTTCCCAGCACCACTTTTTGAAGAGGCTGTCATTTCTCCACTGTATACTCTTGACTTCTTTGTGAAAGATAAGGTGAGCATATGTGCATGGGTTTATCTCTGGGCTTTCTATCCTGTTCCATTGATCTTTATTTCTATTTTTATGGCAGTACCATGCTCTCTTGATTATTGTAGCTTTGTAGTATAGTCTGAAGTCAGGAGCCTGATTCCTCCAGCTCCGTTTTTGTTTCTCAAGATTGCTTTGGCTATTTGGGGTATTTTGTGTTTCCATACAAATTGTGAAATGTTTTTCTTCTAGTTCTGTGAAAAATGCCATTGGTAGTTTGATAAGGATTGCACTGAATCTCTAGATTGCTTTGGAAAGTATAGTCATTTTCAAAATGTGGACTCTTTCAATCCAACAACATGGTATATCTCTCCATCTATTTGTATCATCTTTAATTTCTTTCATCAGTGCCATAATTTTCTGCATACGGGTCTTTTGTCTCCTTAGGTAGGTGTATTCCTAGGTATTTTCTTCTTTTTGTTGCAGTGGTAAATGGGAGTGTTTCCTTAATTTCTCTTTCTGATTTTTCATCATTAGTCTATAGGAATGCAAGAGATTTCTGTGCATTAATTTTGTATCCTGCTACTCTACCGAATTCATTGATTAGCTCTAGTAGTTTTCTGGTAGCATCTTTAGGATTCTCTATGTATAGTATCATGTCATCTGCAAACAGTGACAGTTTTACTTCTTCTTTTCTGATTTGGATTCCTTTTATTTCTTTTCTTCTCTGATTGCTGTGGCAAAAACTTCGAAAAGTATGTTGAATAATAGTGGTGAGAGTGGGCAACCTTGTCTCATTCCTGATCGTAGAAGAAATGGTTTCAGTTTTTCAATATTGAGAATGATGTTGGCTGTGGGTTTGTCATATATACCTTTATTATGTTGAGGTAAGGTCCCTCTATGCCTACTTTCAGGAGAGTTTTTATCATAAATGGGTGTTGAATTTTGTCAAAAGCTTTTTCTACATCTATTGAGATTATCATATGGTTTTTATCCTTCAGTTTGTTAATGTGGTGTATCCCATTGATTGATTTGTGTATATTGAAGCATCCTTGCATTCCTGGGATAAACCCCACTTGATCATGGTGTATGATCCTTTTATTGTGCTGTTGGATTCTGTTTGCTAGTATTTTGTTGAGAATTTTTGCATCTATGTTCATCAGTGATATTGGCCTGTAGTTTTCTTTTTTTGTGACATCTTTGTCTGGTTTTGGTATCAGGGTGATGGTGGCCTCGTAGAATGAGTTTGGGAGTTGTTCCTCCCACTGCTATATTTTGGAAGAGTTTGAGAAGGATAGGTGTTAGCTCTTCTCTAAATATTTGTTAGAAGTCACCTGGGAAGCCATCTGGTCCTGGGCTCTTGTTTGTTGGAAGATTTTTAATCACACTTTCAATTTCAGTGCTTGTGATTGGTCTGTTTTTATTTTCTATTTCTTCCTGGTTCAGTCTCGGAAGGTTGTGCTTTTCTAAGAATGTGTCCATTTCTTCCAGGTTGTCCATTTTATTGGCATATAGTTGCTTCTAGTAATCTCTCATGATCCTTTGTATTTCTGCAGTGTCAGTTGTTACTTCTCCTTTTTCATTTCTAATTCTGTTGATTTGAGTCTTCTCCCTTTTTTTCTTGATGCGTCTGGCTAATGGTTTATCAATTTTGTTTATCTTCTCAAAGAACCAGCTTTTAGTTTTATTGATCTTTGCTATTATTTCCTTCATTTCTTTTTCCTTTATTTCTGATGTGATTTTTATGATCTCTTTCCTTCTGCTAACTTTGGGGTTTTTTCTTATTCTTCTTTCTCTAACTGCTTTAGCTGTAAGGTTATGTTGTTTATTTGAGGTGTTTCTTGTTTCTTGAAGTAGGATTGTATTGACATAAGCTTCCCTCTTAGAACTGCTTTCACAGCATCCCACAGGTTTTGGGTCGTCGTGTTTTCATTGTCATTTGTTTCTAGGTATTTTTTGATTTCCTCTTTGATTTCTTCAGTGATCTCTTGGTTACTTAGTAGCGTATTGTTTAGCTTCCATGTGTTTTTATTTTTTACAGTTGTTTTCTTGTGATTGATATCTAGTCCCATAGCGTTGTGGTCAGAAAAGATAATTGATACTATATCAGTTTTCTTAAATTTACCAAGGCTTGATTTGTGACCCATGATATGGTCTGTCCTGGAGAATGTTCCATGAGCACTTGAGAAGAAAGTGTATTCTGTTGTTTTTGGATGGAATGTCCTATAAATATCAATCAAGTCCATGTTGTTTAATGTGTCATTTAAAGCTTGTGTTTCCTTATTTATTTTTATTTTGGATGATCTGTCCATTGGTGAAAGATCATCATGTATTGAAGTGCTCCTATGTTGGGTGCATAACTGTTTACAATTGTTATGTCTTCTTCTTGGATTGATCCCTTGATCATTATGTAATGGCCTTCTTTGTCTCTTGCAATAGTCTTTATTTTAAAGTCTATTTTGTCTGATATGAGAATTGCTAGTCCAGTGTGCTTTTGTTCTTACCTTCAATAACTATTCCAGTTTTTGGTCTTTTCTTACTGCCAATTTTGATCTCTACATTTATTTACCTAGAAATATTTCTTTCTCTCATCCATCTGCCTTCTTATCTTATTCATCATTCAGCAATATTTATTAAGTAAAATTATGAAAACAGTAGTAATGAGTCAGTGATCCTTGCCTTCATACAGCCTATATTTTTACTCTGTGATTTCTTGCATGGCTTTCTGCTCCAATCTTCTGTTATATGAAGAGTACTAAATAATTTTATAACATTTTCTCCTGGAACTTATATTGAAATGTTTTCAAAGAAATGAATTTGTTCTGATTGATCAAAGAAACACTCTGTTCCCTTTATGCAAGTGAATATGTGTAGCTCCTAGTTAGATCACTGGTATCTACCTTCTTTTCAACTGCCATGGCTCTTCTGCCCTAAACAAAATCTGCTCCTTCCCCGGCTGCCTGTCAACACAGTAAAGAGACCAGTATCTGATAACATCAAATCCCCAGTCTAAACTCCTACAAGGCCTCTTCCTAGATCTGTTCTGTGTTTTAAACACATAAATCATTACCATCAGCCTTCCCTCTGCCTCAGTTCTCATCCCTACCTTTGACCTCCACACAGACTTCCTGTCCAGAAGTCTTATTGCATGTAGGTAGAAAAACAGAATTGTGGAACAGTGGTGTAGAATAAAAGAAGCAGCACTCTGACACTCTCCAGAAAGCAGAACCCACACATTAAAGGGATTCTTTTCACTCTCCTGGTTGGTATAACCTTTGTATTTCTGAGCCAGTAGATAAAGATTGAAAGAATGACAGGATTTCTAAAATCTTTAAGTCAGTTTCTCATTGTTCTGGAAATATGGGCTCCTTGTGGGATACACATTACCCTGTGCAATCTGCTTCCAATAAATTTGTTGTTGAACACTTTTAGATTCTGGCAATGGGTTGATTACTGCTTCTCGTGTTTATTATGAACATTTTCATCACTGTCTTTGTCTTCATAATCATTTTAATGAGAAGTTAGGAGAGACAGCAACAGAGCCTGCATGAGATATACCATTTAAGAACTAAAGCCTAACCTTTTTAAAATTTATTTTCTTGAAATATAGTTGACTTACTATGTTGTGTTAATTTCTGCTGTACAGCAAAGTGGTTCAGTTATATATATGTTATATATATATAATATATATATATGTATATACACACACACACACATTCTTTTTCATATTCTTTTCCATTATGGTTTATCACAGGATATTGAATATAGGTCCCTCTGCTATACAGTAAGACCTGTTGTTTATCCATCCTATATATAATAGTTTGCATCTGCTAATCCCAAACTCCTACTCCATTCCTTCCTTGCCACACCCTCCTTGGCAACCACAAGTCTGTTCTCTACATCTGTGAGTCTGTTTCTGTTTCGTAGATAAATTCATTTGTGTCATATTTTAGATTCCACATATAAGTGATATCATATGGTATTCGTCTTTCTCTTTCTGATATGCTTAATATGATAATCTCTAGTTCCATCCATGTTGCTGCAAATAGCATTATTTCATTCTTTTTTATGGCTGGGTTGTATTCTATTGTGTGTGTGTATGTATGTGTGTGTGTATATATAATATATATATATATATCACATCTTCTTTATCCATTCATCTGTCAATGGACATTTAGGTTGTTTCCATGTCTTGGCTATAGTAAACAGTGCTGCAGTGAACATTGGGGAGCACGTATCCTTTCAAACCATGGTTTTCTCCAGATATATACCCAGGAGTGGGATTGCTGCATCATATGGTGGCTCTATTTTTAGTTTTTTAAGGAACTTCCATACTGTTCTCTATAGTGGCTGCAGCAATTTACATTCCCACCAACAGTGTAAGAGGGTTCCCTTTTCTCCACACCCTCTCCAGCATTTGTTATTTGTAGATTTTTAATGATGGCCATTCTGACCAGTGTGAAGTGGCACCTCACTGTAGTTTTGATTTGCATTTCTCTAATAATTAGCGATGTTGAGCATCTTGTTATGTGCCTGTTGGCCATCTGTATGTCTTCTTTGGAGAAATGTCTATTTAGGTCTTCTGCCCGTTTTTCAATTGGGTTGTTTTTTGTTGTAGTTGTTGAGTTGTGTGAGCTGTTTGTACATTTTGGAAATTAAGCTCCTGTCAGTCGCATCATTTGCAAATATTTTCTCCCAGTCTTTAGGTTGTCTGTTCATTTTTTTATGGTTTCCTTTGCTGTACAAAAGCTTCTAAGTTTGATTAGGTCATTTGTTTATTTTTGTGAAGTCTAACTTTTATATTTAAAGCTGAAACATTTAAATTCTCTGATTTCCATTATAATAATTAAGCTTGAAAGCCAAATAAGGAAGTGGCTTAAATTATGCAACTAGAATGTTGCTATGTATGACAGAGAACCTCTAGAGTAGAGAAGTTTAGGCGTCAATAACTGTGAATGGTCTGAGAAGAGATTACCTTACTTGGAAGCTAACCAATTAGCCTACCACCGTTACATGAATGTGGCAGAAAACATGAGAATCCCATGTCAGAAACAAAGGAAAGTTTATTATTCACAACAGTAGCGGTAGCTAGAGTATCATCACTTTTACACCAGTTTTCTGAGCCTCAGTTCCCACAAAACAATGCAACAAGAGCCATATGCGTGCATCAAGGGTACATGCAGTAGGTCATGGTACAGAAGAGGAACTCCAAGTTTAGGAAACCCTAATATTTTACAACAGGCTAAAAGCAAGCCTGCCCAGCTTTTTCTCCTGAAGGAGATATTATGTTTATTTTACTAGATAGTAAGTATGTTCTCTCTTTGCTCTGGAAGGAAGCACTGTAACTTTCAAGACTACATTATACCAACATCCTTGAAAAAATAATCCAGAATAAAAGGCTGTCATTAGTCGTGCTTAATAGATGTGCAGAAATACCAGAGGCCCACGGAGAACTGTCTCAACAGTAGAGAAGAGGAAAAAACTAACATTTTAAGAGCAATTAGTATAGTCCAGGTGCAGCAAGAGGTGCTTTATACACACATTATTTTATTAAATCTTAACATCCTATGAAGTATGCAGAATCTCAGCTGCATTAAATCATCTGCCAAAGTCACCTGTATACACAATGATATAGCCAGAATTTGAACCTATTTTTATCTCACTCTGAATGTCTTCTACTTTAAGTTGAAATTTAATTTCAGAAAGCAGAATTTTTTAGAGAATAATACATTATCACATTTTCAGTGACCAAAGTGTAAAGAAAAAAAAAAAAGATTACTCATTAAGAGTTTTTTTAAGTATTAGAAAATAAAGTTTGCAAAAAGTTTGGTGATGTTTCTAGAGGCTTCCACTCCAGAGAGAGGATGAAGCTGAGTAACTTAGGCAATCTCACAGTCTGACTGCAAGGAGAAGCTGGAGGCTGCCTCTTCTGGAAATTGCCACGAGCTCAGTACCTTGGACACCTCCTCAGCGTATTGTTTGTAGCTTATGCTACTGTGTGCGTTAACATTGTTCTAAGGAATGAATAATTCTATTCCTTTCCATCCTTTAACCAAAAAGCAGTATATTATCACCATCATTTAAAATTATCATTTCTATATCCTAAATAATGCCTTTGAAATGTTTCTTAAATAAGTCTAAAATATAGGTACAGGTGACTGTCCAGAAATGCAATTCACCTTATTTAAAATAAGTACATATTTTAAATAAGGGAAGCACTCCCTTCGCTTCAGCGCTTCTTAACTTATATCACTTATTTTTCTCCACTGCACTTATAACCAACATATTACATATTTTACTTGATAGCTTGTCTGCCTCCTACAATTAAAACATAAAGCTACATGAAGGCAGATATGTCACCGTTTTTCTTCATGCCTACAATATCTTCCACACCAAGAACAGGCATATCACTGGACACTCAGTGAATGCACTTTAAATTAGTGGATATGAATTAATAGTTCTAGTGCAGTTATTTAGATGCTATATAAATATTTCTTATTTAAGCTACAGTCACATTCCAAACGTTACCCTTAATGTCTATGTCCCCAAGCGGGCTTTTGCTGGTTTAACAACTCATGTTTCATATTTACAACATGTTTATATTTCTGCTTTGTGAATTTACCCTAATTATAAGTGTACTGAAGCAATAAGTATATCATTTTAAAAATCAGATACGATTAAAGTGGAAACACAATAAATGAGGAGGTTGTTAAGTCTTTCAAAAATAATGGCATTGGTTTTCTTTGTTGTTCTTTAATCTGTTTCAGATTCCTAAAAACAAAAATGTGGGGAAAAACTTCATATTCCCCCATTGTAAAATATATATATATATACACACATAGAGTAGAAGTAGAAGCCCTCAGGCTGTTTTAATGTGGATTATCTACGCCCAGCTGCAATTCTTGCAACTCCTCTTGAGACTGCCCTAGTTCTTTCAAGGTGTTGCTCTGCTGGTGAAAGAGGACAAATCTCTTACACCAGGCAGTTACATAGTGGAAATAATCACCAACAGATGGTGATAATCTGTTACCAGTCTAATGGCGATCCCTGAAGATATGCTGGGAAATGAAGTTTTCACTAAAGGACACTTGCTACTAAAGTACAAAGAGAGTAAACAGAATATCCAGTATAGCTGGAAGGGAAGCTGCTTCTGATTAGAGAAGAGGAATACACAGCCAGTTTAAGTTCCGGTGGCAGAAATCACTCCACATCAATTTCTGTATCTACTCTTGACTTTTAGCCTTGTTGACTATTCAGCCACTTACCCCGCTATTTCCTGAGCATTGGATGTACTTAGTGACAGCTGTTAGGTCAAAGGCACCTAACACATGTGGACACATATACCTTGGCCTGTCTGGGAGAATTCATATTCTTCACTTTTGGCTTTTAGACAGGGAGCAAAGGTCAAGACTGCTGAGGATTTATTTCTTTGCTCATCCTTATGGTGGGATGTGTAACCTGGATATTATTAAGATACAGGAGATTTTTAAAGAGGTTTTTTATTTATGTGGTTTCTTCAGACTTACTCAGCTACTGCCTGTTACGGACAATAGTAAATGTCACTTAATTAGAAACATGATGAGCTAAGAATGCTGGATATAAACATGCTACTCAAAGAGTGGTCCATGGACCAGCATCATCTGGGAACTCACTAAAAATGCAGAATTTCAACCCCACTCCAGACTAATTGAATAGGAACCTGCATTTTTTTCAAGATCTCCAGGTCACGCATAGGCACATTAAAATTTGAGAGATATTCCCTTGACTCTGTAAGATCTTTACATGGGCATTCCAGATTACAAAGAGGACCCTAAAAAATAAGATTTGTATAGTAGAATAAATTGAAATATGCCACCCTGATGGGATAATGTTGCTGTTCTCAAGAACTGATCCTTGGTAAATTTCTCCACTCTCATTACGAGAGTGATATCAATTCCAATGGCCAAAATCCATACATTCAGTCAGCAGACCGTCTCATAAACTTCTTTATACCCACACATCTCCTGCCAAGCTCAACCTCAGTGTATTAAAAAAATGAATTTATTCTTTTCCCCTCAGATTTTTCTCGACCTATGTCCTTCCTCTATCTTGGTGAATAGCTTTAGTACTAACAGCACCTGAACAAGAAAACTTAATGTGTATCATGGGTTCTTTCTTCTCCCTGTGTCCCATATCTGACAATTCACTATTTCTCATTCATTGGCACCTTCAGGATATCTCTTGAATCTCTCTCTACTCTCATTTCTACTGTTCTTTTAGTTCAGGCTTTCATTATTTCTCACCTGACCTATTGCTACAAAATTCAAGTAGTCAGTTTGTCTACCATTTTGTGTCTCTCTAGAAAAATTTCTAAAACATAACTCTGATCCTGTCATTTGATTAAGCCATTAAAAATAAAACCTTATGACTACTCATTTCTTTTTTTTTCATATTTGAGGAATATCAGTTTATTTCCCCCAAATAAAAAAAGTCAAAGAAATCGCCAGTAAAACTGGGGGTGGTGGTGCGGATTATTCCTTAGAAAACAACAATGACATATTTTAATATAGTGAAAACACATTAAGCATTTCTGTCTAACCCTGGTTTTCTTACTCTCTAGGAAGGATGTTTAGAAAGTGATTCCCAAATTGGACCACATTTGTGGCAATTGCATGATATTTTATAGACATTTTCTTCTCAGAGCTTTTAAATCTTGACAATTTAATATATAAAAGCATATTCAAGAGTTACTGTTATGGCAAAGCAAAGATAACACAAAACCTGCACAATTTCTAAAGCCAAAGGCTTCAAAGGTAAACTCTGAAGTTTGCTCTTCCTCTCTTGTCATGGATTTAGTCCAGGTGGTTTGATGTACGAAGATAAAACTCTTCCTTCTACTGTTAGGATTGGCATCTTCACAGTATTTTGTTTTATATTGATTTTTTTTTAACATCTTTACTGGAGTATAATTGCTTTACAATGGTGTGTTAGTTTCTGCTTTATAACAAAGTGAATCAGTTACACATATACATATATCCCCATATCTCTTCCCTCTTGCGTCTCCCTCCCACTCTCCCTATCCCACCCCTCTAGGTGGTCACAAAGCACCGAGCCGATCTCCCTGTGCTATGTGGCTGCTTCCCGCTAGCTATCTGTTTTATGTTTGGTAGTGTATATATGTCCATGCCACTCTCTACCTTTGTCCCAGCTTACCCTTCCCCCTCCCCATGTCCTCAAGTCCATTCTCTAGTAGGTCTGTGTCTTTATTCCCGTCTTGCCCCTAGGTTCTTCATGACCATTTTTTTTTTTTAGATTCCATATATATGTGTTAGCATGCGGTATTTGTCTTTCTCTTTCTGACTTACTTCACTCTATATGACAGACTCTAGGTCCATCCACCTCACTACAAATAACTCAATTTTGTTTCTTTTTATGGCTGAGTAATATTCCATTGTATATATGTGCCACATCTTCTTTATCCATTCTCATTTCTTAAAAGATTAAACCGTTTAAAAATCAGCCCCAGGGGCTTCCCTGGTGGCGCAGTGGTTGAGAGTCCGCCTGCCGATGCAGGGGACACGGGTTCGTGCCCTGGTCTGGGAAGATCCCACATGCCGTGGAGCAGGCTGGGCCTGTGAGCCATGGCTGCTGCGCCTGCACGTCCGGAGCCTGTGCTCCACAACAGGAGAGGCCACAACAGTGAGAGGCCCGCGTACCACAAAAAAAAAAAAAAAAAAAATCAGCCCCAAACTACCTTTCTAAATTCACTTCTGGCCCCTGTGGTCCTTGAACTCTTCACTCAGTCTGTAGAACTGCTTCTCACTCCTTGCAGATGAGAACTTTTGCAGTTGGGTGCCTTGGAAATGCTCTTTCCACCTACTCAAATGATTTTCCTCCTCTTTTCTGTGTGACAAACTCTTATTCATACTTCAAGACTCAACTCAAATGCCTTAATGGATATAATTAACAAAATAGAATTCTCTGTGCTAAATTACAGTCTTCTATAAATTGGTAGATAAATTACAATCTACTATATATATCATCACCTTTTACAATATGAATTGCAGGTTCTCTCATCAAGGGTCGAGTCTATGTCCTCACCACTTGACTTTGGCCTGAATTCATGACTCACTTTGTTCAGTAGAACACAGTGAAAGTGACAGTGTGTCAGCCTGAGCCCAGGCCTCAGGAGATTTTAAAGAGATTTAAAAAAAAAAAGTAAAGCTTCAAGTTATTAAGATGTGCTATAAAGTGAATAAAAAGATTAATCCCAGAGGGGGAGAAGATATTTGTAATATGTGTAAGTAACAAAGACTACTGTTAAGCATAAAGAATTCCTACAAAGCAGTAAGAAGAGACAGACACCATGGTGGAAAACTGAGGAAAATATTGAGCAGGCACTTGACAAAAGACAAATCCAAGTGGCCAATAAGTATATTAAAATGCACTCAACCTCATTAATAGGAAAAAGAAAATTAAAGTCACAATAAGATACTATTAGGAACCCATCGTATTAGCAAACACAAGAAGATGAACAAATCAGTCTTAGGTGAATTCAGTGGGATTGCACATTCTCTTCTGATGGAATAGAAAGTGGTCTAGGCACTTTGGAAAAATATTTAGGATAATTTTTTTAAAATTTTCATTAGATTATAGGTGATTTACAGTGTTGTATTAGTTTCTGCTGTATAGAAAAGTGAATCAGTTATACATATACATGTATCCACTCTTTTTTAGATTCTTTTCCCATTACAGAGTATTGAGTAGAGTTCCCAGTGCTATACAGTAGGTCCTTGTTAGTTATCTATCTTATGTGTAGTAGTGTATATATGTCAATCCTAGTCTCCCAATTTACCCCTCCCTCCCCCTTTCCCCTTTGGTAACCATAAGTTTGTTTTCTATGTGAGTCTCTTTCTATTTTGTAAATAAGTTCATTTGTATTTTTTTTTTTTTTTTTTTTTTTTTTAGATTCCACATATAAGGGATATCATTTGATGTTTGCCTTTCTCTGTCTGGCTTACTTTACTTAGTATGATAATCTCTAGGTCCATCCATGTTGCTGCAAGTGGCATTATTTCATTATTTTTTATGGCTGATATTCCACTGCATATATGTACCACATCTTCTTTATCCATTCCTCTGCTGATGGACATTTAGGTTGCTTCCATGTCCTGACTATTGCAGACAGTGCTGCAATGAACATTGGGTTGCATGCAATCCTTTTGGATTATGGTTTTCTCCAGATATATGCCCAGGAGTGGGATCACTGGATCATATGGTAGTTCTATTTTTAGTTTTTTAAGGAACCTCCATATTTTTTCCACAGTGGTTGTAACAATTTACATTCCCACCAGCAGTGTAGGAGGGTTCCCTTTTCTCCACACCCTCTCCAGCATTTATTTGTTTGTAGATTTTTTGATGTTGGCCATTCTGACCGGTGGGAGGTGATACCACATTGTAGTTTTGATTTGCATGTCTCTAATAATTAGTGATGTTGAGTATCTTCATGTGCTTTTTGGCCATCTGTATGTCTTTTTTAGAGAGATATCTGTTTAGATCTTCTGCCTGTTTTTTGATTGCGTTGTTTGTTTTTTTGACATAGAGCTGCATGAGCTGTTTGTACATTTTGGAGATTAATCCCTTGTCAGCTGCTTCGTTTGCAAATATTTTCTCCCATTTTGTGGGTTGTCTTTTTGTTTTGTTTATGGTTTCCTTTGCTGTGCAGAAGCTTTTAAGTTTAATTAGGTCCCATTTGTTTATTTTTGTTTTAATATTTTTACTGTAGGAGGTAGATCAAAAACGATATTGCTGCGATTAATGTCAGAGAGTATTCTGCCTATGTTTTCCTCTAGCAGTTTTATAGTGTCCGGCCTTACATTTACAACTTTGATCCAGTTTGAGTTAATTTTTGTGTATGGTGTTAGAGAATATTCTAATTTCATTTGTTTACATGTGGCTGTCCAGTTTTCCCAGCAACACATATTGAAGAGACTGTCTTTTCTCAAATGTATATTCTTGCCTCCTTTGTCATAGATTAGTTGACCACAGGTGTGTGAATTTATTTCTGGGCTTTCTATCCTGTTTCATTGATCTATATTTCTGTTTTTGTGCCAGTACCATATTGTTTTGATTACTGTAGGCTTGTAGTATAGTCTGAAGTTATGGAGTCTGATTCCTCCAATTCCATTTTTCTTTTCTCAGGATTGCTTTTGCTATCCAGGGTCTTTTGTGTTTCCATGTAAATTTTAGAATTTTTTATTCTAGTTCTGTGAAAAATGCCATTGGTAATTTGATAGCGATTGCATTGAATCTGTAGATTGCTTTGTGTAATATAGTCATTTTGACAATATTGATTCTTCTAGTCCAAGAACATGGTATATCCTTCCTGTTTGGGATAATTTTATAATATTGAAGATACTTTTATCCTCTGATTGGGCAATTCAAGTCCTTATCATACACCCTAGATGAGGGTCTAGTGTGACCTCCAGGACCACAGCATCAACATGACCTGGGAACTTGTTAGAAATGCAAATTGTCAGGCCCTACCCCAGATCAACTGAATCAGAACTCTTGGGGGAGGGACCCATCAATTTGTATTCAATTAGCTAAGTGGTTCTGATGCTAAAATATGAAAATGACTGCTCTAGACAAACACCTTTGTTTCCCCAGGTACATGCTCAAAGATGTTCACAGTTCATACATTAGTTTTCAGTAGTCCAGGCTAGGAACAACCCAAATTTCATCAGTAGTCAGATGGGTAATAAATTGTGTCATAATCATATAATGGAACTTACTTACTATAAATAAACTTCAGCTTCTTGCAATAATATGGCTCTATCTCACAAACATAATCTTCAGAACAGAGAAGACGCAAAAGAAAACTCGCAGTATGATTTTACTAATATAATGCTCAAAAGTGGACAATAAGCATGATGGGGAAATGTATGTATAGGATGGTTTTTAAAAAGTAATAGCCAAGACATCAAGCAACCTAAATGTCCATCAGTAGAGGAATGGATAAAGAAGATGTGGTACATATATGCAATGGAATACTACTCAGCCATAGAAAGAATGACATAATGCCATTTGCAGCAACATGGATGGACCTAGAGATTATCATACTAAGTGAAGTAAGCCAGAGAAAGGCAAACATCAAATGATATCACTTAAACGTGGAATCTAAAAAGAAAAGAATACAAAATACACAAATGAACTTATTTACAAAACAGAAAGAGACTCACATAGAAAACAAACTTATGGTTACCAAAGGGGAAAGGGGGAGGGAGAAATAAATTAGGAAGTTGGGATTAACATATGCACACTGCTATATATAAAATAGATAAACAACAAGGACATACTGTGTAGCAGAGGGAACTATACTCAATATTGTATAATAACCTATAAGAGAAAATCTGAAAAAAGAAAATGTGTGTGTGTATGTGTATATCACAATCACTGTGCTATATACCTGAAACTAACACATTGTAAATCAGCTATACGTCAATTAAATTATAAAAAGCAAAGGAATTATCATCACTAAAGTCTAGGTGTGTTTATCTGTAGGGATATATCAATTAGATAATGGCAGTGGCAACGTTCTCTTTCTTGTCCTTATTAGTAATTATATGAGTGTTTACTTCACAGTTATTTCCAAAATGTAAACATATTTTTCATGTACCCTTAAAGATACATGATATATCACACTGTTAGGAGAAATACACACATACATAAAAGATCTATTTATAAACAGGAATCTGAGTATGCTACAAATTTCATTCAAGAGACAATGCATGTAAAGTTCGCAATAACATGGCTATCTATACGAAGTGCTCTTTAAATGTTACCTGTTATTGTCATTAAAATATTATATTATAAGCAGTAATTGAATAATGTGAAATTTTATTCAATTGATGTAAATTCTGAAGTATTTTCCCTCTGCCCAGAAACATTTAAAAATTATCCTTTATATTAAAAAGAAATCACCTAAGAACTCATAGTGAAATAGGAGTGAAGGTGTCTACTTTTTTTTTTTTTTTTTTTTTTTTTGCGGTTCGCGGGCCTCTCACTGTTGTGGCTTCCCCCATTGTGGAGCACAGGCTCCGGACGTGCAGGCTCAGCGGCCATAGCTCACGGGCCCAGCCGCTCCGCGGCATGTGGGATCTTCCCGGACCGGGACACGAACCCGTGTCCCCTGCATCGGCAGGCGGACTCTCAACCACTGCGCCACCAGGGAAGCCCAAAGGTGTCTACTTTTAAAAGTTGAGTTTTTGCCTAATATCTTGTTAGTTGTTCCTTTTTTAAAAAAACTGATTCTGAAAGCTGTTAAGGACACACCACAGTACAGTTGCACGTCTCTAAGAGAGAAATGAGTCCAGTTTTTCAGCTCAGCTCTGATACTCATCAGTAGTTGATAATGAATTCACAGATGGGGTCCCATTGTAATGACTAGAGGGTAAAAGAGAGTGAAGTTTTGACACTGGATTGTAAATTTTGCCAAGGAAGGCCTGGTAATAAAAGAATAATGCCAGCCTCTGAAAGCCTTCGTCATCTCACTCTACCAGTAAGTGGTCAATCCCCTTAATGGAGCAGGTTCACTAGAAACTTTCAGTGAAGTCATGCAAACTTTGATAGCTTTTTCTAACCACTCTGCCATTTCCTTCAGCAACAAAATGACTCTAAAGACTGGTGAGTCATATGCTGACCCAAAGCTAACAAACAGAGGTTGTGTGTGAGTGGAGCGGGGAGGGTCTGGAGACAGGGCCAGATATCAGAGAGGCCAGATCCCAGGCTACCAGGTTTCTACCTTCAGCCAACTTGAGTATTACCTACAGGCAGCATGTGAATAATTAGGTAATTATGTTCCCCTCTGCAGTCTCTGAAAACAGTAGAAGTACAGTGCTAATAACCTCCACTACAGAAAAGATTACATAGCCTTTGGTATTTAAAAATAACCTAAAACCAAAAAGCAAAAAATGACATAACGTGCTCCCTTCCATCCTTAATCATGACTTTAATACTGTAAAGAAAGAAAAAAAATGTGCTCTGCATTCTCTGTTTTCTATAGCAGAAGCACTAGAGTTCTGGGTTGATGCCTAGCCCAAAATAGATACTAGATATGTAAATTAAAATAGATGGCAAGATGGAAGGAGCAATTGTTAATTCATTTTTTAAAAGGTAGTACATAGTTGTTAGGGGTTGAATGTTTGCGTTCTCCCAAAATTCATATGTGGAAGCCTTAGACCTCAATGTGGTTGCATTTGGAAGTGCGGCCTTTGAGAGGTAATTAGGTTTAGATGAGGTCATGAGGGTGGGGGCTCCATGATGGCATTAGTGTCCTTAGAATAAGAAGAGACCAGGGCTCTCACTCTCTGTCCACCATGTGAGGACACAGCATAAAGGCAGCCATTCGCAGGAGGGCTCTCACCAGAACCTGACTCTGTTGGCATCCTGATCACAGACTTCCAGCATCCAGAACTGTGAGATGTAAATGTTTATTTTTTAATCTACCGAGTCTATGGTATTGTATTACGGCAGCCCAAGCTGACTAAAACAATAGTATAAATGCACCATATATGCATTTGTGTGTATGTAATTCATCTGTTGCTTATTCTCTAAATAAATACATTTCCATAAATGGAAAGCCAGCTTGCTATTATTGGGTAGCCACTAAAAATCTTCAGTATATTATTTCTTGAAAATACATTTTCCTCTCGTTCTCTAACAAGAAGCGTTATACTTAGCCAAGAGAAAGACTGTGCCCGAAATAGTCAGCTATTTTCTATCCACATATTTGCCACTCATATTGGTGATCTTTCCGTACCTACATTTCTGGTAATGAAGACACCTTTGGTTGGTGTTCCTTCAGTGAGGATTCTAAAACTCTGAATCCCCCCCTCCTCTCTCTCTTCATCACTGGTAAGAGTGAATTTATTTAAAATTTATTTGAAATACTGAAAAAGTATAATATGTTATTGTGGCTTAGGGAGTGATGGCAAAGTTAAATATTTTTGTACTTAAAAAACGTTCAGACAACACTTGATTCCTTGCTGACAAATAATGTATTTTTTCCTTATTTTCTGACTTGGATTTTCTATATTACTCTTGTACCTATACCCAGTGTGGATTTTAAACACACACTAAGACATGGTGAACAATATTACATAAGACAAATGAGAGTTGATTATCCTTATTAACACTAGGGGGCACATAATATTGCATTTTGAAAGATTAAATCACAAGAGTAATAATGACAGCCTTAGCATATACTTTACAAGTACCTCCCAGTACATCATATGATGTAATCCTAACACCATTCATGTCAGTGTGTGTTAGTGTTAGCACCGTGTTCTTTTCCCCTAAGGCTGGGAGAAGCTAATCTCTGCAACAAATGCTATTATCTATTATATAATATTTTTGATATATTAATGCTGTTGATATCAATAACATTAATATTTGCTAACAAGAGAATGTCTTTGCAAAGCTATTTGGAGATTTTTGGAAGTGGCCTGAGGGATCTAAAAGAAGAAACCACCAAGAGCAGATTACTGGGTTTTTTGTTTTGCTTCCCAAAGTTCAAAAGAAAACCTGATAAAGTATCTTTTAAAGCTAATATTAAGAGAAACAAGTTTTAGAGTGTATGTGCTTCAAAAGGGGAGAGAAAATTTTGACATTAACACTGCTCTACCCCTGACCGTTCTTAATTTTTAAAAATCCCAACAGTGCAGTGTTGTTAATAAGCAACGTAACTTCTGAGATAAATGTGACTTTTGTCCGTGTGAAACATAATAGAGAAAGGGAAGCAAATAAGTTATGTGTTCCTGTGATACTCAGACTGAGGCCATAAATCTAGTTGATATAATTGTTCTTGAATACAAGTAGTGGCCATAAAATATTCATTGCAAAGTCTTTAGGTACACTTATAATTTTTACAATATTCAGTATTTAAGGCTGTAAGTATTCAATATTATAACATTCAATGGCAAAATAAATGGGTATTATATTTATACAGATATTAGTTAATGTAGTATTTTATTTCCCTATTGTTTTTAATTATTCTCTTATTGGGTTGGGAAAGAGTTGATTGAAAAAAAAATGCTTTGATTTAATGTCCTGAGTCTATTTTCCACGTAATAACATCTGTTGCTATGTGAAAAAAAGCAAACAGACAAAACCCCTCCAAACTTAGTGGCTTATGGATTGTGTGGGGCAGCAATTTAGGTAGGACACATTGAGCCTGGTTTGTCTCTGCTCCATGGTATCTGGGGTTCAGCTGGGGAGACGTGATGGTTGGGTGTGACTTGGCTGCATTCATTTGGAAGTGTCTTCACTCCTACGTCCCATGGTTAATGCTGACTGCCAGCTGGGACTCCTTTCCATGCATCGCTGGCAGCCCCAAGTTCAAACACCCACACGTGACTTCTCCATGTGGTCTCTCCTTGTGGGATGATTTGGGCTTCTTTACAGCGTGGCAGTAGAGTTCCAAGAGTGAGAGTCCACAGAGAACCAAGCAGAAGCTGTGTCATCTTTTATGAACTAGCCTTAAGTCACGTAATGTTCAAAGCACATCGCTGGTACTAACTCACTGAATCCTAAGAACACACAGTGGCAGTCCGATGTTGCCTGGGGATGCAGTTATCCGAAAGTTTAAATGGACAGAATATGCAAGGTGGCTTCCTCACCTGGCTGGCCAGCTGGTACGGCAGTCAGCTCCAAGCTCAGCTAGGCTGTTGTCTGCCACACCCACGGGCGACTTTTCAAGCTTAATGGTCTTACCTCTTACATAAGAATGTTAAGAAAACCTTGTGGAATCTGCATGACCTTTTGCAATTGAATAATGGCCCCAGAAAGATGCTCACCTCCTAATCCCCACAACCTGTGACTACATTACTTTAACATGGAAAAGGAAAATTTACAGATGTGGTTAGTTAAGAATTTTGATATGGGGAGATTACCCTGGATCATCTAGGTAGGTGCTAAATGTAATCATGAAGGTTTTTATCAGGGAGGCAGGAGATCAGAGGTGGATGAAGGGGATGAGATGATGGAGGCAGAGGTTGGAGTGATGTGCTTTGAACACAGAAGAAGGGACCATGGGCCAAGGAGTAAAGATGACTCTAGAAGCTAGAAAAGGCAGGGAAACAGATTCTACCATAGAAAACAGATTCTACCCTAGAACTCGTGGAGAAAATACTGACCTCAGCCCAGTGAATTTGATTTTAGATTTCTGACCTTGTGAACTGTAAGATAATAAAATTATTTTATGTCTTAAGCCCTCAAGTTTATTGCAATTTGTTCCAGCAGCAATAGAAAACGAATACATCAGTACAGCTTCAGAAGTCACACAGTGTCATTTTTGCTACATGCTGCATTCTGTTGGTTGTAAGTGAATCAGAAGCCTCCAGATTCAAGGGGAACAAACACAGATCCCACCTATAGATGGAAGCAATGCCTAAGAATTGGCAACTATGTTTTACACTGGCATTATTAAAAATAATAATAACTGACTATGAATAACATGGACCTTCGACTGTCAAACTGATTACCACCATACCAGTATGATTAGATATGAGTAATTAGAAATATTAAGAACAGAATATTAATAACACCATGAGTAACATGGACTTTAGTCTATCAACTGATTATTCTTGGATTTAGTCTAAACACCATTTTTCTTACTGCAGCTATATTTTCTGGATTAGTGGTTTTCAAATGTTTTGGAAAAAGTCTGGATGATCTTTACAGAAAATAAAACAGCAAGCTACTTAACATTCTCTAACCCTCAGTTTTCTCAACTATAAAACATGTGTAATTAATAATATTAATAATTAATAACTAATATTAAATATTAATAATTAATAACTCAAAGTGTTGCTGTGCAAAATAAAGACAACATTCCTAGAAGAGGGTTAGTACACAGGTGATCGACTTAAATTTCCAGAGTAGAAATTGGGGCTGCCAGAGATGCGCAGAAAGGAAAGGCAAGGTCTTCCTCTTACCTAAGGAAGATGTGGTTGGGAGACGTCATGAAAATTATACCGTTAAGAGGGAGGGGCATAGGCAGTCAAATAAAGGAGTCCAGGTCTGAGGTTCCCATAGAGTTGGCGGTACTGTAGCTTCTAGAACACTATTCCTTCCGTCAGCATTAGGTAGCATAAAAGCGAGCCTAAATGAAACACTCTAGAACCTGGTCCTTTGCTTCACCTTTGCTGTGTCCTCTCAGTTACAGGTCCTTCTAAGATCCACTGGCCTTTTCCTCCTATCTTTCATCTCAGGCTTCCACTCTCATGGTCACACCCTGGACCATGAGTCCAAACCACTTCCATTAAAAATCTTTCAGTCCAGCTTCTTATTTTCTCATCACAACCTGTATTGTGTTTGCTTGCTCAGATTTTCCTATTATGACCATTCTTTAAGTCAGTTTTTTTCACTGTGCATCAGCTGCCTGGTATCTTCACTTCCGTTCTTGTCCAGAGCAAAGTCTATGGCCATTTGCTGTAATCAATCTATTGCAAACACCTGCAGCTCGCTTGCCCATCTCTCCCTCTACAGTGCTAGCTTACCAACATCCCAACCCTGAAAACCCGTCAACCACCAACCTTTTTAATAGTTAAATATAGTGGAGGAAAGGGCACAGTAGGGTACACTAGTTTCATTCTAAATTCATTCACTTCAAATTCATTCTTTTTTTAAAATAAATTTATTTATTTAGGCTGTGTTGGGTCTTCGTTTCTGTGCGAGGGCTTTCTCTAGTTGTGGCAAGCGGGGGCCAGTCTTCATCGCGGTGCACGGGCCTCTCACTGTCACGGCCTCTCTTGTTGCGGAGCACAGGCTCCAGACACGCAGGCTCAGTAGTTGTGGCTCACGGGCCTAGCTGTTCCATTGAATGTGGGATCTTCCCAGGCCAGGGCTCAAACCCATGTCCCCTGCATTGGCAGGCAGATTCTCAACCACTGCGCCACCAGGGAAGCCCCCAAATTCATTCTTAATACTATTTGGAAAGCCTGCAATATTTCCTGTCCTGTGAGATGGCTAATTAAAACCTTTCCTTGTATCCTCTCATTTTCATGAAAACTCCATCTATCCTCCTCTGACCTTCAGTCTCAGTTGATGAGCTGAGAAAATAAAAATCCTCAGACCCTTATCTTCCCGTCACCAAAACTACAACCTGCTTAAGTATATGCACCTGTATTTGTTCCTCTTATTAAAACTGAGAACAGGTCCTTAGTCTATTGTAACAGTCTCGTCTCCTACATACATCACCTTTCTGATCATCTACATATTTCTTCATCATTAATCTCTCCCTCTCTACTAGGTCATCCCCATCAATATATATTGTCTGATATTGGAGAATAACATGGAGGTTAGCGCATGGGCTCAGGAGTCAGACTGCTCAGCTTCAGACCTCGATTCACCGTCAACTATCTGGCTAAACTCCCTCACTTATAGGTAGGGTTAATAATAACAGCGTACCTTAAAGTGTTGTTCTGAGGATTAAATGTTATCACATGTCAAGCACATAGTAGGAAAGCTATGGCTATTAGTTACTATTAAAGTACTATTTCCATTCCTAAAAAATTGCCTCACTTGACCGCACCAATCATCCCAGCTATAGTCCTTTGCCTCTGCCACCCTTCACAACCAGACTTCCCCAAAGAGCCTTCAACCAACATGCTTCCACCAGGCTCGCCACTTACACAATCCAACTCACTCCAATCTCACTTCTGTCTCCTATCACTTTGATGAAATTTCTCTTTCAAGAAATTTCAAAAACCTCTTTACTACAGAAGCCAGGTTGCATTATTCTGTACTCATCACTCATCACATTAATTTAACATGTCAGCATCATGACAGGGTTGCAAGTGTCCCTTGTTTCACATGGCATTCCTCACTGGGCTTGCACGACAACATGCCCTTCCCGTTTTCTTTCTCCCTCTCTGGCTGCTTCGTCTTAGACTTTTTAAAACCTTCTACTTCACCTAACTTCTAACTTTCATATGATGAAATTCCCCTTCCCTCTATATAAATTTCGCAAGGAGGTTGGCTCTGAAAACCATGCCATTGACTTCCAATTTTACTTCTGCAGCCCAAACATTTCTTCTAAACTCTAGATCTACATAGCAGACTCCTTGACGATCCAAATGTAACTACTCGACAGTCCAAAGAGTAACATGTGACAAATCTAAACTTTGATTTCTCCTTCATTCCATCTCTGTTCTTCTCCCAGTCCTGGTCATTTTAATACTGTCATTTAATACAATCTCACAGCTGCCCAAACCAGAGTTCTTGGTATCGTGCTCGATTCTCTCTCTCTCTCGCTAAGAGTCAGAGCCACAGGTGAGTATCTGTGCGTGTGTGATTTACTGAAGGAGCGCTCTCAAGAGAAGTGGAATGAGAGAAGCAGGACAAGGCAGAGCGACAGTCTAAACAAGGATACGTTCTCAGCTGGAATCTACCAGCGCTCTGATCCCATGGGGAGCTCTGGAGTGTAACTCGCACTCCGTTATTGCTTCCTCCTTTAGTCAAGGGAGTTGACTTACACTTCCATGTAAATTAGTCATTGGTTTTAAGGCTTCCCCACAGAGAACAGGGGGAGTGTAAACCTCCCAGGTAAAGCAGCAACCTTTTTTTTTTTTTTTAACATCTTTATTGGAGTATAATTGCTTTACAGTGGTGTGTTAGTTTCTGCTTTATAATAAAGTGAATCAGCATACGTATACATATATCCCCATATCTCTTCCCTCTTGCATCTCCCTCCCACCCTCCCTATCCCACCCCTCTAGGTGGTCACAAAGCACCAAGCTGATCTCCCTGTGCTATGCGGCTGCTTCCCACTAGCTATCTATTTTACGTTTGCTAGTGTATATATGTCCATGCCACTCTCTCACTTTGTCCTAGCTTACCCTTCCCCCTCTCCATGTCCTCAAGTCCATTCTCTACCTCTGCATCTTTATTGCTGTCCTGCCTCTAGGTTCTTCAGAACCATTTTTTTTTTTAGATTCCATATATATGCATTAGCATACGGTATTTGTTTTTCTCTTTCTGACTTACTTCACTCTGTATGGCAGACTCTAGGTCCATCCACCTCACGACGAATAACTCAGTTTCGTTTCTTTTTATGGCCGAATAATACTCCATTGTATATATGTGCCACATCTTCTTTATCCATGCATCTGTCGATGGACACCTAGGTTAAAGCAGCAACCTTTTGGCAGAGGTCAATTCTCTGGCAAAGGAGGGAACTGTTAGCTTTTACCTGCCAACACTAACAGCAGGTGGAAGTGCCTTCCTTGGCCCAATAAAGGAAGACTGGTCTGGATCACATCCACATGCCTCTCCCCCAGCCTTCCGTATCTGCAATATTCCAATCTTGGTGTGTCCAGACCATTGACCACCCAAATAAGCCACTTGAAACGACCCCTGAGTTGGTGTATATGTCTATATCCGACCGTTTCTCTCAGCTGAGCAGCTGCACTGTCCAAAGCACTGCCTTTGGGAAACTTCCCCTCACCCCAGTCTTTCCTTGAGTAAGTCTGTATAGCAACAGCATTCTAGTTTTCATTTACCTCCGTATATTATATATCACAGTCACTGGTCAACCAAACTCAGGCTTTTCCCTCCCCCTTTAGCTGATCATAGGGACACCACCTTAGCTGTGCAAATGAGCTGAGGCAGAGTTGCTGGAGCAGCAGTGGTGGGTGAAATGGTTACAGCACTCTCTGTGCTACTTATTTGCACCTTCTGCACCTGATCCAGCACAGTTCAGGGTTTTCCACTTCTGTTTTAAAACAGATTGCTGCTGGGCTCACCTGACTTTAAGAAATGTCCTCATTCCTTAAATTACATGAATATTAATAATACACACTATTACTTCTACATATGCCCAGTGAAGAATAATCTCTTGTTGTGCTAAAAAATATCCCAACTGGAAATTTTGATGCTATTTTATATCTTGAAAATTCAGCTGTTGATCTTCACAAAGATAAAAAAGAGATTACATAAGCTTATGGTTTCTGGTCCAGCATGGAAAGAGTTTAGGAGTTGCCATTTCATCCTAAGAACAAATAAAAAGCTGAACAAACTGAAAAAACAACAACCCTTCTTAGATCCATCAGAGAAATGAGGTCATGGGGAAAAACCACTGCTCCCCAAATTGGACAGACACACAGTAGATAGAAAGAATCACTATTTACCAGAGCAGAAACCCACCAGCAGACACCTCCTTGGGAACCAGTGCCAGGGTAGGGAAGCCTGAACTGTAATTAATGAATTGCTACAGGCTCAATGTGGCCAGTCTGAGAGTTTGCACCTCCAGTAGGGCCCCGCATTTTTGTGAGTTTCCCTCCCGGGGCTCTACCGGGTCTTCACGGTGAATATCAGAGAAAAGTCCCTTTGTGCTTCCAGCACATGTGACAGGGCAGATTTAGCCCACATTCCTTAGCCAGGCAGGTTGAAAGAAAACAGCAAATATTATCTGGATGGTTCCATGCGTTGTTAATTCCTGATGTTACTTCTGGATCACATGGTATCAGCTCCGCTTAGTTCAGCTTCCTTGTATTTACCAGAGTCAGTTTTTGTTGTCGCGGCTGTTGTTTTACTTATAAAACCATATGAGCTCCCTAAACGTGATCATTTAGGCTTCACTTTATCTTGGATTTTGCTCTTGGATTTTTAGAAGATCAAATTGGAGCAAACGTCTCTCTACAGAAAGCCAAGCCATCATTTTCCAGAAACCATACAATGTGCCTGGAATTTAGTTTGAGAAGAAAAATGATGTTTTGTGACTTTTAACAGTAGAACAGAAGAGTATATCTGTTTCTCATTCATTGATTGTCCATTCACAGTTAAACATATTAACACATTACACTTGGCATTCGAGATTGCTATAATAGCAAGATGTTACTCATTTTCTCACATAACTCATTAAACCATTTAGGCATCATTAATTGCACGACTCCATCACCTTAAATCACATCAAGGAGCTGTCAGCTGGAACTTTATGTCCCAGAGTTTACGTCAGTTTCTAAACTAGCCCCAGTATGGGTGTCAGAAAAATAAACTACAAGTGAGAAGAAAGAGAACAGAGAATAGCTTGTTCCCAATTTTAAAACACTTAATTAAAAAGAAAATCTAACTTGTTAAATTAAAATGCTTTCCTTCGCAGGACTTCTGCATGTTAACCGTTTTTGTTTGTAGTTAGTCTGGTAACTGAAGTCACTAATACATATTAAGTGCTCACTGTATGCCTGCCGCTAGCACTTTGCATATAGTATTATTTATTCCTCAAAGAAATTCCTTAGAAATTTTGCACTTCCTAAGTGACCTTCCTTAAGGTCACATAGCTGAGTGGCAAAGCCTGGATTACATCCTGGACTAATTCACTCCATAGTCTGAGCTGTAAGGCACTAGGCTGTGTTGCCATTGCCTCGGATATAATTTCAAAAACATTTAAAACGACCTTTTGCTATTACATGGGAACTTACTTGAGTAGAAGAAGAGTCTTAGTTATATTCATTTTGGCTTGAGATCCTTAAGAAGAAAATAGGTAAAAACTGGCAGGTCATGGGCTGTATCCAACCTATGGATGTATTTTGCTTGGCCCAAGCAGTGCTGTAAAATCTTTAAATTGGTAATGTTTTAAAATAAGAGGAATATATATGAAATCTGGACTTCTGTCTTCCCTTGAAAAATCAGAAGATTAAGCCTTAAGTCTGGTAAATTATTTTTTAGAAGAACATATTGGTGTTTATAACTACATCCTGGGAAGAGAAGGGAAAAGATGTAGAATACTTAATAATCTGTTTACTCTTTTGAGGTTAAAGGATGCTTGTGATTCTGCCACTCTGAGTTCTTTTTTTCCCCAAACATACAGAACCAATATCCATTGATCAGAGGACTGGATGTAAGTTTTAGAAGTGACCCTGTGAACTAGGATATCCAGACTCCAGATGATTCGTAACATTTGCTTTGAATCTTTTAAAAACTAGTTGGGCTGTTAAAAAGTACCTCTGCAAAATAAAGTACTTTGGCTTCACTTTCTGTAAATAAAAACAGTTCCATCAGGTGGCCATCTGTTACATCAGAAATCAGTACCTTCTGTCTAATTTGTCTTTGTTATTTCCAGGGTCAGGTTCCTTCACCTTCAATTATTTAGTCTTCGTGTGATATATAACAGAGTCAAGTGTTAGAGCCATTACCCAGAAAGTCCATTTCTTAAGGAGTAATATAGGCACATAATATTCTCAGAAATGCCCCAGCCTTCTCCAGCTAAGCTAAACTGTTTAAAGTTTCTGTAATATTTGAGATTCAGGATACTAAATTTCAACCTTTTCAAAAAGCAGTGTATTAAATCTTAGAGTCCATGTGCCATAACATCATTTTATGACAAATAGTAAAATATTTAATATACTTGGTAGGAGAACTGAGAATAAAATGGTAAATTGAAACAGTTCAGTGGACACTCACTGTACACACATACGTATAAACACATGCAACAGCTCACTGTACTTTACACACACACACACACACACACGCACGCATGCATGCACAACCTGGTTGTCTAAAAGATTTGCAAAGTTCAGAAGAGTACCAAGAAATAAGAAGGATAGTGGGGCGGAAGACAGCTCTGGGTCAACAGAAGGGCAGGTAAATCACAGTGCTAAAATGGTATACTGAATGACTATAACCTAAATGATATATATTTTAGGGTATATCATAACATAATTCTACCTATATTCCAGCCTCCCTACAAGAGCCTTCAGGCCCTCATTCAAAACACATTGATTCCTTGTTTATACTTAATTCAAACAATATTGGAAATTTTGTTCTCAAATCATAGCAACTTAGAAGCAGTGGGTCACAAGTGTGCAGCTGTCGTAAGAGTCAAACTGTCAGCAGAAGACTGATCCTGGGAATAGGCAGAATTATTTTATATTAGAATTTAGCATAATTCTGACCATGGTTTTAGTACATAATGTTTAAGAATCCGAAAAAATAAAAAGTTACCATTTTTCAATTGATTCCTTAAAATGTAATCATACTAATCCTAGAAAATTCACTTATATAATTTCTCCCAAAATGCTGAACATGTGAGACATTGCTGCATTTAATTTCCTTTCTCAATATAGTATATTTAGTATTTTAGCTATTAACTGATAGCCATTTATGTGGTCCAAATTATAAAGAGCTATTTGTAACCCATACTCCAAAATATTCTGTTAAAGATTAGACATCCACCAATAAACTTTTAGAAAATAATGATTCACTAAGCAGTTGGTATTTTAACATTCATGTTGCTCTGTGATGAATAAGATATATTTCTGAGTATCTCATTGTCATTAAACACAAATAATTAAAATGTTTAGATGAATTACTCCACCTCCCCAAAAAGTAAAGGATAAATTAGGGGCATTATTTCATTTTAAGAAATCTACTGTTAATATTAACAATATTGTTATTTAGAGAAGGTAGTTAATTCATGGTTAAAATGGATATGTGTACTTTTAACAATTAAAATCATTTGTTTTTCGCAAGGTCTTACACATAGAAGATTAAGAACAGTATTTGTTAGGGAGGATGACAGTAATGATAGGACATGTGACATGTTATTTGTGATGGTCAGCAGCGATCAAAACTAGAAGAAACTTAGAAGCCAAAGACGAAAGGGAAGGGGCTCTACCCCTCCTTCAGTTGAAAGTAGGAGCCTATTTGCTGAAGACTTGCCTGAAACCCATCATCCTAAGGCTTTTGTTTTTATAAATATACTGAATTGGTTCTGAATACCTGTTTGACCATAACTACATTAAATAATTAACATAATCTTTAAGGAACATTGGTGCGAATTAGTGAAAATACATATGTGGAGGAAATTTAAAGAGAAATACAAAACTTTATATGCCACATATTTTTATATTATAAAATATTAACTTTTGCTAATATTGGTTTACTTCCATACCGCTTTTATTTTGGCATATTTTGTTAAATCAGTTTGTGAGTCACAAAATACATAAAATCTCACTTCTCCTTGTGTTTTTATGTTTTACATTATGTATGCTGATTATATGGAAAACTGTAATAAAGACTGTCTAAGAGGTCTTTTGAATGCTGTTAACTGCTGAGATTAATCAACAGCATGCTTTTGAACAGTAACTTCCATTTTCCTATCAGCAGTCCACTGTAAGGTTTTTTGGGAAAACTCTTGAATCTGCTGCCCAGTCCTAGCATGAAATTAAGATACAAATGTTTATTGATCACTGCGACGTTAGTGATCACCATGAGGATATACTGAGCAGAGAAGAGATCAAATAAAACATGATACCACCGATAGTAACAGATTCATCTTGTGCTCCCAGTATGTTCCCTGCCAAGCTTGCCAGACCCTATTTTCCTAATATATGAGGTCCTTCCTCCATATCACTACTGCTGCTACTTCTTTTATTTAGAATGGTGCCTTTCACCTCCTGCCATGGCTACTAATTGTTCATTACTCACCCTGTGCTTGGTGTTGTAGGCCTTCTCTCTTACTTTCACAATTCTACTAGGTAGGGGTTATTATCTCCATTTTACAGATGGAAGGTTTTTTGCTTAATTAACTGACATCACATAGCTAACAATTCCTAGACCTAGAACAAAGTAATCATTTATTAATTTAATAAGTCATTTACTCAATACTATATACACCTGAAGCATTTTACAACCCCAAATCCCTACCTGTTCATCAGAACCTACCCATCTTACAAGGTTCTCCACAGATAAGTCATTCATGAACTTTCTGCTGGTTTTCACTAACAGATGTATTTTCTAGAATTGAAGCTTCTTAGCAATTTGTTTAGAGCACTCATATGCCGTTTATACTCTTCAGCCTCATATCGTAATGCTTGGTGTTTCTCATTTTTCCTGATCTTGAAGGACAATGGCAATGCGTGTCCTTTGCCCTGACCAGTCAGGGACTGGTCAGTAAAACTGGACCATTCTAGATGGATTCAACAGGAAGTGCTTAAATAAAAGGATACAGAGGCTTGCACAACTCAGAGGTTGAGAGACTTGGTGAGTGAAGGTCAGGGATGACACTTTTAGCCAAATCAAAACAGCAGAGATCACAGGAAAACCACCACCAATGACCTCAATTGCAGATAGTATCAAAGTGGACAATTCTCAGGAAGACACCAAATGCCATGCACCCACCAAGGCCCCATGCGGAAGCCCATATACCTGACTACAGCAGCCACTAGGGGAATTATGCCTCATCTACTCATCTGCTCTGCAGACCTCTGGGAGTGCTTCTCATTGTCAGAACTTACGGAACCTACTTTCAAGGGAATCTGGGAAATGTAGTTTCCAGGCTATCAGCATCTTCAGTATGAGGAGGGTTTAAAAAGATGATATTAGTATCAAGACATAATATTTGGTGTCATTTTTTTTTAATTAAACAACATAAACATATTGCCTCGCAGTTCCGGAGGCTAGATATCTGAAATCAAGGCATTGGCAGAGTTGCTTCCTTCTGAGCACTGTGAGAGGGCATCTGTTCCATGCATCTCACCTAGCTTCTCATGGTTTGCTGCCAATCTTTGGTGTTCCTTGGCTTATAGAAGCATCACCCTAATCTCTGTCTTCAACTCCACATAGTATTCTCCCTGTGTACATGTTTGTGTCCAAATTTTCCCTTTTTACAAGGAGATCAGTCTTATTGGGCCCACCCTAATGACCTCATTTTAACCTGATTACCTATGTAAAGATCTGTCTCCAAATAAAGTCACATTTTGAGGTAGAGTTAGGATTTCAAGATATGAATTGGGGGAGGGGGAGGAAATACAGTTATCTATTGTTGTCTAGCAGTTATCTATTGTTGTATAACGAATTACTCTAAAATTTAGTGTCTTACATAATGCATTCTCTCTCATGGTTTCTGTGAGTCAGGAGTTTGAGAGCAACGTGGCTAGACAGTTTTGGCTTTAGATCTCTCATGAGTTTGCCATCAGATATTATTTGAGGCTGCAGTCATCTGAAGGCTTGACTGGGGTTGGAAATCCACTTTCAGGGTGACTCACTCACCGTTGACTCACTCAGTGGCTATTGGCAGGAGGTCTCAGTTCCTCTCCACCTAGACCTGTCCACAGTGTTGCTTGACTGTGTTGACAACATGGGGGCTGGCTTCCCCCAGAGCTGAGGATCCAAAAGACCAAGGTGGAAGTTACGATGCCCCTTTCACTAGAATCCCTTCTTGGTGAAACATTGGCCTGGGTCCTGTAGTTTCTCAGTTGGTCTCTAGAGTTCTCACAAGCATATTTTGGTCCTTATATTGTTGTTATCTCATTGTCTTGGTCAGGGAACAAGGGCCTGAAACTTCCTAGTTCGTCATCATCTTTCCAGTGTCACTTTTTTTTTTTCTTTTTGCCCCTATTTTATTTTTATTCATTTATTTTTTATTGAAGTATAATTGCTTTACAATGTTGTGTTAGTTTCTGCTGTACAATGAAGTGAATCAGCTCTATGTATACACATCCCCTCCCTCCTGGACATCCCTCCCCCACCCCATCCCATCCATCTAGGTCATCACAGAGCACTGAGCTGAGCTCCCCGTTCTATATAGCAGGTTACCACAAGCTATCTATTTTACACATGGTAGTGTATTTATGTCAGACCTAATCTCCCAATTCATCCCACGGTCCCCTTCCCCCCACCCCATGTCCACATGTCCATTCTCTACACCTGCGTTTCTATTCTGCCCTGAAAATAGGTTCATCTGTACCAATTTTCTAGATTCCACATATGTGAGTTAATATACAATATTTGTTTTCCTCTTTCAGACTTACTTCACTCTCTATGACAGACTCTAGGTCCATCCACATCTCTACAAATGACCCAATTTCGTTCCTTTTTATGGCTGAGTAATATTCCATTATATATGTACCACATCGTCTTGATCCATTCATGCATCGATGGATGCTTAGGTTGCTTCCATGTCCTGGCTATTGTAAACAGTACCACAGTGAACATTGGGATACATGTGTCTTTTTGAATTATGGTTTCCTCAGGGTATATGCCCAGGAGTGGGATTGCTGAGTCGTATGGTAGTTCTATTTTTAGTTTTTTAAGGAACCTCCATACTGTTCTCCACAGTGGCTGTACCAATTTACATTTCTACCAGCAGTTCAAGAGGGTTCCCTTTTCTCCGCACCCTCTCCAGCATTTATTGTTTGTAGATTTTTTGATGATGGCCATTCTGACCAGTGTGAGGTGATACCTCATTGTAGTTTTGATTTGCATTTGTCTAATAATTAGTAATGTTGAGCATCTTTTCATGTGCCTCTTGGCCATCGATATGTCTTCTTTGGAGAAATGTCTATTTAGGTCTCTGCCCATTTTTTGATTGGGTTGTTTGATTTTTTGATATTGAGCTGCATGAGCTGCTTGTATATTTTGGAGATTAATCCTTTCTCTGTTGCTTCATTTGCAAATATTATCTCCCATTCCGTGGGTTGTCTTTTCATCTTGCTTATGGTTTCCTTTGTTGTGCAAAAGCTTTTAAGTTTCATTAGGTCCCATTTGCTTATTTTTGTTTTTATTTCCACTACTCTAGGAGGTGGGTCACAAAAGATCTTGCTGTGATTTATGTCAAAGTGTGTTTTTCCTATGTTTTCCTCTAAGAGTTTTATAGTGTCCAGTCTTACATTTAGGTCTTTAATCCCTTTTGAGTTTATTTTTGTGTATGGTGTTAGGCAGTGTTCTAATTTCTGCAGTGTCAGTTGTAATTTCTCCTTTTTCATTTCTCATTTTATTGATTTGAGTCCTCTCCCTTTTTTTCTTGATGAGTTTGGCTAAAGGTTTATCAATTTTGTTTATCCTCTCAAAGAACCAACTTTTCATTTTATTGATCTTTGCTATTATCTTCTTCATTTCTATTTCATTTATTTCTTTGCTAATCTTTATGGTTTCTTTCCTTCTACTAACTGAGTTTTCTTTGTTCTTATTTTTCTAGTTGCTTTAGATATAAAGTTAGATTGTTTATTTGAGAATTTTCTTCTTTCTTGAGGTGAGATTGAATTGCTATAAACTTGTCTTAGAACTGCTTTTGCTGCATCCCATAGGGTTTGGATCATCATGTTTTCATTGTCGTTTGTTTCTAGGTATTTTCTGATTTCCTCTTTGATTTCTTCAGTGATCTCATGGTTATTTAGTAGCATATTGCTTAGCCTCCATGTGTTTGTTTGGTTTTTTTTCCTGCAATTGATTTCTCATCTCATAGCATCGTGGTCAGAAAAGATGCTTGACACGATTTCAATTTTCTTAAATTTTCTGAGGCTTGATTTGTGGCCCAAGGTGTGATCTGTCCTGGAGAACGCTCTGTGTGCACTTGAGAAGAAAGTGTATCCTTCCGCTTTCAGGTGGAATGTCCTATAAATATCAATTAAGTCTATCTGGTCTGTTGTGTCATTTAAAGCTTGTGTTTCCTTATTTATTTTCTGTCTGGATGATCTGTCCATTGGTGTAGTTGGGGTGTTAAAGTCCCCACTATTGTTGTGTTACTGTCGATTTCCCCTTTTATGGCTGTTAGCATTTGCCTTATGTATTGAGGTGTTCCTATGTTGGGTGCATAAGTATAATTTTTAAGTTTTCTTCTTCAATTGATCCCTTGATCATTATGTAGTGTCCTTCCTTATCTCTTTTAACAGTCTTTATTTGTCTCATATGAGTATCCAGCTTTCATTTGATTTCCATTTGCATGGAATATCTTTTTCCACCCCCCCACTTTCAGTCTGTATGCGTCCCTAGGTCTGAAGTGGGTCTCTTGTAGACAGCATATATACGGGTCTTGTTTTTGTATCCATTCAGCCAGTCTGTGTCTTTTGGTTGGAGCATTTAATCCATTTACATTCAAGGTGATTATCGATATGTATGTTCCTATTACCATTTTCTTAATTGTTTTGGGAGTCTTTTTCTTCTCTTGTGTTTCACGCCTAGAGAAGTTCCTTTAGCATTTCTTGTAAAGCTGGTTTGTTGGTGCTGAATTCTCTTAGCTTTTGCTTGTGTGTAAAGCTTTTGATTTCTCTGTCGAATCTGAATGAGACCCTTGCTGGGTAGAGTAATCTTGGTTGTAGGTTTTTCCCTTTCATCACTTTAAATATATCCTGCCACTCCCTTCTGGCGTGCAGAGTTTCTGCTGAAAGATCAGCTGATCACCTTATGGGGATTCCCTTGCATGTTATTTGTTGCTTTTCCCTTGCTGCTTTTAATATTTTTTCTTTGAATTTAATTTTTGTTAGTTTGATTAATATATGTCTTGGTCTGTTTCTCCTAGGGTTTATCCTATATGGGACTCTCTGCACTTCCTGGACTTGGGTGGCTATTTCCTTTCCCACGTTTGGTAAGTTTTTGACTATAATGTCTTCAAATATTTTCTCAGACCCTTTCTCTTTCTCTTCTTCTTCTGGGACCCCTATAATTTGAATATTGATGTGTTCAGTGTTGTCCCAGAGGTCTCTGAGACTGTCCTCAATTCTTTTCATTCTTTTTTCTTTATTCTGCTCCTCGGCAGTTATTTCCACCATTTTATCTTCCAGCTCACTTACTCTTTCTACCTCAGTTATTCTACTACTGATTCCTTTTAGTGTATTTTTCATTTCAATTATTGTGTTGTTTATCACTGTTTGCTCTTTAGTTCTTCTACATCTTTGTTAAACATTTCTTGTATTTTCTCGATCCATGCCTCTGTTCTATTTCTGAGTTTTTTAAATCATCTTTAATATCAGTACTCTGAATTCTTTTTCAGGTAGGTTGCCTATTTCCTCTTCATTTATTTGGTGTTGTAGGTTTTTACCTTGCTCCTTCGTCTGTAACATATTTTTTTGTCATCTCATTTTTTTTTGATGTATGGGGCTCTATTCCTGTTACTGGTTGTTTAGCCTGAGGGGTCCAACACAGGAGTTTTCAGGCAGTTGGGTAGAGCCAGATCTTGGTGCTGAGATGAGGACCTCTGGGAGGCCTCACTCCAGTGACTATTCCCTGGGGTCTGAGGTTCTGTTAGTCCAGCGGTTTTGACTCGGAGCTCCCACCACAGGATCTTAGGCCCAATCCCTGGCCTGGGAACTAAGAATCCTGCAAGCCACACGGCACAGCAAAAGAAAAGAAAAAAAAAAGAGAAAGGAGCAGTACAATAATGAAGAATAAAAACTAAAATTAGAAAGATAAAAAATATATTAGGAAAAATAAAAATATAAGTGAAACAACTGCTAGAAGGCAAAACAGAACCACAACAGAAAAAAGAAAAAAAGGTGGGGGGAACAAGCCAAAAGTAGCAGAACAATAACAAAGTATAAAGAATAAAATAAAATTAGAAAAATAAGAAATTTATTAGAAAAAATAAAAAGATAAATGAATCAACAACAATAAGGTAAAACAGAACCACAACCTAAAAAAAAAAAAGACTGGAAAAGCCCTCGGCTCTGGGGAGGCAGAGCTTAGGCAGGAGCTGAGCTTAGGCAGGGATAGGGTTTAGGGCGGGGATGGGGTCTAGGCTCAGGACCCATGCAGCAGCCGGGAAAGTCAGTACCGCAGGAGGGGGGCCTCAAAAGTGCGGAGTTAGGAGGTAAGGTCCTGGGTGGGGGTGTCTGGGTGGGGCTTAGGCCCAGCACCGTCAGAGGAGTCTTGCAGTGTTGTGTGTAGAGGTAAGGCCCTGGGGAGGGGTGCCTGGGCAGGGCTTAGGCTCAGCGCTGCCTGAGGGACCTCAGCAGGCTCCCTGGGGCCCAAGTGGGCAGGGGAACTGCTGGCCGCATTCCTTTCTGATCCTTCACTTTTCTGAGGGTCTCCCCCGTCCTTGTGGATCCCCTAACCATGGGTGGGCCCCTCCAGGTGTGGGAATCCTTCCCCTCCCCCAGCTGCCCCTCAGGGGCCCCGTCCAGTCAGTCTGGCCTTTACTTTTCCTCCCGCCTCCCTCCTCCCCACTCCCTCAGGACCCACGTGGCTGGAGGGGGCCTAGGTGGGTAGAGGATCAGGCCCCAGACCTCAGCAGGCTCCCCGGGGCCCAGTGGGCAGGGGAAACACTGGCAGCCATCCCTTCCAATCCTCTGCTCTCCCGAGGGTCTCCCCCTGTGTCCATTGATCCTCTAACCGTGGGTGGGCCCCTCTGGGCGTGGGAATCTCTCCCCTCTCCCAGCCGCCCCTCAGGGCTGCCAATCCTGTCCCACCTCCACTTCTCCCCCTCCCTCCCCCCCACGTCCTACCTTGTGGATGGGGGATTCCTCCAGTCCCCTTAGGTGTCCGTGGTCCCCCACCAGTGCTGGGTTGGTGCCCTAGTTGTGCGGAGCTGCGAGTTCCACATCCTCCTAGTCTGCCATCTTGACTCCACCCCCCCAGTGTCACTTTTATAACCTGACTACAAATATGTTCTTGGTAAGTACTTCCTAAATTGAATTTAATTTCCTTGGAGGCCCTTTCCTTAAAAACATTTGTAAAGAACTATGTAGGAAAAATTCATACTGGAATTAGGATATTGCAGCCAAATAAACTTTATAAAATTCAATATAAAAGAAAATATGAGTTCTGGTGGTCGTGTTAGGGGGTAACCTGCAGTTCTTTATAGACGATTTCAACTTGGTGTTATTACTACTGAACACTTTCTGATGGATCTCACGAATAAGGGTAAGAAACTAGAGATAATGTATGTTTTTACTCAATAAAAATAAAATTACATCAGTACTATCACCTAATTAAGTCTGATTCCACGTTCAAACATCATGTGTCACCAGAGCAAGCTGTCCCTGCAATGTCATAAATGTAGACGGTGTTCGGCATTCATCTTAAACAGTAAAACTGAAGCCCAAGGGTATTCCTTTATGACTTTGGGCTTTGGAAAGATTCATATTTCAGCCCGAAGGGGGTACTGTTGATTGATTTATTACTGCAAAGAGATTTTCTTATTTCTCAAATCCACTAATAGAATATTAGAATTAAATGCCTGACTTTTCAAATTATTTCCATAAGTTGTCCTAGGCAAGATTCAAGTCCATAGCCAGGTGCGTCAACTTTGTATTACTTAGAATAATGGAATGAATAGACACATGGATAATATAAAAGCACAGGTAGTCATCACTTGTAGTGTCTGTAAGTAAAATATAAATAGGCAGTCTTGGATACTTATCAACTGTGATCCTCACCCTGAAAGAATTTATAAATAAGAGGAGAAGTGAGAGAGGGAAGAAATCAGGAATGAAGACAGAGAAGGAGGGAGAAAGAGAGTAAAAGAGGGTGTGAAGCTAGGGAGGGATGGAAGAGTGAATGAAAAAGCAAATAAGGAAATAAAGGGGAAGAAAGGAAGAAGATGAGGCAAAGTGATGTAGGAATATAAATATTTAAACCACCAAGAAGAGAAATGGGAGGAAGTTCCAGAGAAATGTTTCATATTACAATGTGTTATATGTAGCACAGTAGTAGGATATTAACCATTATTCTGGATCCTCATTCATTGATTCATCATTTGAACACTGACTTAGTGCAAGGCATTGAAACATGTATGGCTGTAGAATTTTTAAAAGTACATAGAAAAAATATTTCCCATTTTGATTCAGCTGTACCAGTTTTAGGTGAAGAATGTGTTAATAAATTTGACAACAGACCTTTTGACTATATCTTCAGAGGTGATTATTGAAGAAATATTAATATTGTAAAACAGATGATATCATTCATGTCTTATTTTACTTCATATTCACCTTCATTATTTGACAAAATGAATCAAATATCATAACATTCAGAATAAAATGATGGAATACATTTTCATGCCACATAACATATGTAGGATATTGTACTTAGTTAATCGGAACCATCTTCCAAATAAGCCTGCATTGACACACTTGAATCACATTTCTCTTATTAATGCATCTTTCGAAAACATGTCCAGTAAGCTGTATCTAAGCATATTTTTCCACATGGGAATTTAAAATAAAATACAAACAACAGTAATTGTTCAAACAAAGGCATATTTTAAAGAGGAAGGCTGCGTGGGACTATAAAAGAGGAGTTTACAAACTCCACTCACCCAGTGAAGAGCTGGAAGTGGGTCTGTGTTCAGAGAGAAGGGCCTGTGTTGATGAAATAAACCACAGTACTTAACGCTGTTTAGTTTATACTGTAAATGTGGGCAGATAATGTGGGCTAGAGACATTATTTCATCCGTGGGGCATATGGTAATTATATCCACATTAAAGCATTTTTGCTAATCACACACATACATGCACACATCTTTGCTGCTGATGGGGTACAGCTGACACCAAGGGACACCTCATGGATTTCGGTTCCTCAGCACATTTCTCTCTGTGTATATCTCGTACCTCAGGGGCTACCACAGCTCCTCTCAAATGACTTCTCCTCCCCGCACTCACTACACAGACGATTACAACATAAACACAGCACTATAAGAGAAGTTTATAGTTTCAGGAGAGGAAGTGACTCTGGCAGTTTTTATCAACTATTGTTTTCCCCGAGCTTAGTCTAAGTTGGGCAATCTGAGTATTTAGTTGGCATGGCCACTGACATAAAAGCCTATAGCTCCACAGAATTAGTGGCTCAAATTCAAACAAAAGGCAGGCTTTGGGTATCGGGCCACCCCATAAGGCTATCTTAAGTATTGATTATGTGTTATACTCTATACTGTTTTTTTAATCTACATGAATATTTGTAATAATTTCTCCATATTAAAAAAACCCAGTGTCAAATATTCTTAATTATCTCATAAATTTGTTTTTACAGTATTTTTTTGAATCAAGATTCAAACAGCATCCACACATTACATTTTATGTTTCTCAGATCTTTTTTAAACTATAGCTTCTCCTCCCTTTTTGTTTTCCTTACAATTTATTTGTAAAGAAACAGAGTCACTAGTGATGTTCTGTAGTATTTCTCACATTCTGGATTTTGTTGATTGCCAACTCTATGGTAATATTTAACATGTTCTTCTAACACTGTATTTCCCATAAACTGAGTTATATGCAGAATCTTGATTTGACTTAGGGCGATGCTTTGGCAAAAAATACTTCATAGAATGTATTTCATAATTCCAACAGGAGGCACGTAGTGTCCACTTTTCTCTCTTTGTGTGATGTTAATAGCCATTGATTATTTACCTACCTAGATCCATTATTTTACTGGAGGTTTGCAAAATGGTGATCTTCTAATTCTTTCTCTGTTATTTGTTAGCTGGGATAATTTTATAAAAATAAACCTCAGGATATTTGGTTATCCTGAGGTTGTATAGGAAAAGCAGGTGGAATAGTTGATTCTTTCTCTATTTACCGTTTTCAGAAAAAAATTAGAACTCGTTCTTTAGCATACTTCAAGTTTGTCACTGACTTTCTTCCCTTGTTTATTGAAGTATAGTTGGTTTAAAACATTATTAATATATTAGTTTTAGGTGTGCAACATACCAATTCAATATTCTTATAGATTATACTCCATTTAAAGTTATTACAAAATAATGGGTATATTTCCCTGTGCTGTACAATATATCTTTGATGATTATCTTTTTTTTTAAATTTCTTTTTATTACTTTTTTTTTTTTTTTTTTTTTTTTTTTGCCGTACGCGGGCCTCTGACTGTTGCGGCCTCTCCCGTTGCGGAGCACAGGCTCCAGACACGCAGGCTCAGGGGCCATGGCTCACGGGCCTAGCCGCTCTGTGGCATGTGGGATCTTCCTGGACCGGGGCACGAACTCGCGTCCCCTTCATCGGCAGGCGGACTCTCAACCACTGCGCCACCAGGGAAGCCCAATGACTATCTATTTTATACATAGTAGTCTGTACCTCTTAATTCCATAGTCCCTCATGCCTCTTCCTACTGGCAACCACTAGTTTGTTCCTATATCTGTGAGTCTGTTTCTGTTTTGTTATATACATTTGTTTTTATTATACTGAGTGTTTTAAATGTGCTTTTTCTTTAAATCTTCACAACAGTCCTATATGAATAAATAATTATTCGTACTTATCAGTGAGAAAACTGAAGGATAAGTAACCTGCCTAGAATCAGGATGCAAATCCTAGACAGTTCAGAACTTATGCTCCCTCCACAGGACTCTGGGCCATATTCAGAGGCCATAAGAATTGAACAAAAACAAAAACCACCACCATAATATGTAACTCGAGTAAAAGAGTATTTTAAAAAATATCACAAGAGTACAATGTAAGCCAAAATTGAAAATACTTAATTCTAGATCTCTGTAAATTCGTGGATAAAATTCACTGAATGTGGGCCTTTCAGACTGTTTCCATTTAGTTCCCGTTTGCTGGTGCCCCGAGGGAGCGCATGGCAGCCTGCTGGGGAGTCTGGCACTGACTTTTCCATGTTGCTGCCTTAGAGGAAGATGTCTTAATATGCCATTTATAAGACAAACACTTCTGAGCCTCGGATGCTCTCACTGCTGTTTTAGCCTAAAGAGTCAGTGGAAGTCACATTTGGTGTGCTTATTTTGATGCTCACCCAGATCCCTGTGGAGCTTAAAAAGATTAAGCCCTTCTGATACCCAGATTGTTGGTATTTAATGCTCCACTACTCACCATTCTGCGGGGGCTCAGAAGGCAGGCTGACAGCAAGTTATGCAGACACAGTCCAGTTGTGATGCTCTCCAGTGTCAAGTGTGTCAGAGTGACTCCTGAATAGGAAACGTGCTTTCCAGCAAATGTGATGTGGAAAAGTCCATACATTCGCTTTGTCTTAATGTTATGTTTGGCCATTACTGGATCAAAGGCCAGATGATTTTCAAAAGCACTGCACCACGTACCCTTTCTCAAACCAAATGCTGGCAGTAAGTATTTCTGGTGGTGTTGGCAGGCAATTCTCCATGCATCTCCTGCATTTCCACATGTCTTATGAACAGAGGCACTGACTCCCTTTGTTCTGGAATATCTCTTCAAGGATATTAGTGTAGCAAACAGCCTTGGAAGAGAGAAATTGTGCTCCCTCCTGAGGAAAGGGCAGGGTTTTGATTACTGTCCGGTACAATAAAAACAATGTTACTGCCTGTTGTGAAAGATTTGGTTCCCCTAAACTCAGGGATCCTCTTTCCTAATACAGCTTAGTGCACATGCAGAAGAAGGTGTCATCTGGCCTTCTTCGCATTGTCCCATATGACTTGGGGGTCAGGAATTGGTGCAAAAATTGTGATACTTTGGCTATCGCTATTACTATGAGTAATAAACTATCTTTTGTTTCTGACCCAGGAGTCTTGGCTCTTCTGCCAGCATCCATGAAACTGGTAGGTTAATTTGTTACCTTGCAAGTAGAGTAAAATTTTAGAGCCCTCGAAGTTCTTGACAGATAGTTTTTAGTCCTTATGATTTTATAAAGGCATATGTGTTACATGTTTGAATGTGTGTATATATTATGTATTAACCTACCTGTATGTATGTGTAATAAAACTATACTGTTATGTATAAATGTGTATAGAAAAATCTTGTATAATTTTTAATATGACAACTGCATCCTCATAACTTGAAAAAAAGTGCCTACTTTTTTAGAGCTATTTATAAAGGCAGAACACAGAATCACATTCAGTCCTTTAACAAATGTCTTTACCTGCTCTAGGTGCCTTTATTCCTAATTATCATGGCAATAACTAGTTCCTGAGCTTCAAAGAGAAGGAAACAATGAACTTTTTTGTCAAAACTACATAGCAAATGAATACCCTTTTAAATTGTGAATTAGCCAATCCATTATCATTTTGTCTTAGGCTATTTTTGTATATTGGTGTGAGTGGTTATAATAATAAATATAATAATAAACATAATCCCCCTTAGCTCCAGAAAACTTTGAAGCTTCAAAAAAGGTTTTGTGGGATAAAATTATAGTATCATAGAGTGAGGACAGTGAAAACAACATCTATTCCTCAGCCCCATCCAACATCTGAATCCCCCTCTAGAAAAATCACTAAATAGAAATTATCCATCACATCCATCCCTAGAAAGAAAAAAGTCATTCTCTGGGAGCACCCCCATTCGAATATTAGACAAAGTTCTTTTGAACTCTGTCATATTGAAGGAATATTTGTTTCCCTGAATTTCACATCTGCTTCTGCTTCTGATGGAACGAAATTTCTAATAATGGATTCCAATATTTTGCTGACATTTATTGGCTTGTGAAATCTATCATTTTAACATCAGTTTCTTCATTCTTCATCTGTATAATGCACTCAGTAGTGGCCACTTCCTTGTCTAATGTGAGGGTAAAATGAGCTTTAACATTAGAAAGTGCCCAGGAGGTAGAGGTTACAGCTACCACTCACCTTCACTTTATGGCATGCTTGCAGGTGACAGCATTGTTATTTCCCAGTGATGAAGTTAGGGTGATAGTTTGGTCCAGTGGACACCACGTTACAATGTATCTCACTCCATTCCTAGATCACATCCACCCAAGTTCACATTAAAAGGCTTGGTTTTAATATTCTGTTGATTATAGATTTTGGTTTAGTTTTGGTTTGAAGATAGTATGAAGTTTCTGTGTGGAAAATGGGGTCCTTCCTCTACTCTTAGATAAGTTATTAAGTTAATGTTAAGACCCTCCACTAGTGATTACCTGTGTTCAATCTGACTATCCTTATAAAGTATCTTAGGTTTCCAAGCTTGAAAAAAAGAAAAACCACTTAATTGTAATTAGGTTTAAATTTTTACTAAAAAAAAAATATAACTTTAGAACTATACACCTTGAGTAATTAGAATCTCACCAATTTTTCATACTTGACTACACTTTATTTTGAATATGAAAAAAATCTATATTGAATGTGCCCTCAATCTCTTAAACTTTTTTTTTTTTTTTTTTGCGGTTCGCGGGCCTCTCACTGTTGTGGCCTCTCCCGTTGTCGAGCACAGGCTCCGGACACGCAGGCTCAGCGGCCATGGCTCACGGGCCCCGCCGCTCTGCGGCATGTGGGATCTTCCTGGAACGGGGCACGAAACCGTGTCCCCTGCATCGGCAGGTGGACTCTCAACCACTGTGCCACCAGGGAAGCCCCCTCTCTTAAACATTTTTAATATGTATACTCAATACACTTTCATTCATTCACAAAACACATACATATCCTACCATATTAATATATATATTATAAAACATATGAAAATATGAATCTTAAAAAGTTTGAAATATAGTATTTAAACTTTAATTTATTAACTATAGTTAATGACAGTAGATGTAAATCCTGATTTCAAATAGTCTTCTTGAATATTTCAAATTGCTGTGGCCACTATCTCAGATCTGATTAGATAATCATTGTTCTTATCTTGTTATGTGGTTGACAAAGATAATAGTAGAAATAGGCATTAGCATTCCTGTTTCCTTGTTGGTTGTTTCTACTTGCATTATTGATATTATTGTTAATCCGTGATTTATTTATAGAACTTTTTTAAGGCACGTGTTTATTTTGTGAAGTACAGTAATCAAAACTAGGTAATCCATCGATCTGTTTAACTACAATGCCTGGCAATATGCTAAAAGCAAATGTGTGAGAATCCAAGGATAATCTCTCCAGGATGTGGAACTCTCACCTTACCTACTTTATGTGATGGGACTTGCCCATATATGAACAGAGTAAGGAGACTAGTGTCAGCCTCTGTACTGAAAATGAATTAGGCTTTTTCTTTTTTACAGTTAAGATCAGCTATCAATAGAAATCGTAATATTTTCTTGCAACCCCAGTGAATCATGTTTCTTACATTTGTGCTTGCTCTGGAGATCTTGTACTGCATTACACAGGGCTCTCTGCCTTACTGAGGTAAGGAACGTGGAGGTGTACTGTCTACGTATAAGCTCCCACCTTTTATGGGAAGGAAAATGCCTGACCAATAGTTACACCATCATTCGAGGGGAGGCCACACGTCAAAGAGCAGAGGCTTCCAGTCCTATGGCTGCAGAGCCAGTGAAAGGAATACATACGCCATCAGATTTTTCTAAGACAGGCAACTAGTTTAGACATTTCAACCTAACAAATAAACCTCCTAGAGATCTAATTGATTTATGAAGGCTGTCTACGTTGGCAAAATGCACTGCATTGGCACGATCATCTTTTATTTGGAGACCGTGCTTATTACAGTAGGTGATACAACCCTGCATGTGGTGAGAAGCCAGAATAATGGATTTGGGGGATGTCTTATGGTATGGGATTTGTCCTGGAAACTCTGACTGTGAAGTGCCCTTCTGAGTAGCAATTTATAACATACATTAATTCAGTAGTAGCTGGGCAAAAATGAAAAAGATTTCCCAGGGCGCTGAAGTTCCAGATTGTTTCTCTAAGGGCCACATAAATTATTGTCATTTTTTGTCAGCTGTGAACCATGATTAATTAGAGCAATCCAAATTTCTGCATGTCTTATGTTACACACTTCTTTGCTTTTCCGTCTGTTTTGTCCAAAGTGTTGACCGACCAACAAGCCTCACTGGCTGTACCTCATCAAAGCTAGAGTAAACGTCTCACCATGGGCTGGAAAGAAACACCGAAGATGGCAGAAGTATGACATATAAGCAAGTGGCAAAAACAGTGATTTAGTAAAGAGACAAGCTGTGAAGCATGCGAAAGGGAGACCTAATTAAGTTCTGTTCTCTTCAGTAGTATATAAAATGCAAAGATCTACTAGCTCGAACCTATTTACATGTCAATGCTGAATCCTGTACCCACCAGAATCAGAAGAATGTAGATTGCTTTACCTTTAAAAGAAACTGACAACTAATAGACAAAATAAGATAAAAACATCAGTGGAAATTAAAAATTGATGTATGGAGGAGAATAATGGGAGTTTATTCACTGACGGGAAGCCTCTTAGAATGGAACCTTTTTATTTGCATCTTTTTGAAACAAGAAAAGCCCACATTATCCAGCAGATGTTGCATGCAGAATTATTGTCCATCCCAGGCTTTTTGAGGTTTCAAGTCACTTAATACTCTTAACTAACTTCCGTCAAACATTTCCACAGATGAAATCCTTTCTAAGCCACCTAAATTCTTGTTGGAAAATGGAAGGTTTATAAAAAATAGATAAAGATCTTATACTTTGCAGCCCGGTGTAGATGTTTACTGTTGCCAACGTGAGTATCCAGAGCCCTCCAAGACCACCCCATGGCCTAGGCATGGGTGACTTCACGCTATAGGGAACCTTTGTGTTTTGCTAGGTGTTTGTGCTATTTTCAGAACTGGTGGTGCCCCCTTAAGATGCAACAAATGTCCTTCTCAGCAATAAAACTTATTTCTCAGGATTTTTGTGGATTTGGTTTGATTGAATCTGGTTATTGTACTGAAATGACAAAGAAATAGTGAAAATGGTTCTCAAAGATTTTTCAGGATGGAAAATAAGGTAATCAGAATAATTATAGTTGATATTCAAGCTGATACAGTTGCTATTCTAGGGGAAATTTTATTTGAAACACACAAGTTTGTTAATGATTCTGACTTCCTGCAGTAGGCAGCTGGACAAATTGCAACTGACCATGGGCTTGTAGCAGGAAGAGGCTGAGGACAAACTCTCCACAACATGTGAGTAGATGAATTACAATGAAAGCTAGTAAATCAAATTTAATAAGGCTCTACATCTTAGTCGTACGAAGCCTTCCCGTTATTTTGAAATGTGCTGTCTTTAGTGGAAGAGAGAAATACTGTCTCCCTGCAGTTTTCCTGCAGGGAGATTAACCCAGAGCTATGGCTCAGGATCAGCAATAATTTCTCCTACAGCTTATATTTTAGAGGAGAGGTAAGTTTGGGGAGTCTTGGATATTTAGTTGAATCTCCCAGAGCAAAATATACCCCTGAATAAATGGATGAGATTTGAAGCATTTCACCCTTTCCTTTGAGAAAGTTTAAAATTAAAAATGGAAAGGGTGTGACAAGAGGTTAAAATTCAAAAGCAGCCCTTATTTAGTTCATTCAATAACTCTTTATTGAATGTACATTATGGACCAGACACTATTCTAACTGAGCCTAATTTCATCTCATATATAAATATAAATCGTTTTGCATAGTTTTAATACATACTGAATTTTCCAGGAACATAGCTGCTACCATTTGAGATATGATTGTTTCATTTTGTTCTTTGTTCTGAAGTTTTCCAGGAGTTGCTCACCATTTCTCAAAATCAGATTGAAGATGGCAGTGCTGTTCATGGCCTTTCAGTCACCAGCACAGCACATCTCTGGCCCGGGCTGCATTTGTGCTCCCACTCAACATGAGTCTATGTGGGTATCCAATTGTTCTAGTGCTATTTGATGAAAAGACAACCCTTTCTTCGCTGAATTTCCTTTTCACCTTTATTGGAAAGCAATTGTCCATATATTTGTGCCCTTTCTTTTTTCTGTTGATCTAACACTTACGTCAAAACTGTACTGTCTTAACTACTATAGCTTGAAATTAGGGTAAGTCTTCCATTTTTTAACTTTTTTTTCAAGAATATTCCAACTATTCTTGATCATTTGCATTTCTATATGAATTTTAGAATCACCTTATTGACTTCTAAAAAAAACCCTACTGAAACTTTTGTATGGATTGTGTTGAATCTATAGATCAATTTAGGAAGAACTGCCATTTTAGCAATGTTGAGCCTTCCAACTCATGAACAAAGCATATTTCTTCATTTATTGGGGTATTTAAGATTTCTCTAGCAGTGTTTCAGTTTTCAGATCTTGCACATCTTTTATTAGGTTTATCCCAAAGTACTTTGTATTTTTGATACTGTTTTAAATGATTTTGTTTAGTTTTATTTCAGTTTCTGGTTATTCGTTCTTAGTGTGTGGAAATAGAATTGATTTTTGTGTAATGATCTTGTATCCTACAACCTTGCTAAGCGCACTTATTAGTGAGTTGTTTTTTTGTAGATTCTATCAGATTTTCTATATAGATGACCATACTGTCCGCGAATAACACTGACTAGAACCTCCAATACAGTGTTGACTAGAAGCGTTTAGACATTCTATCTTCTTGCTAATCTCAGGGGAAAGCATTCTGTCTTTCACCATGAAGTATGATGCTAGCTGTTGATTTTTGCTTATGATCTGTAACAGGTTGAGGAACTCTCCTTCTCTTTCTAGTTTGCCAAGAATTTTATCAGATATTGATGTTGAATTTTGTCAGATGCTTTGCTGTGTCTACTGAAATGATCATATCATTTTTTTTTACTTGTTAATATTGTGAATTTCATTGATTTTCGAATGTTAAGCCAAACTTGCATCCTTGGCACCAGTCCCACCACTGACTCTGAGGTCTGAGAGACAGAAGAGAAAAAGCATCCATCATTTGAGACATGTTTCAGCAAAATTGGAAGGTGAAGTAAACACTCAGAGAAAACTGGATGCTACAGGAGAGCATGCTGACAACAAAGAGGCAGTGTCAGAAGATATAGGAGAAAGGTTAGGGCAGTACACGGCAGAGCCTAGGGGTGGTTGTTGGTGAGTGACATGGACTGTATTAGGAAAAAGAAAGTTGAGAGCACCTTAGGGATGAAAATATCGTAGAGTATTTAGTTGTTTGGAAAACTTGCACCAGGGGCATTGTCTAAAAATGCATGACACGGATGCTCTGAGGGTCCATGAACCAAAAGAATCATCCCTTGGAAGGTGTCAGTTGCAGCAACTGCAGTATCTACAACATTTGACAGCTGAATGTTCTGAACAACAGTTCAGACACTGGTCTCCACGTGTGCAAGTTCTTAGGATGTAGCAGGTCCCAGAGACTGTGATATCTGGCATGTCCTAGGCTAGAGATTAGCACAGAGTCTCAAGCCTGATATGATATCTGTTGAATCTAAAGTAGTGAACTCCTGTTCTTGTCTCATTTTAGCAGGACATTGTCTACACGACCTTACAGTCCTTGCTACCTTAGCTGCTGATATCCCATCCCTGAACCTTAACTCAGCATCTGGGGATCTGCTCCTTCCATTCCCACTGAAGTTAATTTTGCTGTATCCAATTGCATCCAAAGATAGAAATTTACATTGCAAAACGTAAAGGTCTTTTTTTGGTTAAATTTGTTTTTTAACATCTTTATTGGGGTATAATTGCTTTACAATGGTGTGTTTGTTAGTTTCTGCTTTATAACAAAGTGAATCAGTTATACATATACATATGTTCCCATTATCTCTTCCCTCTTGCGTCTCCCTCCCTCCCACCCTCCCTATCCCACCCCTCCAGGCGGTCACAAAGCACCTAGCTGATCTCCCTGTGCTATGCGGCTGCTTCCCACTACCTATCTACCTTACGTTTGGTAGTGTATATATGTCCATGCCTCTCTCTCGCTTTGTCACAGCTCACCCTTCCCCCTCCCCATATCCTCAAGTCCGTTCTCCACTAGGTCTGTGTCTTTATTCCTGTCTTACCCCTAGGTTCTTCATGACATTTTTTTTCCCCTTAAATTCCATATATATGTGTTAGCATACGGTATTTGTCTTTCTCTTTCTGACTTACTTCATTCTGTATGACAGAATCTAGGTCTATCCACCTCATTACAAATAGCTCAATTTCGTTTCTTTTTATGGCTGAGTAATATTCCATTGTATATATGTGCCACACCTTCTTTATTCATTCATCCTGATGATGGGCACTTAGGTTGTTTCCACCTCCGGGCTATTGTAAATAGAGCTGCAATGAACATTTTGGTACATGACTCTTTTTGAATTATGGTTTCCTCAGGGTATATGCCCAGTAGTGGGATTGCTGGGTCATATGGTAGTTCTATTTGTAGTTTTTTAAGGAACTTCCGTACTGTTCTCCATAGTGGCTGTACCAATTCACATTCCCACCAGCAGTGCAGGAGTGTTCCCTTTTCTCCACACCCTCTCCAGCATTTATTGTTTCTAGATTTTTTGATGATGGCCATTCTGACTGGTGTGAGATGATATCTCATTGTAGTTTTGATTTGCATTTCCCTAATGATTAATGATGTTGAGCATTCTTTCATGTGTTTGTTGGCAATCTGTATGTCTTCTTTGGAGAAATGTCTATTTAGGTCTTCTGCCCATTTTTGGATTGGGTTGTTTGTTTTTTTGTTATTGAGCTGCATGAACTGCTTGTAAATTAATCCTTTGTCAGTTGCTTCATTTGCAAATATTTTCTCCCAATCATCTGAGGGTTGTCTTTTGGTCTTGTTTATGGTTTCCTTTGCTGTGCAAATCTTTGACGTTTCATTAGGTCCCATTTGTTTATTTTTGTTTTTATTTCCGTTTCTCTAGGAGGTGGGTCAAACAGGATCTTGCTGTGATTTATGTCATAGAGTGTTCTGCCTATGTTTTCCTCTTAAGAGTTTGATAGTTTCTGGCCTTACATCTTGGTTAAATTTTTATTGGAGTATAGTTGCTTTACAATGTTGTGTTAGTTTCTACTGTACAGCAAAGTGAATCAGCTATACATATACATATATCCCTCTTTTTTGGATTTTCTTCCCATTTGGGTCACCACAGAGCACTGAGTAAAGTTCCCTGTGCTATACGGTAGGTTCTCATTAGTTATCTGTTTTATACATAGTATCAATAGTGTATATATGTCTATCCCAATCTCCCAATTCATCCTACCCTGCCTTTCCCCCTTGGGATCCATACGTTTGTTCTCTACATCTGCATCTCTATTTCTGCTTTGTAAATAAGATCATCTATAACAATTTTTTTCAGATTCCATATATATGTGTTAGCGTACGGTATTTGTTCTTTCTCTTTCTTACTTCACTCTGTATGACTCTCTCTAGGTCCACCCACATCTCTACAAATGACCCAATTTTGTTCCTTTTTATGGCTGAGTAATATTCCATTGTATATATGTACCACATCTTCTTTATCCATTCCTCTGTTCATGGACATTTAGATTGTTTCCATGTCCTTGCTATTGTAAATAGTGCTGCAGTGAACATTAGGGTCCATTTATCTATTTTGAATTATGGTTTTCTCTGGGTATATGCCCAGGAGTGGGATTGCTGGGTCATATGGTAGTTCTATTTTTAGTTTTTTAAGGAACCTCCATGCTGTTCTCCATAGTGGCTGTATCAATCAACATTCCCACCAACAGTGCAAGAGGGTTCCCATTTCTCCACACCCTCTCCAGCATTTATTGTTTGTAGATTTTTTGATGATGGCCATTCTGACCATTGTGAGGTGATATCTCATTATAGTTTTGATTTGCATTTCTCTAATAATTAGTGATGTTGAGCATTTTTTTCATGTGGCAAAATGTAAAGGTCTTTTTGAATTTATTATTTTGGAAATCTCTGCCACTGCTCTCTCCCATTGTTAACACTGCATACCTATATGATAATAACATTATACTCATTCACACGTATATCTAAATAGATATATTTAAGTCACACTTGAGGAATTAAGGTTAGTCCAGAGTAAAATGGAACTAGTTTAACTTCCATTTTGGTCACAACCAGGTCTTTGGCACATAAAGGAAAGTAGAGAAAGAGAAATATAAGCACTAATGAGTATGATCCATTTCAGCATCAAATGCCAAGTCCAGATGGGACACAACTGGAGCACTACACACTATAGCTCTGCACTAGGCAAAACCTCCATGGCTAACAGACCATTTGGGATTTCTTGACTTCTTCAAACTGCAGGTTATCCCCCAAACTGCCAGTCATACTTGCAAGGATCTCTTAGTCACTAATTAAATAGTTATTGTTTAAAAACTATAAAACTTACAAATGGAGTATCACAGAAGTTTGTAATTTGTGTATATTCAGGTTGATAGATCAGCAGGAAGTCTTGGACAAGTCTGTGCTGAAGATTATCCTGTGGACATGGGGATAAAGCAATTGCTCAACTCACAGGCAAGGTGAGCTGCATGGCGCTAGTTGCTCTAGAACTTAGTATGTTTTCTTTGGAACCTCCATATTAGAAGTCAGTGATTCCCTGAAGACCTCTTTCTCTTTACTAATTAATTGGTAAATTAAGTAAAACATTTTGACTTTAGCATTTGGAATTTTCTTGGTGAGAAACAGTTAAGGGCTTCCTCTTTTAAACATCGCAAGATAAATTTTCCTTACCCAAATTCTCACAAGCTGTAAAATCTACTGTCATATAGCACATGGAAAGGATATTAAAAATAGTTTGAGCCAGCCTCTTTAGGCTGGGCCTCATCAGTTGTTTTAAAAGATACTTTTAAACCTTCAGTTCTCTGAAATAACAGTAAGTGAAATTCATTTTGAGAATATTATAATTTTTCCAGGGATAAGAACCTAAGAAAATGGTTATACTTATTTAAAACTCTCTTAGGACATGTCTGTATAAAACTTTCCAAGTGCACACACACATACACACACAGTCACACACATGCACAGCTAGAGGACATACCTCCAGACTGAAGTCCAGCTGTGGAGTCACCTTTGTAAATTTTCAATAAAATAATAAAGACTTAAACACTCACTGGAGGATAAAAATTTTGGAAAACCCGTAATACGTTTTGTTCTTACTTTATATTTGTGGTTCTTCTCAATGTTGTCAAGGGGACAGTGTTGGTCATCTATTGCTGCATAACACACCACCCAAAACAGAATATCTTAAAAAAAAGAAACTACTGTTTATTATTTCTGACAATTTTGTGGTTAGTCTGAGGTGTTTCTGCCGCTGGACTTGTGTGGGCTCAACCATGTGACCACCAGTAGCTGACAGGTTGGCTAGGGGTTGGATTCATCTGAGTCAGTTGGGTCTCTCTACATGTTTTCATTTTTTAATTTTATATTATAGTTGATTTACAATTTTGTGTTAATTTCAGTTGTACAGCAAAGTGATGTAGTTATACATATACACATATCCATTCTTTTCCCATAGATTATAACAGAATATTGAGTAGAGTTCCCTGTGCTACACAGTAGTCCCTTGTTGATTATCTATTTTATATAAAGTAGTGTGTACATGTTAATACCAAACTCCTAATTTATCCCTCCCTATCCCATTTCCCTTTGGTAACCATAAGTTTGTTTTCAACGTCCGTGAGTCTGTTTCTGTTTTGTAAATAAGTTCATTTGTATCATTTTTTTTTCTTGGCCATGCCATGTGGCCTGTGGGATCTTAGTTCCCCAACCAGAGACTGAACCCAGGCCCTCAGCACTGGAAGCACAGAGTCCTAACCACTAGACAGCCAGGGAATTCCCATTTGTGTCATTTTTCTAGATTCCACGTATAAGAGGTATCATATGAAATTTCCTTTCTCTGTCTGACTTACTTCCACTTAGTATGGTAATCTCTAGGTCCATCCATGTTGCTGCAAATGGCATTATTTCATTCTTTTTTATGGCTGAGTAATATTCCATTGTATATATGTACCATATCTTCTTTATCCATTCATCTGTTGATGGCCATTTAGGTTGTATCCATGTCTTTGCTATTGTAAATAGTGCTGCAATCAACATTGGGGTGCATGTATTTTTCCGAATTATGGTTTTCTCCACAGATATGCCCAGGAATGGGATTGCTGAATCATATGGTAGTTCTGTTTTTAGTTTCTTGAGAAACCTCCATACTGTTTTCCAAAATGGTCGTACCAATTTACATTCCCACCAACAATGTAGTAGGGTTCCCTATTCTACACACCCTCTCCAGAATTTATTGTTTGTAGACTTTTTCATGATGACCATTCTGACCAGTGTGAGGTGATACCTCATTGTGGTTTTGGTTTGCATTTCTCTAATAATTAGCGATCTTGAGCGTCTTTTCATGGGCTTTTTGGTCATCTGTATGTCTTCTTTGTAGAAATGTGTATTTAGAACTTCTGCCCATTTTTTGATTGAGTTGTTTTGTTGATATTAAGCTGCATGAACTGTTAGTATATTTTGGAGATTAATCCCTTGGTTGCTTCATTTGCAAGTGTTTTCTCTCATTCGGTGGGCTGTCTTTTCATTTATTTTATGGTTTCCTTTGCTGTGCAAAAGCTTTTAAATATAATTAGGTCCCATTTGTTTATTTTTGTTTTTATTTCCATTACTCTAGGAGACTGATCAAAAAAGATAATGCTGTGATTTATGTCAGGGAGTGTTCTGCCTATGTTTTCCTCTAAGAGTTTTATAGTACCTCGTCTTAGATTTAGGTCTTTAATCTATTTTGAGTTTATGTTTGTGTACGGTGTTAGGAGTGTTCTAATGTCATTCTTTTACATGTAGCTGTCTAGTTTTCCTAGCACCACTTATTGAAGAGACTGTCTTCTCCATTGTGTATTCTTGCCTCCTTTGTCATAGATTAATTGACCATAGGTGCTTGGGTTATTTTTGGGCTTTCTATCCTGTTCTATTAATTTATATTTGTTTTTGTGCCACTACCATACTGTTTTGATGACTGTAGTTTGTGGTACAGTCTGAAGTCAGGGAGCCTAATTCCTCCAGCTCCATTTTTCATCCTCAGGATTGCTTTGGCTATTCAGGGTCTTTTGTGCTTCCATACAAATATAACAATTTTTTGTTCTAGTCCTGTGAAAAATGCCCTTGGTAATTTAATAGGGATTGCACTGAATCTGTAGATTGCCTTGGGTAGTATAGTCATTTTGACAATACTGATTCTTCCAATACAAAAACATGGTATATCTTTCCATCTATTTGTGTCATCTTTGATTTTTTTCATCAGCATCTTAAAGTTTTCAGAGTACAGGTCTTTTGCCTCCTTAGGTAGGTTTATACCTAGGTATTTTATTCTTTTTGATGTGATGGTAAATGAGATTGTTTCCTAAATTTCTCTTTCTGATCTTTCATTGTTAGTGTATAGAAATGCAAGAGATTTCTGTGTATTTATTTTCTATCCTGCAGCATTACTGAGTTTATTGATGAGCTCTAGTAGTTTTCTGGTGGCATCTTTAGGATTTTCTATGTATAGGATCATGTCATCTGCAAACAGTGACAGTTTTACTTCTTTTTCAATTTGAATTCTTTTTATTTCTTTTTCTTCTCTGATTGCTGTGGCTAGGACTTCCAAAACTATGTTGAATAATAGTGGCAAGGGTGCACATCCTTGTCTTGTTCCTGTTCTTGGAGGAAATGCTTTCAGGCTTTCACCATTGAGTATGATGTTAGCTGTGGGTTTGTCATATATGGCCTTTATTATGTTGATGTATGCTCCCTCTATGCCAACTTTCTGGAGAGTTTTTATCATAAATAAATGGTGTTGAATTTTGTCAAAAGCTTTTTCTGTATCTATTGAGATGATCATATGGTTTTAATTCTTCAGTTTGTTAATGTGGTATATCACACTGATGGATTTGCAGTTATTGAAAAATCCTTGCATTTCTAGGATAAATCCCATTTGATCATGTTGTATGAGCATTTTAATATATTGTTGGATTCCGTTTGCTAGTATTTTGTTCAGGATTTTTGCAACTATGTTCATCAGTGATACTGGCCTGTAATTTTCTTTTTTTGTGTGGTATTTTGTCTAGTTTGGTATCAGGGTGATGGTGGCCTCACAGAATGAGTTTGGGAGTTTTATTTCCTCTGCAATTTTTTGGAACTGTTTCAGAAGGATAGGCATTAGCTATTCTCTAAATATTTGATAAAAATTCACCTGTGAAGCCATCTGGTCCTGGACTTTTGTTTATTGGGAGTTTTTAAATCACAGTTTCAGTCTCATACTTGTGATTGGTTTGTTCATATTTTCTGTTTCTTTCTGATTCAGTCTTAGGAGATTGTACCTTTCTAAGAATTTGTCCGTTTCTTCCAGGTTGTCCATTTTATTGGCATATAGTTGCTTGTAGTAATCTCTTATGATCCTTTGTGTTGTCAATTGTAAGTTCTTTATTCATTTCTAATTTTATTGATTTGAGTCGTCTCCCTTTTTTTCTTGATTGAGTCTGCCTGAAGGTTTATCAATTTTGCTTATCTTCTCAAAGAACCAGTTTTTAGTTTCATTGATCTTTTCTATTATTTGTTTCATTTATTTCTGCTCTGATCTTTATGATTTCTTTCCTTCTGCTAAGTTTGGGTTTTGCTTGTACTTCTTTCTCTAGGTGCTTTAGGTGTAGTAAGGTTGAGATTTTTCTTTCCTGAGGGAAGAAAGACTGTATTGCTGTAAACTTCCCTCTTAGGACTGCTTTTGCTGCATCCCGTAGGTTTAGGATCCATCGTGTTTTCGTTTTCATTTGTCTCTAGGTATTTTTTGATTTCCTCTTTGATTTCTTTGGTGATCCATTGGTTGTTTAGTAACATATTGTTTATCCTCCACGTGTTTGTGTTTTTTTACATACAGTTATTTTTTCCTTGTAGTTGATTTCCAACCTCATAGGGTTGTGGTCAGAAAAGATGTTTGATACGTTTTGTTTTCTTAAATTTACTGAGGCTTGATTTGTGGCCCAGTGTGTGAGCAATCCTGGAGAATGTTCCATGTGCACTTGAGAAGAATGTGTACTCTGCTGCTTTTGGTCTATAAATATCAAAGTCCATCTGGTCTAAGGTGTCATTTAAGGCCTGTGTTTCCTTATTGATTTTTCTGTTTGGATGATCTGTCCTTTGATGATAGTGGGGTGTTAAATTCCCCAACCATTATTGTGTTACTGTCGACTTTTCCTTTTAATTTCCACCTGCATGGAATAGCTTTTTCCATCCCCTCACTTTCCGTCTGTATCTGTCCCTAGATCTGAAGTGGGTCTCTTGTAGACAGCATATATGCATGGAAATCAAAAGATAGCTGGAGTAACAATACTCATATCAGACAAAATAGAGTTTAAAATAAAGACTGTTACAACAAAGAAGGACACTACATAATGATCAAGGGATTAATCCAAAAAGAAGGTACAACTGTAAATACATATGGACCCAACATAGAAGCACTTCAATATATGAGGCAAATACTATAACAGGCTAACAAGGAGAAAGAGTCAGACAGTAACGCAATAATAGTTGGGGAATTTAACACCCCACTATCATCAATGGACAGATCGTCCAGACAGAAAAATCGATAAGGAAACACAGGCCTTAAACGACACATTAGATGGACTTCACTGCTATTTATAGAGCATTCCATCCCAAAGCAGCAGAGTACACATTCTTCTCAAGTGCACATGGAACATTCTACAGAATTGCTCACATGCTGGGCCACAAATCAAGCCTCGGTAATTTAAGAAAACTGAAATCATATGAAGCTTTTTTTTTTTTTTTTTTTGGCAGTATGTGGGCCTCTCACTGTTGTGGCCTCTCCCATTGCGGAGCACAGGCTCTGAACGCGCAGGCTCAGCGGCCATGGCTCACAGGCCCAGCTGCTCCGCGGCATGTGGGATCCTCCCGAACCGGGGCACGAACTCATGTCCCCTGCATCGGCAGGTGGATTCTCAACCACTGCGCCACCAGGGAAGCCCTGAAGCATCTTTTTTGACCACAACCCTATGAGGTTAGGAATCAACTGCAAGAAAAAAAAAACTGTAAAAAACACAAACACATGGAGGGTAAACAATATGTTACTAAACTAAACAACCAATGGATCACCAAAGAAATCAAAGAGGAAATCAAAAAAATACCTAGAGACAAATGAAAATGAAAACACGAAGATCCTAAACCTATAGGATACAGCAAAAGCAGTTCTAAGAGGGAAGTATATAACAATACATTTGAACCTCAGGAAACAAACAAGAATAATCTCAAATAATCAACCTAACCTTACAGCTAAAGCAAATAGAGAAAGAAGAACAAACAAAACCCAAAGTTAATAGAAGGAAATCATAAGATCAGAGCAGAAATAAATGAAATAGAAATAAAACAATAGAAAAGATCAATGAAACTAAAAGCTGGTTCATTGAAAAGATAAACAAAATTGATAACCCTTTAGCCAGACTCAAAACCTTCTGCACAGCAAAGCAAACCATAAATAAAATGAAAAGACAACCCACAGAATGGGAGAAAATATTTGCAAGCAAACAATGTAACCAACAAGGGATTAATCTCCAAAATTAAAAAGAAAAAAACAGCTCATGTGGCTCAATATAAAAAAAAGAAAAAACCCAATCAAAAAATGTGCAGAAGACCTGTATAGCCATTTTATCCAAAGAAGACATACAGATGGCCAACAGGCACATGAAAAGATGCTCAACATCGCTAACTAACTATTAGAGAAATGCAACTCAAAACTACACACCAGTCAGATGGCTATCATCAAAAAGTCTACAAACAGTAAATGTTAGAGAGGGTGTGGAGAAAAAGGAAACCTCCTACACTGTTGGTGGTAATGTAAATTGGTATAGTCACTATGGAGTAGTTCGGAGGTTCCTTAAGAAACTAAAAATAAAGCTACCATATGATCCAGCAATCCCACTGTTGGGCATGTATACAGAGAAAAAGATAGTTGGAAAGGACACATGCACCCTAATATTCATTGCAGCACTGTTTACAGTAGCCAAGACATGGAAGCAACCTAAATGTCCATCGATGGATGAATGGATAAAGAATATGTGGTACATATATACAATGGAATATTACTCAGCCATTTTTTAAAAAATGAAATAATGCCATTTGCAGCAACATGGATGGACCTGGAGATTATCATACTAAGTGAAATAAGTCTGACAGAGAAAGATAAATATCATATGATATTATTTATATGCAGAATCTTAAAAAAATGATACAAATGAACTTATTTATAAAACAAAAAGAGACTCAACAGATACAGAGGATGAACTTTTAGTTACCTGGGGGGAAGGGTGGGGGGAGGGACAGATTTGGAATTTGGGATTGACATGTACACACTGCTATATTTAAAACAGATTACCAACAGGGAACTAGTGTATAGCACAGGGAACTTTGCTCAATACTCTGTTATAACCTAAATGGGAAAGAATTTGAAAAAGAATAGATAAATGTGTATGTATAACTGAATCACTTTAGTGTACACCTGTAAGTTACATATTGTTAATCAACTATACTCCATTATAACATAAAAATAAAAAATACACAGAGTGGCAGATTGCATTAAAAAACAAGAGCATATGATATGCTGCCTACAAGAGACACACTTTAGGGTGAAGGACACAGGTTGAAAGTGACAGGTTGGAAAAAGACAGTTCATGCAAATGGAAATAACAAGAAAGCAGGGCACAATACTCAGACAAAACAGACTTTGAAACAAAGGCCATAAAGAAGGACACTACATAATGATAAAAGGATCAACACAAGAGGAGGATTTTACAATCTTCAACATATATGCACCTAATATTGGAGCACCCAAATACAAAAAACAAATACTAACAGACATAAAGGGAGAAATTGAGAGGAATACAATAATAGTAGGAGGCTTTAACACCACACTCACATCAACGGACAGATCTTGTAGACAGAAAATCAACAAGGCAACAGAGATCCTAAATGATACAATAGAACAGACTTAATTGATATTTTCAGGACATTACATCCCAAAAAGAACAACAAAAAAAAAAAACCCCAAAATACACATTCTTTTCAAGTGCACATGGAATGTTCTCTAAGACTGACCACATACCAGGGAACAAAACAGGACTCAACAAATTTAAGAGTACAGAAATTATCTCAAGCATCTTTTCTGAACACAACCACAGAACAAGAAATGAGAAAAAAAAAGTTACCTGGAGACTAAACAACATGCTACTGAAAAACCAATGGGTCAACAATGAAATCAAAGAAGAAATTAAAAGATACCTTGAGACAAATGACAATGAAAACACAACCATACAAAATCTATGGGATGCAGCGCAAGCAGTTCTTGGAAGTTCATAGCAATAGAGGCCTTCCTCAAAAAACAAGAAAAATCTCAAGTAAACAACCTAACCTACCACTTAAAAGAATTAGAAAAAGAAGAACAAACAAAACCTAAAATCAGAAAAGAGGAAATAAATAAAATAGATTTTAAAAAATAGAAAAAAATCAATAAAGCCAAGAGCTGGTTCTTTGAAAGAGTAAAGAAGATTGACAAACTCTGGCCATGCTCACCAAGAAAAGAGAGAGAATCCAAATAAAATAAGAAATGAAAAAGGAACATAATAACTGATAACGAGAGATAGAAAACATAAGGGACTACTATGAACAATTTATATGCCAACAAATTTGACAACCTAGAAGAAATGGACAGGTTTCTGGAAACACAGAGCCCACCAAAATTGAATCAGGAAGAAACAGATACTTTTTGTTTTTCTTTTTGCGGTACACGGGCCTCTCCCGTTGTGGAGCACAGGCTCCAGACACGCAGGCTCAGCGGCCATGGCTCACAGGCCCAGCCGCTCCGCGGCATGTGGGATCTTCCTGGACCGGGGCACGAACCGTGTCCCCTGCATCGGCAGGTGGACTCTCAACCACTGCACCACCTGGGAAGCCCCAGATACAGGTATTTTGAACAGACCAATCACTAGAAGTGAAATAGAATCTGTAATTTAAAAATTATCTACAAACAAAACTCCAGGACCAGATGGCTTCACAGATGAATTCTACCAAACATAGAAAGAACTTGTACCAATCCTTCTCAAACTCTTCCAAAAAACTGAAGAGGAGGGAACACTCCCAAAGACATTCTATGAAGCCACCATCACCCTGATACCAAAACCAAAGACACCACCAAAAAAATTAGAGGCCAATATCTTTGATGAATATAGATGCAAAAATTCTCAACAAAATATTAGGAAACCGAATCCAACAACACATAAAAAATATCATACACCATGATCAAGTGGGATTCATCCCACATTCACAAGGATGGTTCAACATCTGCAAATCAGTCAATGTGATACACCACATAAACAAAAGACAAAAATCACATGTTCATCTCAATAGGTGCAGAAAAAGCATTTGATAGAACTCAACATCTATTCATGATAAAAATTCTTACCAAAGGAAGTATAGAGAGACCATATCTCAACATAATAAAAGCTATTTATGACAAACCCACAGCTAACATCACAGTCAATGGTGAAAAGCTGACAGCCTTCTTACTAAAATCTGGAACAAGACAAGGATGCCCAGTCTCATCACTTCCATTCAACATAGTATTGGAAGTCCTAGCCACAGCAATCAGACAAGAGAAAGAAAAAATGGTATTCAAATTGGAAGGGAAGAGATAAAATTGTCATTTTATACAGATGACATGATACTATATAGAGAGAACCCCAAAAACTCCACACAAAAACTACTAGAACTGATAAATTCAACAGGGTAGCAGGACACAAGATTAACATGCAGAAATTGGTTGACTTTCTTTACACTAACAATGAGATATCAGAAAGGGAATGTAAAAAACAATACCTTTTAAAATCCCACCCCTGTAAGTAAAATACTTAGGAGTAAAGCTGACTAAGGAGGTGAAAGACTTATACACTGAGAACTATAAAACATTAATAAAGGAAACTGAAGATGACTCAAAGAAATGGAAAGATATCCCATGCTCTTGGACTGGAAGAATATTGTTAAAATGGCCATACTACTGAAAGCAATCTACAGATTTAATGTGATTCTTATCAAATTACTCATGGTATTTTTCACAGAACTAGAACAAATAATCCTAAAATTTATATGGAATCAGCCAGTTTTTGTCACTTGATATTATAGCAGAGTTTCATTTTGATGTGCACTATGGCATTTAAAATATGAACAATATAATAGGGTTGTTCCCCTTTGAACACTTGGGTACTACTACTTTGTTAGTGGAGAGGTAGGTAGCTCAAGTATAAAATCAAAATTATTGATTAGATTGTGCTTTAAGGCAATAGTAAAATGTAGTTTAAGCAGAATAAAAAAACCCCTGATAATCCAGGAATTAACAAAAATCTTATTTTTATGCTTAAGTTAAAAGAACAGGTCACTTCTAAAAGTATGATATTCTAAACTGGCATAGTATTTAAGAATTTTCGAAAACATTCCTAAATGAAATGCTTCTGTCACCATAATTATGTCAGTGATACACAATTTAAAACTTGTCTAATTTGGCTCGTGACAAGTTTGCTTCAAGGTATGAGCTGGAATGTTGGGGAGTAGTGGAAGTTTCTGAATAGCATATATATAAGGGATTTACCTGGAGGAATACTAGGGTAATATTATTTATTTGAACTCCAGTTAGGATGCCAGGCACCCTTTGCAGAAATATATGCATTTTCTGACTTACTTCTCACAACAAAACCAACAAGCAGATACTAATAAAGCCATTTTACTGTTAAGGAAATTGACATAATTCAGCTGATAAATGTTAGTTTATCATCTTTCCAAATTTATGATCCTTCAACCCTTTTTCTTATGTCCATCCTTCCCTTTCAAATGGGAAAACAGTTGTTTTCACCTCTTGATTTTTTTCCTTGTCTAAAATAGGTTTAATCCCTTTCTATCCTTTCTCCCTTCCCTTCTCCTTTCCTCTTTCCTTCCCTCTTTTTAAGTATGAGAGAATTATGGATTTATATAACTTCGAATTTCAGGTAAAATATATTTTGTAACTAAATTCTCAGTGATTTGTTACACCATACCTTTGTTAAAGTACTTCCTCACTCAAAGCAGGAGTGTATAGGGTATTTTGTGGCTGTAACTTATCTTATTGTCTGATTAAAACATGAAATTTGGTTATGTACTGTTCATTTCAATTTCGTATGTGTATTTTAAATTCCCATGATATGTGTGTGCATTTGCAATAGACCATCCAGGAAACAAGCTAAAAATATTACTGATAAAGAAGGTGAAATATACATGAAATGTGGAAATATGCTATTAATTTAATACTTAAATAAGCTGTGGAAAATTTGTCTCTAATTATTAACTATATGTAACACTCATCTCAAATTCAATGACTTTTGTCCCCCTCCCCAAAATATATTTTCCTTATTTTTCTGACTCAGCTAATTTTGGTCTAACTGAACATTGGTTTTAACTTACTCATTGAATATCAATATAAATATGCACCATCATAGGTATGTACATAAGTTATAAATAACTCCTTTAAAGGAGTACTTAAATGTGTCAGGCGTTTAGAAGATCCCATCTTTTTCTACATATGTGTAAAACTCAGACTCAGAGTGGTGTTGTGTAAGTGTGATGTGATTGATCTTCAGTAAGAGAAGAAAGAGAAGGCATGAGATGGAGGGTTGATCTAAACTTTATCATATATAAGCCTTAGGAAAGACATTTGAGTTCTTACATTGCAATACTCTTACCTGAAATTTTATTTCGAACCTACCCATTTTTAGAAGGGGATTGTTGTACTCCCGTCTGTAGGACATACATGTGGAATTCCTCTTTTATCCTCATGACTCTCTCTCAGTATCTGTAGTCGAAACAAGACGCATGCCCTTTACAGAGCCGGCACAATTAGGGGTAACATCTGCAACTTAGCAAACTATGGAATAGTGTTTCTCAGTATAAAGCCAATTGGCTCAATTCACATACTTAGTCTAATAATACCTTAATCAACTAAATTCGTCTGCCCCAATTTCATATTTTATAGTCAGGACAGAAAGGATACAACTTAATATCCTAAATATCATAATTTGAGTCTGGGAACAATACCAACTTGTCACTCTCAGGACCCAGCTGACGGTGAAACTGGAGACTACACGAAGTTATGCAGCAGCTGAAACTGCACAAGAAATGGATTCCACGTGAGAAGAGCAGAAAAGGCTGAAAGTGACACTGAAGGGTGTTGCACTGGACACTGCTTTACTTTGTTACATTCTGGAGAAAGTGGTGTATTTACCGGGTAGAACGGGACCTGCCAACAGTTATTATGTGCTAAACCTGACTACCAGAAAGTAACGTCAGAAGATTTCCTACATTTCAATAATAAAACTAGATTTAAGACAGTCAAAAGTAGTGACTGGTTAATTTCCACAAAATTTAATTTTTCAGAATTTCTAATTACTATATGTAATATTCCATAAAAGACTCATCAATTTGCCAATTTAAATAAAAGTTTTAGAATCAATTAAGTGTGATTTTGTTCCCCATGCTTTTATGTTCCTACTTAGCATAGGAAACTGTACGGTTTGCTTCAATTTCATAAAAATTAGTTTCAGACTTTCTTTTGTTCATCAAAGACAGTTTCAGCTCTCCAGGTGCTAATACTTACTTTAGAAAGGAAAAACAAATATCGAGTTGGAGGTCAACGTACTTCCCTTTTGATGGGTTGCTTTATCAAAGATTAAAAAATGAACAAAGGACGTATTGTTTCAACAACTAAATCCCAATAATGGTGGTGTATTCATTCAGATTTCAGCAGTATACTTGTGTCCATGGTATCAAAGCCCCAGGAATACTTTTTCAGGAATCTCTTTTGTTGCAAGTTGTGCATCAGCAGCTACCATGGGTCAGCAAGAACCATACAAAGGAGGGTCTTGAATTATGTCTACAATGTCAGGCTTTTATCAGATTTACACATTGGTGATGATGAATTTCATATGTTAGGTGTAAAGAACAAACTTCTCCCTAAGTACAGACTCCAATACAAGCCCAGTGTGCCATATGAAGGCTAGATGAGACTAGAAAAGGCAGGACAGATTCATCATCACAGAATGAAAAGCACACAGCAATTTCAGAGGATAAAAATGTGAAATCTTACCGTAAGTCCTTTATTAGAAACACATCCAAAATGTACATATACTCTAAGAATAGTCTGTAGTAGAAGAATGGGGGGAAAAGGTATGCCAGTCAAAACATTATGTAAAAGATGTCACATGAAATTAACTTTAAGGAATAGAGCATTATTCGATGTTCTCCAAGAAGACAAAATTTTAAAATGAGGTGTCCACGACAAGCTGGAATTCTTTTCATTTCTATATTATTTTGCAGAGGCAAATGCGTGTTGTGTGTGTGTGCTTACTACGTAATTAATTCCTAGTAAGTCTACAGTGTTTCTTGTCAGAAACAGTGATATTCTATATAAACTCCTTTACGTTAATTTAGATCAAGTTTCAGTGGTCCCATGTCCCTTCTCAATTTTCAGCACAAGAATGGTCAATATTACCTAAAATCTTAGTTTCCTTTTGCTATGGAATATGCCAAGGTGGCATAAAAACTTACTCTAAGTGTCTAAATGTTTGCAGGGTTAGGAAGTTAATTAAATATACCAAGTATTTAGGAAGCCTATTTTGTAACAAATATAAACATTTTTATATATGCTGTTTTACAGTATTGTGTTAAGCATTTTTTTTTAAAAACGTAGAAAGTAAACTTTGACACTGGAACAGCAGCACCATTCTGGGATAAGATCCCCTTTGCATTCTGTACTAGTCCATGGGCCTAGGAAATCTAGAATATTCTCACATGGCCCAGACTGAAGGCTCCAAAGTTAGTTTTTTATTCTGTCATACAACAAATTAACAACCAGCAGTGATAACACAGTTTTGAGCCCAAGATAGTTAAGGCTATGAAAATTCCAAAGAACTAGTACCTCAGCTAGTTAAATGAATTCTGACAGATCAAAGTTAAATGAATGTATCATTTCTAAATCTGCTACTTGGAGAATCACCATGATGATGATGATTTTTTTTGTATCAGGGAAACCTCACAAGATTGAGACAACACCAAAATGATGAAACACCACTTTTAAAAAAAGGAACACCTAAAACATTAGCCATAACTTTAATCATCCTTAAATTATATTTGTGAATATCAGAAATAATATTATAAGTCAAGTTTCTTTTATTAGTAGTAATGTTGCTTTTCACACGGTGTTTACGTTTGACCAAGAATAAGATGAGAATTAAAGACAGTGGTCTCTCTTGTGGCCCTGAAATCAACTCGGCTTAACTGTAGAGATACTTTCCAGATCTAGAAACGCTTAGAAATAAACTATAAAACAGGAGGTCTGGGCGTAATGGAAATTATGTTTTCTTCCTCAGAAACAACTTTAAAATGTTCATTTGGATTTTACGACAGAACTCTGCTAGTTACAGTCCTGTAGTAAAAGACAATGCTAACACCAACTGTGGTAGTGATTATATAGCTTACAGACATAATAAAATAAAAGTGCTATTGAAGTTCTGCTATATTCACAAATACTGCATTTATATATGTACATGCAAATAAACCTCATCATTAATGATAAAATCTTAGGGTTTTAAATAGACACATTTCCTCCTACCTACCCATCTCCATATATTCACAACCCCAAGATGAGTTTTCACAAGCAACATTTAGATTTGTGAAGGAAAAAGTGAATATTTCCAGTACCTATCCTCTTTTCCTCCCTCCCTTTCAGCTTTGGGAGAGGCAGCAGCACATAAAATTGAATGCAAAACCTAAGGTTATAAGACCTTCTGTGATCCATATTCACACTTATCCAATGAGTTGGCTGCCAAATAGGTCAGAAGAGTTTTGAACAAAGTAATGTATTTGCATATAAGCATTTCATAAAAGTGGTCCTCTGCACACACACACACACACACACACACAACGGATATAGAAAATGTTTCTTAGAAGTAGCATTTTAACTATCCTGTGTAAACCCAAGAATGAATCACCAATGAATACATTTATGCTGCAACTGTTAATCATGATTAATCAACAAAGTGTTCGGTATAGCCAACAACTACCTCCCCCTACCAAAAAAAAAAAAAAAAAGGGAATGGAAAAAAATATAATAGAAGCCAGTGATTGTAAAGCAAAAAGAAATTCTAGATATACAAATATCTTGAATGTTAATATACAAAGATATAAAAGCATATCTGAACCTACCTGTATTATTGAATACCTTTCAAAATTATTTAGGCCTGACTTCAGGGTAAGAGTTTGGCCTTTTCCCAGGATAGTACAGGAGCCATAACCTTCTACAGCAGAAAAGAAGAGAAAGATACTTCCAAGTGAGTACCTGCACTCCAGCTTGCCTCTTAAGTCTTTCCCTCTATGATTGTCTTATTCATGCTCTTAATTTCTCAATTAAACCAAATCACTTCTTATCTTTTTGTTATTGCTAAGGGATTTAAAAGTTCCAGGATACAAATACTAATATATCTGAAATGCTTATAAATAATCAATCATCTTTTGGATAAAAGGTGACAGCACGCAAAGAGTCTTTTAAGGACCTGTTTTGGTTTCAGTGCTTTCAAAAGAAAGGATGATGTACCAGTAGGTCTCTCCACACCATTTTCTAAAGTTTCGCTTGACTACAAACCTTCAGCCTGATCAGGTCCAGCACCTCATCGTCATCAGCTCACTCCGCAGCATGGACATGACATGGTTTTGAGGGTAATTTCCTCAGCAGCCCTGTAAATTGTGAGTCACTGAGATTATACAAAATTGGTATTTGGCTTCCTTTCAAGTTTCACATTCATCACATAATCGGGCTATGAAGCATCCCATACAGAGAAGGCGGCATCCAAAGCAATGAGCAGATCGTGTTTAAATAATACACACTACTAAATTTTACAGCTGTCCTTTTATAGTCAAATGATATTAAGCACACTGTCATGTTAAATTGAAAACACTTTAGATCTAAAAATATACTACTGAAACAAATGACACAGTGAGAAGAAACAAGACCAAAATCTATTTGTATAAAATACAGTCTATAATTTCAGAACAGATGCTACATATAGCCATACTTATTAGATATCTTCTAAATTATCATCTGGGCATTTATATCTTTTAAAATTGTCTCTGGCGAGTCTCAAATTTAGTATTTTCACAGAGTTTAAAACATCTATAACGAATCTTTATGTTTCTTTTTAAAACTGCAACTGAGCATAAATATAATTCTAAAACAAGATTCCTGACTTCAAAGAACTGTCTTCAGGTAACCTTTCTCCAGAAATCAGTAAAACTAAAAATCTTCCTTAAAATTATACTTCCTCTCTCTTTTGAATGGTCTCCAAATAGGAAAGTTCATGAATTGGACTTCATTTTAATTTTTTTCTGGTTTTTGGATTCTTCTACACTGCTTTGACAACACTATTACATTTTATCTTCTCTTCTCCCAAAACAAGCTGTTCATTGTATGTTGCTCTCAAGTATTTAATTGAAATATAACCTAAAGGAAGAAATTATGCTTCTTGCTTCAATTCCCCTTAAGCATCAGTGATAATTTCAATCATAACAATTGCCAGGTTTATGTTTTTTATTCTGGATTCCTAATTATATAGGATTGAGAGTAATTCAGAAGTGTTTCAGAATCATCTACTGCCAAGATTCTGAAAAATGTCTTTTGTGAAACAGAATGTTAATGCTCTGAGGACTCTGTTATGTCTGCACTAATATGTTCTGTGCACTTTGATGAAATGAGAGGGTAAAGGTCCAGGTGTATCATGACTAATATTGTAATACACCTACTGTCCTGTTACCCTGTCAGTCAACAGATAATGAGAACCTATTTTGTTTCCATTTTTCGTTATATATATTTATATATTGTTAATTTCTAAAGCTCGCTAGTATAAATTCAGGAGGATCAGCCTGATAAATATTTAAGTGTTATGGTCATTTTTTGTGTTGATCTTATCTAGACCATGAATGTCAGCATATGACTGATGAGAGGAAATAATGTTTCCTGAGAATTGTCTAAAATGCGCAACATTTCAATCAATGTTTCAGTTCTTAAATACCTCTTTATTTTAAACTGATCTGTTATAAGGAGCTATTTATTAACTAAGATCAACTTTTGGCCTGTTTTAGCAAGTTTTAGCAAGTTTTATCCCGTTATCATGCTTGAGACTTTGCAAACTCTTGCCCCTTATCCTTTATCTGCAGTGAAATATCTTGGAAATCTTAATCTCTTTCTGGCTAAACTAGTAATAACCAGTTGCAATAACCAGCATCACAAATGCACACACACACACACACACACACAAGGATAACAATAAAATAAAAAATGCCTAATACGGAGCATGTTAATAAACTTCACTATAGAGAGATGGCCAAGCAGAGCCATGGCTCCTTTTTCCACTTTTATAAGACACAACACAAGTAGTATTTTGGGAGGCTACAAAGTTATTTTTTTCCATTTGTACCACTTCTTGACAGAAGTAGGATTTTTTTTTTTTTTTTTGCATATGTATCTACAGACTCTAAAGGTAGGCAAATAAGAACTATGAGACCAGTGAATTACTTTTCGCTACTTCTGCTATGCTAATCAGCTGAGAGAAATCTGGGTTTCGTATTAGGAGCCCTTCTGAATGGCTTAATTCCTTTACAGCTACCATTAGCTGTCAGCCTCTCCGTGGATATTGTCCATGTGCACTTTGAGGTAGTCATTCCTTGTAAACTTCTTATGGCAAAACTGGCATTCTGCCAGTGGACGATTAGGATTATGAGTCATCTTGTGTCGGATCAGCATTTTCTTCAGGCTAAAAGCCAAGTCACAAACCTAGAGAAGACCCAAAGATACCAATCACATTATATTGAAAAATCTGAAGATATACCAAGTTATCACTTACACAAAATACAATATGCAAATTCCTATTATCAAGTATATACTGACAGGCTTAAGAACAAAAGTGCTCTGGAAATAAATGGAACTTAACATCCAAGGTAAAAGGTAAAGAAAATTAATTATAGTTCCAAGAGTTGTTTGCATTTAATGTGTGTCCTCTGCATCCCAACCACTCTCCCTTCCCCCAGCTACTATATTTTTAAACATCTCTAAAGACACAACTCCCTGGAAACAGTATCTTTCTCCCCATAATTCAGTGTATTAACAATTTCACGTTAAACCTCTTAAAACAAAATGCCTTGATCTAGAGGGCATCTTTTTAGTATATGGCATAAATAGCACAAGACATGTCTCACCAGTGATCCCTTCAATCTGGACCCATGTGTGAAGTAAAAGGTTAACACTGCTTTAAGCATCCTAAGCAGAAGTTCGTTATCCACTATTCCAGTTCTTTATTTCCAATTAAAAATACTTCACATTTTCTTCATGTAAGCTCTGCGACATTGCCACCTGACTCAACAGACATTAAACAGCCCAATAATTTAAAATATTAAATTAACCCAGAAGATGTGAGGCATAGTTATTCAAAAGTAAAACTGAAATGGAATTCTTTTATAATACCAAATTTTCATTCAAAGTTTGCTGTTATTCACAAAAATTCCATTTACATGAAATTCTTCAAAAGCACATGCACGATAAAATAAAATACTTAAATAATGTGAAAATTCCCTGAAAAACATAGTGAATATAATGGGAGAGGTAAAGCCTTGTAAAAATACTGGAAAGAAAGCTGAAGTTCTGAATGAGGTGAAGCATGTGAAAATACAAAAGCAAATAAAAAATTCACTCTCTCTTTATGAGAGAAGCAGGATTTTACATGCTCAGCAACAAGAAACACAGAAGGGCAAGCCCCCAGTTTGGTGACGAGAGGGAGTAATCCAATAATAATGTATTTTGAATTACACATTAGTAGCATAGTGTGACATAAAATAAGTTTTAGAGTTTGCTATGGACTGAATGTTTGTGTCCTTTGCTATGGACTGAATGTTTGTGTCCCCTCAAAATTCATGAGTTAAAGCCCTAATCCTTAATGTGATGGTGTTTGAGGTGCAGCCACTGTGAGATAATTAGGGTTAGATGAGCTCATGAGGATGGAGTGATGGGATTAATGCCCTTATAAAAACGGGAAGAGACACAGATTCTCTCTCTCTCTCTCTCTCTGCATGCACACACCAAGGCAGGCCATGTGAGGCATAACCAGGAAGAAGGCCCTCACTAAAGACCCAACTACTCTGGCACCCTGACCTCAGATCCATGAAGGCAGAGAATCTTCATATATTTTATTCACTCACATATCCTAAGGGATAAGACAGTGCCTATAGAGTAGCACTAAATAAGTATTTGTTGAATTAACTAACCAAGTTTCAACCTGATTCTATCACTTCCTAAGGAAGTTTAAATGAACAAACTATGCCTTTTAACTTCAGTTCCCTCACCTATAAGATGATCACAATGATCATTATCTCACAGAATTAATACTAAGATTAAATGAGGTAATCTATGCAAATGGATGTTGTACTGAAGACACTCAATAAATGTTAGTGCCTAGTTTTTCTCTTTCATCTTCTCTGGCAAAAAGAATCATCAGCAGGTTGGAAAGAAGAGACTACAACAGCTACCACATGTGGGGTCCGAGAGAGAACACAGCTACTATAAAGAGTAGCAGCTCCCTGCAATATACAAATGATTTTAAAGCAAACAATAATTTTCCATGATAAACATAATGCTTCCAATCAATCTGAGGAAAGGACGTTCTTCTTATGAAATACCTTTGTAAACGTAAGTTTTACAATCACAATTTAAAACAGACTATATACCTTTAAAGTCACTGAAAAACAAAGCCAGGTAAGTTCATGTCATGCAGTAAAAATCGGGATAAAAAAGAAAGACCCAGGAACATGAAAGAGCATAAAATACAATGACAGACTATATAATACATGAGTTATGATAAGTGATATAAAATACTGAGTACCCTTAAAGGCTCTGAAATTAGGGTAAAATGGAAAATGCAAACACATGCTATTTTCAAGAAATGTACTTAAAACAACACACACACCCAAACATAATTTTACAAGGGGGATTGGAATGTGCCTAAGTGTAGAAAATGGTGCTGATGACAGTGCAACCGTACTGAGTAGCCCTTCCTCAAAAGCACCTTGGACGGACAGAGGTTATTAGTATTAGTATTTTCACAAGCCTTAAAAGAGCCAGGAGTACTACCAGTATGATAGCTCCTAGTCAAAGATGTATATATAAGATGTTCATCCCAGAATTATTTATAAAAGTGGAGTATTACAAATAACTTATTTGCCCAAAGCTAATGAGTATATTCATTTTGATATAACGAGAAGAAGAGATACTTCTCAGCTGTTAAAAAAAGATCATACTTCAAAAAATATGTAAAAAAAGGCAAGGGAAAATGTAAAGGGAAGAAAACAATAAAATTAATGCACAATTTACAATACTGAAATAAAGATGGTAACTGTATCTGTATAAATAAGTATTGGAAGAAAATATCAAGAGATTAATGTTAATATTAGTTGACATCAGTTGAGAAATTTGGAATCATTTCATTTCTGTCTTTATTCCCTTCTGTATTTCCTAATTTTTCTAGAACAAAAAAGGAAACAAACTTCCAAATGTTACTTTGGAATGCAAAATATACCGCTGGCTGAGTGAAGGTTCTACATCCTCATCTTCCATGCGTGCCTCAAGCCCACTGCCATCACACTGATACGTCAAGTGCTGTAACTCCCTAAACAGCTTTGATAGGTCACCAACCACCTCCACATGGCTAAATGGAATGGGGACTCCTGGATCCTCATTTTACATGAAGTTTCAGTATCATTTGACATACCTGGCCACTTCCCTCCTGCCTTTCATTTAGTTTCCATTAGGACCTGTTCTCCTTGTTTTCCTTCTATTTTTCTGGCCTTTCCCCCCCCCCCCATTTTCCTGTACAGGCTCCTCCTCCACCCTAACCTTGAAGTCTGGATCTCAGTACCTGTTCCTTAGCCCACTTCTTCATTCATTAGGTGTTTTCTCCCCTGGCGACCTTAATCATAGTCATGCTCTTTGTTACTGTTTATATGGAGATACTCGCCAATATCTTATCTCTGATCCAAGTCCTCTCTCCTGATCTGCACAGTGGAGGATCTAAATGCCTGCTGGATAGCTCACTGGTGCTGCAAACTCAGTAAGTCTAAAGTTGAACTGGAATTGAAAAAATACAACAAACTAGTGAATATGACGAAAGAGAAGCAGACTCACAGAGAACAAACTACTGGTTACCAGTGGGGAGAGGGAAGGAGAGAGGGGCAATATAGTGGTAAGGGATTAAGAGGTACAAATTATAGGGTATAAATTAAGCTACAGGGCTTCCCTGGTGGCGCAGTGGCTGAGAGTCCACCTGCCGATGCGGGGGACGCGGGTTTGTGCCCCGGTCCGGGAAGATCCCACATGTCGTGGAGCGGCTGGGCCCGTGAGCCATGGCCGCTGAGCCTGCGCGTCCGGAGCCTGTGCTCCGCAACGGGAGAGGCCACAACGGTGAGAGGCCCGCGTACCGCAAAAAAAAAAAAAAAAAAAGCTACAAAGATATTCTATACAACACAGGAAATATCGCAAATATTTTTATAATAACTACAAATGTAATATAAGCTTTAAAAATTGTGAATCACTGTATTGTACACCTGTAACTTATATAACATTGTATATCAACTATACTTCAATTAAAAAAAAGACTCTTTGTCTCCCAAATCTAATTCTCAAAACAAAAATGTGCCATCCATCTGACACTTGCTGGAAATCTGGCAGTCAGCCTTAATCCAATGTCTCCCTCATCCCCACCTCATTTAGTCAATTACCACTTCTTCCCTGTACACATTTCTAGAAGACATTTAATTGTCGCCATCTGTGCTGCCACAACCCGAGTGAAAACCATTACCTGCCTAGACCAGTGATTCTCCAGCAATAAGAAAACGTTTCCGCATGCACCTATTATCTGTATTTTTAAATAAAATATACCAAGTGTACTAAGGTATTTATAAATGATATTATTAGAGACAAACTTTTAAGAGAATTTGAAAAAAGATGAAATAAACGTTTTTGTATTAATAATTATGACTTCATATTTTCATTAGGCAACATCTAAGATATGATATTTAGGGTCATTTTTAAGAAAAATGTAGACAAAAACATATTTCAAATGTCTTCTGGATAATTTCAGTGTTTTGGTTTACTTTTTTCCAGATATGATGGTGTCATTTGTTTAATCTAAATTTGCTGCTGACTGGTAATATTAACTCTGTTGTTTTCTTTTTGTTGCCTTGTGCCTGTATTATTAATATTATTTTCAATCTGTAGTTTCTGTAGAGGACTCTTTTGTACAAGATTATTTTGTTTAAAAACAGATAACAGAATCCATATCTCCACTTAACTGGGAACACATAAATCGCAATCCTTGCAAGCACGGAAAACAAACAAGTGACAACCTGCATCACCATGGAATTGCCACTCTTGCCTCAGATCACATTTAGTACTGTACCTCACAAGAAACCAGCCGTTAACAAGGGCACCAAAGTAACAAAGGGCACCAAAGTCAAGCCCCGCTATTCAATGATAATAAAGTTTAATTTCTTGTTTTAAGTTCTTTGAAGTTCTTTGTTTTAAAATACACAATAAGCAGGGATCACAACTGTAATCTTTCCTTCCCGTTTCCCAATGGATGTCTCCTAGGCCTCCTGGGATATGCAGCTCCTCACTCTGGAAACCAAAGCCTAGATTATTGCAATAGCCAGTGTCAGTGGTTCTCAAAGAGGTGGTACAGTTTCCCCTCCCCTCAGGAAATGTTTGGAACTAGAGGAGGTGTGTAACTGTCCTGAAGAATGGGGGTTGCTCCATGCATTTTATATAGGAGAGGAGATGCAAATTCCCTGTAATGTATGGACAATTTTACACTGTCAAAAGGACCCAGGTGATAAATACTATCTGAATCTCTCTGCATCCATCCTTATCCCCTTCTGTCCATGCTCCACCCAGCAGGTGGAGGGATTTTTAAAACTATAAATGTCATTTTACTACATAAAACTGTTCCATGGGTCCTTACTGGATCCTTACTTACTTTAAGGGAAACTCCTAAACTCTAGCCCAACTAATCAGCTTTAGTGTAGGCTGTTGAAGACACCACAGCCTTCCTGCCTCAGTACTTTCTCACTTCTCTTTTTCTAGCTGCCTCCTATGCATTCCTCAGGGAGGCCTGTATGATCTTTCTGACAGAAGTCTTCTGTTAAATGCTCTCATAGTAGCCTTTACTTTTCCTTTATAACACTTACCTCGAGTGTAATTAATTATTTGTGTGCTTTTTAATGTCTCTCCTTACTAGTCCTAAGGAACAGGAAGGCAAGAGTAGTCATTCCATTAATATTTGTTGAACTGAAGAAAGAAAGAAAGGGAAAGGTAGATAGGTGATTGATAGATACCATCCCTGTGAGCAACATAAGCAACCCAAAGGCTGTGGAATAATTCTGGAGAAACCAAAGAAGGTGTCTTTAGAAATTATTTTCAAGTAAAAGAAACTCTAAATTGTTTTTATAAGTATAAATGAACATTTGTGATCGTACGTAAGACAGAATTAAAACTGATTCCCTATTTTCTATTTCCCTGGCTCCTTCTCTAAACCTCACGTCAAAAGAACAATAGATACCACTCTTCAATGGCTTCCTGTTGAAATCAGATTCAAAATAAATTCCTTAATGTGGCTGAAAGGCTACCAGTTTGCTCTCCAACTTCACCTTGCACCCCCCTCTTCCTCTCTCCCCAGGCTCCAGCTCCCCCTGCCTTTTTACTTCCCCTAACACTGCATGCTCTTTCCCACTCACAAGCCTTGATTTATTCTGTTCCCTGAGCCTAGAATGCTCTTTCCCCCATGGCTACTCTTCATCTTCTAGGTTACTCAGAGACACTTTCTCAGAGAATTCTTCCCTAACTACTCTTTCACAGCCCACCCCATTTTTTCCTTTCCCAACCTTTTTCATAAAATGCAATGAGACATCTATTCAGGTTTATTTGTTTAAGTCTGTACTCCACAAGAATGTGAGTTCTATGAGGGCAGGGGACATGGCGTCTTGTTCACTGTTTTATTACAGTTATTTATTTCTGGCACAGGGACTAGGTTTAAGGGCTGACATCAGATTTCACCGTGTGCCGGGAATGACCCTTGGCAATTTCTAACCATTAGCTGGTTCAAACTTCACAAACCACCCTTTTAGGTATCATCCCCATTTCACAGAAGGAAACTGACACACACACTTCTGTCTCAAGCAGGTTACCCAAGGTCACAGAATGAGGAAGTGGTTTCCAGCATTTAAACCCAGACAGTCTGGGTTCAGAGTCTATACCACCCCCCAAGGGCCAACTATTAAAAAAGTCTCTCACTTCAAACAGAGACATGTGAGCCCACTACACTTTCTTCCATTTGCCTGGCTGACACCATTTTTAAGGAATAAACATCTCTTTGAAAAAATAAAGGAGGTTCTCAGACAGTTCAGCTCACCAGTGTGTTGTGAGGGATACGAAGTTCAAGTCCATTTACATAGTCACCATGGGAAAATTACGGCAGCGGCAAGCTGGAGAAATGGAAAGGAAGTTGGGCAGGATGCCCAAGTCATTGATGACGGCTCAGAATTAAGGAGTTCGAGAAGCTCCAATAGGACACGGGATTGGAACAATCCAACAGACTGCTGAACGAGGGGCCAAGGCAGAGGATTAAATGTCAGCAGAGAGTAGCTGATGTCACGGTTGTGAAACTGACTACCTAGACATTAAAAGCTGTGTTCTCATGAACTTAAATGCAGTCATTAAGAGACTTCAAACTGATGCTCTGTATAAATCAGCCAAATGTAAGGTCTTTTATAGTCATTTTAAAAATAGGGAAGAGCAAGGAGTTCCAACAGTGCAACAGAGATGCTTCCTTTTCTTTCTTTCCACATGTGATTCTCATACAATCCTTCAGCCTACTCCAACTTAGTATTAATTCACATTCCCCAAAAATGGGAAAATATTTTATTCCTTCTCTAGGCTAGAGGTAAACTGATTTTGTCTTAAGATAAAGGGAAACAGCATGTTTAATAGAAAGTCCTTGGAGATAATGTTAGAATTGTATACAGACATCTTCAGTTAACAAATATTTATCGCATACAACGTGTCTACCACTTCAGTAAGGAGAACAGTGACAAAGAGCAGCTCTGCCCCGCCTCAGTGGAGTCCACAGCGTTAGGAGAAATACTTGCAATGCCATGAACATAATGCCAAGAGAGGCACACGGGAGGGTGCGATGACTCTTCCTGGATGCACAGGGGTTATCACGTCCTAAGTTGGGGAGTGACGTTCCAGGGAGAAGGAAGGAGATGTACAAAGGTACAGAGGAGTGAACAGCAAGGCTCAGGTGGGGAACGAAAACTGTTCACTAAGGCTGAAGATGAGACACTGTTAGGGGAACAACTTGAAAAGGAAGTTAGAAGGCTGGAACCAAATCCTAGAGACCCTGATAATCGTAAGAAACTGGAAGGATGTATATTCTGCAAGCGGTGGGACTTGAAGAAGAGACTGAAACTGAAGTATAATTTAGTTAGCAAGCTAGAGAGTACACAACTGGAATCAGGGAGGCCAAAACAATGTTCCACACCAAGCCAGAAATGATTTGGACATAAACTAAGACAGTGGTCATTGATGCATTTGTTCATTCCTTTAAAATATTCTTTGACTGCTTCTCATACGCCAAGCATTGTTCTAGGGCTGGGAATACAGCAATAAACAATAACGAAAAACTCTGTTGTCATGGAGCTTATAATAAATGATAAATAATTAAACAAACAAATACGTAATATTTCAGGTGGATGTAAGTACAGTGAAGGAGAAGGTGACTATGGGGTGAGGGTTAAGAAAGTAATGGAAGTAAGAGAGAAAGAAATTTGAGCAGAGAACTGACAGAAGCACAGGAACAGATCATAAAGATACCTGAGAAGGGCGTTCCAGGCTGGGGAAACGGCAAATACAAAGACCTATTCACAGGAGTGAGCTCAGTGCGTCTGAAAGAACAGCAAAGAAGCCATGTGGCTGGAGTGAGGCAGAGGGGGCGGTGAAGCCAGAGAGGCTGGGGCACAAGGGCGGGGGGTGCAGGTCACGTGGCCACTTCCAGACTCTGGTACAGCTCTGGTTTTCACTCTAAATGAGATGTACGGTCGTTGAGGGTTTGAGCCAATGAGAGTAATGTAACACGTATGTAATCTACACACACATACAGTAAAATCTGACTCGGGTTTTAGAAAGATCACTGTGGGTGGCCAGTTGAGGACAGACTGTAAAGAGCAAAGATGGAAGGAGGGAGATCAATTAAAAAGCGATTGTGTTGTTCCAGGAGACTAGGTTGTTAGTTGTGGAGGTGTAAGAAGTGTTCACATTCTCAACTTACATACAAAGCCAATCAGATTTGCTACTGCACTGGATGCAGGGGGTGACAGAAAGAAGTGAAGGTGGCAATGGAAACTTAGACAAGGTGATAGGTTTGAGAAATACAGACAAGCAAAGAGGGTCAGGAATTACTGGGGCTGAAAGGAAGCTGCATGGGTTTGATCCCTGGAATCCTGATTTGGCCAGTTATAAGCAGTGAATGATAGGCAAGTCATTCAACCCCAGGGAGCCTCAATTGCTTCCTATAAGTGGAAACAGCACCTACATATTTCTGGACTGTAGTGAAATCAGAGACTATATACAAACCATGGATCACTGTGTCTTTCTAACTACAGAAGCTCAACTAGATGATGCTATTGGTCACGGCTCAGGGAAAGAGAGGTGTCTGGCATGAGGCTCCGACCTTTGGCTTGGGCTATTTGGAGACAGTGGAGTTCTCAGAGAGATGGGTAGTTAAAGGAAACATGCTGAGAGCTTGAGAAGGCTGGGAGATCATGATTTCAGTCTGGAATACAGGGGAGATGTCTCACAGGCACCTCACAATATCTGTCCAGAGTTCAAAGAGAAATCTAGGCAGGGAAAGAAAGATTTGGAAGTCATCTACCATATGTGTAGTAGCTAAAGATATTCAAAGTTGAATAGGTATGGCATGCTGGGGGAGCTGCAGAGCATGGAACGACTGGGCCTAAGGTGTTAGAGTGGTGTTGATGAGTGAGGTGGCATTTGAGCGAAATTGTAAAGAACTGAAGTGGATACGTATCAGTTTCTTCTTTACAATTTTGCTCAGATGCCACTCAAATGTCATATATATATGGTAGACAGTGGGAACGGGAGCAGAAAAAGACTTTCTAGGCAGAGGGAACAGTGTATGCAAGGTACCTGGAACAAGAGACAGATATGAAACAGTATCACTGCTTCAGGAAACTCTAAGTGTTAGTGCAAAGAAACTGCAGAATACTGACAGATAAGATTATTAAGACATAAAATAGTAAAATTGAGAAAGACCATAATAATCTTTCAGTCAAGCAGGAAGGCAGATTTTACCTTATAGGTTGTGAGAAGCCGTCATAGAGAAGCACATGACTGAGTTTACATTAAAAATGTCACATTTTGATATTACTACCAAACCCAAAGAAATAAAAACGATTATAAGAGAATACTATGAACTGTATGCCAACAAATTAGATAACCTAGTTGTCATGGATAAATTCCTAGAAATCACAAATTACCAAAACAGACTCAAGAAGAAACAGAAAAATTCAGAAGACCTATAACAAGTACAGAAATTGAATCAAAAAACCTCCCAACAAAGAAAAGTCCAGAACTCAATGGTTTCATTGATGAATTCTAACAAACATTTAAAGAAGAATTAACACCAATCCTCTCAAACTCTTCCCAAAAATAGAAAAGGAGGGAACACTTCCTAATTCTGTGATGCCAGCACGGCCTTGATACCAAAGCCAGACAAAGATATTACAATGAAAGAAAACTACAGACTAATACCCCTATGAATATATAGGAAAAAATCTTCAAATGAACAAACAAAAAAAAAACAAGACAAAACAAAACAAAAAACTCTAACAGGGGGTTCCCTGGTGGCGCAGTGATCTAGAGTCCGCCTGCCGATGCAGGGGATACGGGTTCATGCCCCGGTCCGGGAAGATCCCACATGCCACGGAGCGGCTGGGCCCGTGAGCCATGGCCGCTGAGCTTGCGCATCCGGAGCCTGTTGCTCTGCAACGGGAGAGGCCACAACAGCGAGAGGCCTGCGTACCGCAAAAAAAAAAAAAAAAAAAAAAAAAACCTCTAACAAGCTGAATCCAAGATCATGTTAAGAGGATTATAAGCCATGAACAAGTGGCTGTATCCCAGGACTGTAACAGTAGTTCAACATAAAAAGAAATCAAACGATGTACCACACCACATTAACAGGACAAAAGGGAAAAAATGATAATTTCAAGTGATTCAGAAAAGCATTTGACAAGATTCAGAACCCTGTCTTGATAAAAATATTCAGAGAACTAGAAGAGAACCTCCTCAACACAATAAAGGACATTCATAAAAAACTCACACCTACCATCATATTCAATGGTGAAAGACTGAAAAAATGCAAAAGAATGGACCTCTAACTCACACCATATACAAAAATTCAACTCAAAAAGGATCAAAGGCCTAAATGTAAGAGCTAAAACTATAAAGCTCTTAGAAAAAAATATAAGGGTAAATCTTTATGACCTCGAATTTGGCAATAGATTCTTAGATATGACACCAAATGCATGAAGAGAAGGAGAAAATGGGTAAATTAAACTTCATCAAGACTGAAAAGTTTTGTGCATCAAAGGACATTATCAAGAAAGCAAAAAGAGAACATATAGAATGAAAGAAAATATTTGCAATCATATCTGATAAGGGTCTAGTATCCAGTATCTCACACTCAACAACAGAGACAATCAACACAATTTTAAAATGGGCAAAGGACTTGAATAGACATTTCTCCAAAGCTGATACACAAATGGCTGACAAACAAGTACATGGAGAGATGTTCAACATCACTAATCCTGTGGGAAATGTAAATCAAAATGACAATGATATACCACTTCATGTCCATTAAGATGACTATAATTTTAAAAAAACAGAAAATAATAAGTGTTTACAAGGATGAGGAGAAATTGGAATCCTTGTGCATTCCTGGTGGGAATATAAAATGGTACAGCTACTGTGAAAAGCAGTATGGCAGTTCCTCAAAAAGTCAAACATAGGGCTTCCCTGGTGGCACAGTGGTTGAGAGTCCACCTGTCAATGCAGAGGATACGGGTTCGTGCCCTGGTCCGGGAAGATCCCACATTCCGCAGAGCGGCTAGGCCCGTGAGCCATGGCCGCTGAGCCTGCGCGTCTGGGAGCCTGTGCTCCGCCACAGGAGAGGCCACAACAGTGAGAGGCCCGCATACCGCAAAAAAAAAGAAAAAAAAAAAGTTAAACATAGAATCACTATATGGGCACAGCAATTCCACTCCTAGGTATATACCCAAAAGAACTGAAAACTGGTACTTAAAACTTGTATACACACGTTTGTCTCAGCACTGTTCACAACAGCCACGAGGTAGAAACAACCCAAATGTTCATCAGCTGATGAACAGATAAACTGTGTTGTATACATAAAATGGAGTATCATTCAGCCATGAAAAGTAATGGTGCACTGATACAAGCTGCAATGTAGATTATCCTTGAAAACGCTGTGCTAAGTGAAAGAAGCCAGTCACAAAAGGTCACATATTGTATGATTCATTTATATTAAATATCCAGAGTAGGTAAACCTACAGAAATGAAAGCAGGCTGGTGCCCGCCAGGGTCTGGGGAGAGCGAGGGGTAACTGTTTAACGGGTATGGACTTTATTTGGGGGTGACAAAAATGTTCTGGAATCAGAGGTGATGGCTGCACATCACCGTCAATGTACTAAAGGCCACTGAATTGTTCACTTGAAAATGGTTAATTTTATGTTGTGTGAATTTCATTTCGATTTTTAAAAAATCACCTTGGTGGGGGATTATTACCTCTATAGGAGGTAATAAGAAACGTAATAAGATAGGATGTGATAAGAAATAGTAAGGTGAGGGTCCAGGCTACGCATTGCTAGTGGGAATGGAAACTGAGAGTAAGTAATGGATCTGAGAACCATTTAGGAAGGAGATAGACTGGAAGTGGGGTGAGAAAGGAGGACTTCTATCTGGATAGGTTAAGAGAATAAGATTTTGGAACAGACAGCCAGTTCCCTGACCAGGCTGCATTTCAGGGAAGTTTTGGAGGCATTAAACTTGGATCTCTCCTCAACAGACCAGTCCGGACTGCAGAAAAGGCTCAGAGAGATTTGAACATCTGACAGAAGTAAATGGGATAGAAGTAGATAGAAAAAATCATGCTTGTAACATAATTTTTAAAAAATAACATCATGGTCCAGTCTGTGTAAGGAAGCAGTCCACAAAAATATTCAGCATAAATAAAAGTCAGGTAGAGCGTGATAGAAGGAAGATGTCCATACACAGTTAATATTTAATTTCTATTTTCCATCACTTATTTGTGTAGTTGTGCAATTAAATAATCCAAAAAAAGTTTTGCTTTTATGAAAATGCTTCCAATAAAAGCACCAATGGATTGAACGTTCAATCCATTAAATTATGAAACTGGCTGTACCTCCAGTCCAGGATAGAGCTCTCCATGTGTACATTTCTTTCTCTACAAGTAGTTCTCTCCTTAAAGAAGTTCACTGTTGATAAAGGTATTTTTATGAGTAGGTCCACTGGGAGTACGTTGTTGCCTTAACCTTACCACCAAAGTTTCATGGAAAGACAAGGAAAACATCTTATGTTTGTGAGTTTCCTTTCATATGGACTGCTTACTCCATCCTTTATCCTTTGGGATATGCCAAGGGGACTGAGTACTCAAGTTTCCCTCAACATTTAAAGAGAACTATGTACTGTGCAATTTCACAGATTACAACTTTAATGTTTCTTCTTACATTGAGCTACATTAATACTTTTTTTTTTTTTTGCTATTTTTGTGTTAGAAATAAGAACAAGAAGTAAGTGCTTTCCCTAACACCTGTGTCGATTTTCTGTCAACTGTCAATCTTACACAGAATGGTGATGCTGTTCATCGATGAACCATTTTTCTCTAGATTAATCAATGATCCAATTAATTTTACTGACAATGGTAGTATTTCTGTCCTTTCATTAATAATGTGAACTATGTCGATAATTTCATTTCACTTCAAATGTCATAAGCAGAAAATCTAAACAATTGGCAGTGGCGTTTTTTAAACAAAGGAGTTTATGCATGTTTTAGAAATTGTTTGGCTTTAACAAAATAAATAATATCTATAACCAGTTAAATTTCTGGTTTAACTATCATTAACCTGTCAAAGACTTGGACAGACACATGAAAGCTGTCTTGAATCATCATGTATTTATACCTTGGAAGAACAACTCAATTGCATTAAAACAGGGTACAGGCATGTCTTAAAGAAAATCAGAGTTCATTTGCTGCCAGTAAACTAGGATAAAAAACATTGCTACAACGTGGTTACATGGATTATGCAATCAAAAGGTATAAAGAGCACAAGACATTAATAGACACAGATCAGCACTGTAAAGCGCGCGCACACACACACACACACACACACACACACACTCTCTCTCTCTCTCTCTCTCTCTCTCTCTCTCTCTCTCTCTCTCTCATACATGCACAAATAGATGCATGGATACACCCACACACACATACATATCTCCTGTTACCGGAGGTTACTGGAGGACACTAGGGAAAGAAAAGGGAAGCCAAACTCACATCACACTGAAAAGGCTTTTCTCCGGTGTGCGTCCTCTTGTGCTCATCCAGGCCTCGCTTCTGGCTGAAGGCCTTGCTGCAGTCTGAGCACTTGTATGGTTTCTCCTGCAGTCAGTGAAAAGAGACCATGAATTTGAGTGAATGCAGAGCCCTCCTTTTGAAGGTGTACGTGGGAGGGTGTTTTATCTAGTTCTGCAAGGTGCTGGCAGCACATTCATAGTGGTGTCATGAATTATTTTAAATTTTCAGGGGAAAACAGGAGTACTCAAAATCTCTTGGGCAGTCTTAAAACTACCAGGTGGTTCACAGTTCCAACACTAGATCGCACAACATTTCTTTCGATGCAGTCCTATCTGTGCAAAGGAAGATTCTGCATGATTGCTGTGATCTAACTACTTACTGAACTGAACTTACGTTTTCTTTTGGTTTCGGAGTGCATGCCACAAAGGTTTCGTGGAGCAAGACAGTTTGGGACCCCTGGTTTACATGGTGCAAACTGTTCACTGTCTCAAAGGGATTCCTGGGAATGAAAGCTCAGAACCAAATGCTCAACAGATTTTGGGGGTAAATTTAAGAAGTTAGAGCTCAACTGTGCTTTAAGTATTTTCATTTCCTTTTTTTTTTTAACATCTTTATTGGAGTGTAATTGCTTTACAATGGTGTGTTAGTTTCTGCTTTATAACAAAGTGAATCAGCTATACATATACATATATCCCCATATCTCCTCCCTCTTGCATCTCCCTCCCTCCCACCCTCCCTATCCCACCCCTCTAGGTGGTCACAAAGCACTGAGGTGGTCTCCCTGTGCCTTGTGGCTGCTTCCCACTAGCTATCTATTTTACATTTGGTAGTGTATATATGTCCATGCCACTCTCTCACTTCGTCCCAGCTTCCCCTTCCCCCTCCCCGTGTCCTCAAGTCCATTCTCTACCTCTGCGTCTTTATTCCTGTCCTGCCCCTAGGTTCTTCAGAAACTTTTTTTTTTTTAGATTCCATATATATGTGTTAGCATTTCTATCGTCCAATCTTTTTTCCTAGGTAGGAGATGTTCTTTTATAAAATCGAAATTACTTTTTAAAATGAGGCATTTTTTTACAGCTGGTCATAGACTCTTAAGGAAAAGAAATATATCCATAGACAAAGGAAAAAATTATCCACATTCCTTAGCCATCTTTGATACCAGGAACTTACATCACCATCTTTTTAGCTTGGAATAAATTGCAAAATAAATTAATTAACATTGTTTCATCAAAACAGCAGGCCACTAATTACTAAATAGTGCACTGATAAACAGATTTGTTTAAAGTAAAATTGCAGTGTTTTTTCAAATATAGCTTCAAAAATACTGTTACAGACACTTTTTGAATTGAGGTAGTGTGTATATATGTTTTCTATTTCATGTTAATGTAGACAAGTTCTATCTATATTTTCTCCTTGGTATTTAAAAGACATTATGAAAATTTTCAGGCCTACAAAACGGTATGTAAACAATCGCACACACACATGTGTACCCATCGGCCAGCTTAAGACATGGAACATTCTTGTGAACGTGAGCGCCGGTTCATTCATTCTTAGTGAGTATAGTATTACATTCAATGGCTACATTCTCCAGTGATGGATAGTTACGTTTTTCCCAAGTTTTCACTCTTACAAATAATGTTGTTCTGAATATTCTTGTAAATGTATACTTGAACACAGATGAGCATAATTCCCTACGGCATGTATATCTAGAAGTGGAACTGCACCTTCAACTTTTCTAGGAATGGCCAAGTAGCTCTACAAAGTGAATAAACCATTTTACACTCCAATATCCAGTATATCCTTATAATTTTATCACTGTAGTTTACAAATTTTGAAACTCTCATTAGGTACACGGTGAGTATATGTAAGTTTAAAACTATTCTACTCCTGGAAAATAGGACTTTTTATCATTTTGAAATGACCTTCTTCTTCTGTAATCATCCTTTTTACCTTAAAATTAATTTGGTATTAATATAGCTATAAAAGCTTTTTAAAATTAGTATCTGCTGGAGTTTGGGAGACTTGTTGAGATGTTGGTCAAAGGGTACAAATTTGCAGTTAGAAGATGAGTGAGTTCTGGAGATCTAATGCACAGCATTGTGAATATAGTCAACTGCACTGTAGTATGCAGTTGCTAAAAGTTGCTAAAAGCCTAGATCCTAAATGTTCTCACTGCAAAAAAAGAAATGATAATTACATGACATGATGAAGGTGTTAGCTAACACTATGATGTAATCATACTATAATATACAAATGTATCAAATCAACAGGTTGCATGCCTTAAACTTATACAGTGTTATATGTCAACTATATGTCAGTTTAAAAAAAGAGGCAAAAAATAAAATTAGGATTTGCATGTTATATTCATCTTTTTACTTTCAAACAGTCTATATATCCTTAGGTATGATAAGCGTCTGTTGTAAACAGCATATGACTCAATTTTTTTAACCCAAACCAATGGCACTTTTCTTAAGATAGTGAACTTTGCTTTTTAATATTTATTATCATTTAAAAATTATATTGTTATAATAGAATTTAATTGCCATTATAATAAATAAAATACAATAGTATCATATTTATCATTATTAATAATATATTTAAATATATTTCTAACATTTAATTTTGTGTACATAAATTTCTAACATTTTATTTTGTGTACTGCTTTTATCTTGCTTGTTTTCTAAGGTTTTTCCCCCTATATTTTCTTTCATGTTTTGGATTTCCTTTCCCCCCCTGCATTATTATAGAACTTACAAACTCTATTTCTATCCTTTTACTGGTTATCCTTAAAATTTCTTTTACCATGTGCATTTAACACAATTAAAGTTATTTATTTTACCTCGTATTAATTAACATGCCCTGTAGAATGCTCTGTCTTACATGTTATATGTAGCAGTATTTCATTTGTATCTTGATTTTTAATGCCCGGTATGGAATCATTATTATTTTATACAATCAGTGTGGTTTAGCCCGACACACTTTAACAATTTCTTTACTTTTCATGCTTTCTGACATATTTGAATTTCCAAGGATCTGTTGATAGTAAATTCTGATTTTGATTGAAAGTGGCTTTGCTTCTCATTTGTCATTGAATGAAAGCCTACAACCCCAATTAGATCTTTCTATTTTTCATGTCTCTTAACCTGCCTTTGCCATTTCCATCTCTTTGTATTGCACTCTATGTAATTTCTTTAGGATCAGTTGATCAATTCAATTCAGGTATGAATAACTTGCTACCTAATAGGATCACTTTGAGTTTTTAATTTCCTATACTGTAGTTTTAATTTCTAGAACTTTTTATTTGGTTCAATTATGCTTAAATTTTTGATACAATCTTACTTTCTATTCATGCTGCTTATGCCTATTTAAAAATATTCTAGGCATTTATACAACTTTCTTCATCTGATAAATCATTATCTTATGTGCTCTGTGGAAGTCTAGTTCTGCTATTTGTGGTTTCTCCTGTCTCGTGCTCATGGCTCTTGTTTCCTTGGGTGTTTCTGGAATTTGAAATCATGAACTCATGTTTGGTGGTCTTTATCTGTTAAACTCCTGTGACCCCCAGGTTGAGGGTAAGTCCCTCCAGACAGCATTTGTGTTTGCTTCTGCCAGGCACTCCAGGATGCTATCAATCAGAGACCATTTTAGGTTTAC